>NC_053489.1:415616320-415938820 GCF_905171775.1 Rana temporaria
GCTAACCCTGTTTCCCCATAAACTCCCATGTTAAACGGTCCATCTTTGGAGGCAAGGTACTGGCCAGCCTTAGATGCCAGTGACCCCACCTTTGGTAGACATGTAGCTGAGAGTCTCCCCTACAAATGTGGGTAGTTTGGAGGTCCTAGCACCAAAGGCCAGAGGGTACCTAGTGTGACCTGAAAATCGGTAAATTCCTGGTAAAAGGTCCAAAAAACATCAAATTTTTGCTATGCTCCAGTTGCTATTCAGGAAGATGCTCCCCAAGTTTGAGGTCTCTAGCACCTTCCGTTCAAAAGTTATAGCCCAAAAACCAATTTACACCAATTTCAGACTGAAGTCCCAAAACACCCAATTTTGGATGGCCAGTTCTCCCGAACCATAACCGATAGCGACTTACTTTCTTCGCCACATTGTAGCCCCATATGTCCTGAACCGACCAAGCCAAGTTTGGGGTCCAATGGTCCAATAGCCGTGGAGATATCGCGTCTCAAGCTAACCCTGTTTCCCCATAGACTCCCATGTTAAACGGTCCATCTTTGGAGGCAAGGTACTGGCCAGCCTTAGGTGCCAGTGACCCCACCTTTGGTAGACATGTAGCCGAGAGTCTCCCCTACAAATGTGGGTAGTTTGGAGGTCCTAGCACCAAAGGCCAGAGGGTACCTAGTGTGACCTGTAAATTGGTAAATTCCTGGTAAAAGGTCCCAAAAACATCAAATTTTTGCTATGCT
The DNA here is from genome assembly GCF_905171775.1 of Rana temporaria. Lineage (NCBI taxonomy): Eukaryota > Metazoa > Chordata > Amphibia > Anura > Ranidae > Rana > Rana temporaria. The sequence goes on from NC_053489.1 coordinate 415,617,052, forward strand.
CCGGTTGCTATTCAGGAAGATGCTCCCCAAGTTTGAGGTCTCTAGCACCTTCCGTTCAAAAGTTATAGCCCAAAAACCAATTTACACCAATTTCAGGCTGAAGTCCCAAAACACTAAATTTTGGATGGCCAGTTCTCCCGAACCATAACCGATAGCGACTTACTTTCTTCGCCACATTGTAGCCCCATATGTCCTGAACCGACCAAGCCAAGTTTGGGGTCCAATGGTCCAATAGCCGTGGAGATATCGCGTCTCAAGCTAACCCTGTTTCCCCATAGACTCCCATGTTAAACGGTCCATCTTTGGAGGCAAGGTACTGGCCAGCCTTAGGTGCCAGTGACCCCACCTTTGGTAGACATGTAGCTGAGAGTCTCCCCTACAAATGTGGGTAGTTTGGAGGTCCTAGCACCAAAGGCCAGAGGGTACCTAGTGTGACCTGTAAATCGGTAAATTCCTGGTAAAAGGTCCAAAAAACATCAAATTTTTGCTATGCTCCGGTTGCTATTCAGGAAGATGCTCCCCAAGTTTGAGGTCTCTAGCACCTTCCGTTCAAAAGTTATAGCCCAAAAACCAATTTACACCAATTTCAGACTGAAGTCCCAAAACACCCAATTTTGGATGGCCAGTTCTCCCGAACCATAACCGATAGCGACTTACTTTCTTCGCCACATTGTAGCCCCATATGTCCTGAACCGACCAAGCCAAGTTTGGGGTCCAATGGTCCAAAAGCCGTGGAGATATCGCGTCTCAAGCTAACCCTGTTTCCCCATAGACTCCCATGTTAAACGGTCCATCTTTGGAGGCAAGGTACTGGCCAGCCTTAGGTGCCAGTGACCCCACCTTTGGTAGACATGTAGCTGAGAGTCTCCCCTACACATGTGGGTAGTTTGGAGGTCCTAGCACCAAAGGCCAGAGGGTACCTAGTGTGACCTGTAAATTGGTAAATTCCTGGTAAAAGGTCCCAAAAACATCAAATTTTTGCTATGCTCCGGTTGCTATTCAGGAAGATGCTCCCCAAGTTTGAGGTCTCTAGCACCTTCCGTTCTCCCGAACCATAACCGATAGCGACTTACTTTCTTCGCCACATTGTAGCCCCATATGTCCTGAACTGACCAAGCCAAGTTTGGGGTCCAATGGTCGAATAGCCGTGGAGATATCGCGTCTCAAGCTAACCCTGTTTCCCCATAGACTCCCATGTTAAACGGTCCATCTTTGGAGGCAAGGTACTGGCCAGCCTTAGGTGCCAGTGACCCCACCTTTGGTAGACATGTAGCTGAGAGTCTCCCCTACACATATGGGTAGTTTGGAGGTCCTAGCACCAAAGGCCAGAGGGTACCTAGTGTGACCTGTAAATTGGTAAATTCCTGGTAAAAGGTCCCAAAAACATCAAATTTTTGCTATGCTCCGGTTGCTATTCAGGAAGATGCTCCCCAAGTTTGAGGTCTCTAGCACCTTCCGTTCATAAGTTATAGCCCAAAAACCAATTTACACCAATTTCAGACTGAAGTCCCAAAACACCCAATTTTAGATGGCCAGTTCTCCCGAACCATAACCGATAGCGACTTACTTTCTTCGACACATTGTAGCCCCATATGTCCTGAACTGACCAAGCCAAGTTTGGGGTCCAATGGTCCAATAGCCGTGGAGATATCGCGTCTCAAGCTAACCCTGTTTCCCTATAGACTCCCATGTTAAACGGTCCATCTTTGGAGGCAAGGTACTGGCCAGCCTTAGGTGCCAGTGACCCCACCTTTGGTAGACATGTAGCTGAGAGTCTCCCCTACACATGTGGGTAGTTTGGAGGTCCTAGCACCAAAGGCCAGAGGGTACCTAGTGTGACCTGTAAATTGGTAAATTCCTGGTAAAAGGTCCCAAAAACATCAAATTTTTGCTATGCTCCGGTTGCTATTCAGGAAGATGCTCCCCAAGTTTGAGGTCTCTAGCACCTTCCGTTCATAAGTTATAGCCCAAAAACCAATTTACACCAATTTCAGGCTGAAGTCCCAAAACACTAAATTTTGGATGGCCAGTACTCCCAAACCATAACCGATAGCGACTTACTTTCTTCGCCACAATGTAGCCCCATATGTCCTGAACCGACCAAGCCAAGTTTGGGGTCCAATGGTCCAATAGCCGTGGAGATATCGCGTCTCAAGCTAACCCTGTTTCCCCATAGACTCCCATGTTAAACGGTCCATCTTTGGAGGCAAGGTACTGGCCAGCCTTAGGTGCCAGTGACCCCACCTTTGGTAGACATGTAGCCGAGAGTCTCCCCTACAAATGTGGGTAGTTTGGAGGTCCTAGCACCAAAGGCCAGAGGGTACCTAGTGTGACCTGAAATTCGGTAAATTCCTGGTAAAAGGTCCATAAAAAATCTAATTTTTGCTATGCTCCAGTTGCTATTCAGGAAGATGCTCCCCAAGTTTGAGGTCTTTAGCACCTTCCGTTCAAAAGTTATAGCCCAAAAACCAATTTACACCAATTTCAGACTGAAGTCCCAAAACACCCAATTTTGGATGGCCAGTTCTCCCGAACCATAACCGATAGCGACTTACTTTCTTCGCCACATTGTAGCCCCATATGTCCTGAACCGACCAAGCCAAGTTTGGGGTCCAATGGTCCAATAGCCGTGGAGATATCGCGTCTCAAGCTAACCCTGTTTCCCCATAGACTCCCATGTTAAACGGTCCATCTTTGGAGGCAAGGTACTGGCCAGCCTTAGATGCCAGTGACCCCACCTTTGGTAGACATGTAGCTGAGAGTCTCCCCTACAAATGTGGGTAGTTTAGAGGTGCTAGCACCAAAGGCCAGAGGGTACCTAGTGTGACCTGAAAATCGGTAAATTCCTGGTAAAAGGTCCAAAAAACATCAAATTTTTGCTATGCTCCAGTTGCTATTCAGGAAGATGCTCCCCAAGTTTGAGGTCTCTAGCACCTTCCATTCAAAAGTTATAGCCCAAAAACCAATTTACACCAATTTCAGACTGAAGTCCCAAAACACCCAATTTTGGATGGCCAGTTCTCCCGAACCATAACCGATAGCGACTTACTTTCTTCGCCACATTGTAGCCCCATATGTCCTGAACCGAACAAGCCAAGTTTGGGGTCCAATGGTCCAATAGCCGCGGAGATATCGCGTCTCAAGCTAACCCTGTTTCCCCATAAACTCCCATGTTAAACGGTCCATCTTTGGAGGCAAGGCACTGGCCAGCCTTAGATGCCAGTGACCCCACCTTTGGTAGACATGTAGCTGAGAGTCTCCCCTACAAATGTGGGTAGTTTGGAGGTCCTAGCACCAAAGGCCAGAGGGTACCTAGTGTGACCTGAAAATCAGTAAATTCCTGGTAAAAGGTCCAAAAAACATCAAATTTTTGCTATGCTCCAGTTGCTATTCAGGAAGATGCTCCCCAAGTTTGAGGTCTCTAGCACCTTCCGTTCAAAAGTTATAGCCCAAAAACCAATTTACACCAATTTCAGACTGAAGTCCCAAAACACCCAATTTTGGATGGCCAGTTCTCCCGAACCATAACCGATAGCGACTTACTTTCTTCGCCACATTGTAGCCCCATATGTCCTGAACCGACCAAGCCAAGTTTGGTGTCCAATGGTCCAATAGCCGTGGAGATATCGCGTCTCAAGCTAACCCTGTTTCCCCATAGACTCCCATGTTAAACGGTCCATCTTTGGAGGCAAGGTACTGGCCAGCCTTAGATGCCAGTGACCCCACCTTTGGTAGACATGTAGCTGAGAGTCTCCCCTACAAATGTGGGTAGTTTGGAGGTGCTAGCACCAAAGGCCAGAGGGTACCTAGTGTGACCTGAAAATCGGTAAATTCCTGGTAAAAGGTCCAAAAAACATCAAATTTTTGCTATGCTCCAGTTGCTATTCAGGAAGATGCTCCCCAAGTTTGAGGTCTCTAGCACCTTCCGTTCAAAAGTTATAGCCCAGAAACCAATTTACACCAATTTCAGACTGAAGTCCCAAAACACCCAATTTTGGATGGCCAGTTCTCCCGAACCATAACCGATAGCGACTTACTTTCTTCGCCACATTGTAGCCCCATATGTCCTGAACCGACCAAGCCAAATTTGGGGTCCAATGGTCCAATAGCCGCGGAGATATCGCGTCTCAAGCTAACCCTGTTTCCCCATAAACTCCCATGTTAAACGGTCCATCTTTGGAGGCAAGGTACTGGCCAGCCTTAGATGCCAGTGACCCCACCTTTGGTAGACATGTAGCTGAGAGTCTCCCCTACAAATGTGGGTAGTTTGGAGGTCCTAGCACCAAAGGCCAGAGGGTACCTAGTGTGACCTGAAAATCAGTAAATTCCTGGTAAAAGGTCCAAAAAACATAACATTTTTGCTATGCTCCAGTTGCTATTCAGGAAGATGCTCCCCAAGTTTGAGGTCTCTAGCACCTTCAGTTCAAAAGTTATAGCCCAAAAACCAATTTACACCAATTTCAGACTGAAGTCCCAAAACACCCAATTTTGGATGGCCAGTTCTCCCGAACCATAACCGATAGCGACTTACTTTCCTCGCCATATTGTAGCCCCATATGTCCTGAACCGACCAAGCCAAGTTTGGGGTCCAATGGTCCAATAGCCGTGGAGATATCGCGTCTCAAGCTAACCCTGTTTCCCCATAGACTCCCATGTTAAACGGTCCATCTTTGGAGGCAAGGTACTGGCCAGCCTTAGGTGCCAGTGACCCCACCTTTGGTAGACATGTAGCCGAGAGTCTCCCCTACAAATGTGGGTAGTTTGGAGGTCCTAGCACCAAAGGCCAGAGGGTACCTAGTGTGACCTGTAAATTGGTAAATTCCTGGTAAAAGGTCCCAAAAACATCAAATTTTTGCTATGCTCCGGTTGCTATTCAGGAAGATGCTCCCCAAGTTTGAGGTCTCTAGCACCTTCCGTTCAAAAGTTATAGCCCAAAAACCAATTTACACCAATTTCAGGCTGAAGTCCCAAAACACTAAATTTTGGATGGCCAGTACTCCCGAACCATAACCGATAGCGACTTACTTTATTCGCCACATTGTAGCCCCATATGTCCTGAACCGACCAAGCCAAGTTTGGGGTCCAATGGTCCAATAGCCGTGGAGATATCGCGTCTCAAGCTAACCCTGTTTCCCCATAGACTCCCATGTTAAACGGTCCATCTTTGGAGGCAAGGTACTGACCAGCCTTAGGTGCCAGTGACCCCACCTTTGGTAGACATGTAGCTGAGAGTCTCCCCTACAAATGTGGGTAGTTTGGAGGTCCTAGCACCAAAGGCCAGAGGGTACCTAGTGTGACCTGTAAATCGGTAAATTCCTGGTAAAAGGTCTCAAAAACATCAAATTTTTGCTATGCTCCGGTTGCTATTCAGGAAGATGCTCCCCAAGTTTGAGGTCTCTAGCACCTTCCGTTCAAAAGTTATAGCCCAAAAACCAATTTACACCAATTTCAGACTGAAGTCCCAAAACACCCAATTTTGGATGGCCAGTTCTCCCGAACCATAACCGATAGCGACTTACTTTCTTCGCCACATTGTAGCCCCATATGTCCTGAACCGACCAAGCCAAGTTTGGGGTCCAATGGTCCAAAAGCTGTGGAGATATCGCGTCTCAAGCTAACCCTATTTCCCCATAGACTCCCATGTTAAACGGTCCATCTTTGGAGGCAAGGTACTGGCCAGCCTTAGGTGCCAGTGACCCCACCTTTGGTAGACATGTAGCCGAGAGTCTCCCCTACAAATGTGGGTAGTTTGGAGGTCCTAGCACCAAAGGCCAGAGGGTACCTAGTGTGACCTGTAAATCGGTAAATTCCTGGTAAAAGGTCTCAAAAACATCAAATTTTTGCTATGCTCGGTTGCTATTCAGGAAGATGCTCCCCAAGTTTGAGGTCTCTAGCACCTTCCGTTCAAAAGTTATAGCCCAAAAACCAATTTACACCAATTTCAGACTGAAGTCCCAAAACACCCAATTTTGGATGGCCAGTTCTCCCGAACCATAACCGATAGCGACTTACTTTCTTCGCCACATTGTAGCCCCATATGTCCTGAACCGACCAAGCCAAGTTTGGGGTCCAATGGTCCAAAAGCTGTGGAGATATCGCGTCTCAAGCTAACCCTGTTTCCCCATAGACTCCCATGTTAAACGGTCCATCTTTGGAGGCAAGGTACTGGCCAGCCTTAGGTGCCAGTGACCCCACCTTTGGTAGACATGTAGCCGAGAGTCTCCCCTACAAATGTGGGTAGTTTGGAGGTCCTAGCACCAAAGGCCAGAGGGTACCTAGTGTGACCTGAAAATCGGTAAATTCCTGGTAAAAGGTCATAAAAACATCAAATGTTTGCTATGCTCCAGTTGCTATTCAGGAAGATGCTCCCTAAGTTTGAGGTCTCTAGCACCTTCCGTTCAAAAGTTATAGCCCAAAAAACAATTTACACCAATTTCAGGCTGAAGTCTCAAAACACTCAATTTTGGATGGCCAGTTCTCCCGAACCATAACCGATAGCGACTTACTTTCTTCGCCACATTGTAGCCCCATATGTCCTGAACCGACCAAGCCAAGTTTGGGGTCCGATGGTGCAATAGCTGCGGAGATATCGCGTCTCAAGCTAACCCTGTTTCCCCATAGACTCCCATGTTAAACGGTCCCTCTTTGGAGGCAAGGTACTGGCCAGCCTTAGGTGCCAGTGACCCCACCTTTGGTAGACATGTAGCCGAGAGTCTCCCCTACAAATGTGGGTAGTTTGGAGGTCCTAGCACCAAAGGCCAGAGGGTACCTAGTGTGACCTGTAAATCGGTAAATTCCTGGTAAAAGGTCCCAAAAACATCACATTTTTGCTATGCTCCGGTTGCTATTCAGGAAGATGCTCCCCAAGTTTGAGGTCTCTAGCACCTTCAGTTCAAAAGTTATAGCCCAAAAACCAATTTACACCAATTTCAGACTGAAGTCCCAAAACACCCAATTTTGGATGGCCAGTTCTCCCGAACCATAACCGATAGCGACTTACTTTCTTCGCCACATTGTAGCCCCATATGTCCTGAACTGACCAAGCCAAGTTTGGGGTCCAATGGTCCAATAGCCGTGGAGATATCGCGTCTCAAGCTAACCCTGTTTCCCCATAGACTCCCATGTTAAACGGTCCATCTTTGGAGGCAAGGTACTGGCCAGCCTTAGGTGCCAGTGACCCCACCTTTGGTAGACATGTAGCTGAGAGTCTCCCCTACACATGTGGGTAGTTTGGAGGTCCTAGCACCAAAGGCCAGAGGGTACCTAGTGTGACCTGTAAATTGGTAAATTCCTGGTAAAAGGTCCCAAAAACATCAAATTTTTGCTATGCTCCGGTTGCTATTCAGGAAGATGCTCCCCAAGTTTGAGGTCTCTAGCACCTTCCGTTCATAAGTTATAGCCCAAAAACCAATTTACACCAATTTCAGGCTGAAGTCCCAAAACACTAAATTTTGGATGGCCAGTACTCCCGAACCATAACCGATAGCGACTTACTTTCTTCGCCACATTGTAGCCCCATATGTCCTGAACCGACCAAGCCAAGTTTGGGGTCCAATGGTCCAATAGCCGTGGAGATATCGCGTCTCAAGCTAACCCTGTTTCCCCATAGACTCCCATGTTAAACGGTCCATCTTTGGAGGCAAGGTACTGGCCAGCCTTAGGTGCCAGTGACCCCACCTTTGGTAGACATGTAGCCGAGAGTCTCCCCTACAAATGTGGGTAGTTTGGAGGTCCTAGCACCAAAGGCCAGAGGGTACCTAGTGTGACCTGAAAATCGGTAAATTCCTGGTAAAAGGTCCAAAAAACATCAAATTTTTGCTATGCTCCAGTTGCTATTCAGGAAGATGCTCCCCAAGTTTGAGGTCTCTAGCACCTTCCGTTCAAAAGTTATAGCCCAAAAACCAATTTACACCAATTTCAGACTGAAGTCCCAAAACACCCAATTTTGGATGGCCAGTTCTCCCGAACCATAACCGATAGCGACTTACTTTCTTCGCCACATTGTAGCCCCATATGTCCTGAACCGACCAAGCCAAGTTTGGGGTCCAATGGTCCAATAGCCGTGGAGATATCGCGTCTCAAGCTAACCCTGTTTCCCCATAGACTCCCATTTTAAACGGTCCATCTTTGGAGGCAAGGTACTGGCCAGCCTTAGATGCCAGTGACCCCACCTTTGGTAGACATGTAGCCGAGAGTCTCCCCTACAAATGTGGGTAGTTTGGAGGTGCTAGCACCAAAGGCCAGAGGGTACCTAGTGTGACCTGAAAATCGGTAAATTCCTGGTAAAAGGTCCAAAAAACATCAAATTTTTGCTATGCTCCAGTTGCTATTCAGGAAGATGCTCCCCAAGTTTGAGGTCTCTAGCACCTTCCGTTCAAAAGTTATAGCCCAAAAACCAATTTACACCAATTTCAGACTGAAGTCCCAAAACACCCAATTTTGGATGGCCAGTTCTCCCGAACCATAACCGATAGCGACTTACTTTCTTCGCCACATTGTAGCCCCATATGTCCTGAACCGACCAAGCCAAGTTTGGGGTCCAATGGTCCAATAGCCGCGGAGATATCGCGTCTCAAGCTAACCCTGTTTCCCCATAAACTCCCATGTTAAACGGTCCATCTTTGGAGGCAAGGTACTGGCCAGCCTTAGATGCCAGTGACCCCACCTTTGGTAGACATGTAGCTGAGAGTCTCCCCTACAAATGTGGGTAGTTTGGAGGTCCTAGCACCAAAGGCCAGAGGGTACCTAGTGTGACCTGAAAATCGGTAAATTCCTGGTAAAAGGTCCAAAAAACATCAAATTTTTGCTATGCTCCAGTTGCTATTCAGGAAGATGCTCCCCAAGTTTGAGGTCTCTAGCACCTTCCGTTCAAAAGTTATAGCCCAAAAACCAATTTACACCAATTTCAGACTGAAGTCCCAAAACACCCAATTTTGGATGGCCAGTTCTCCCGAACCATAACCGATAGCGACTTACTTTCTTCGCCACATTGTAGCCCCATATGTCCTGAACCGACCAAGCCAAGTTTGGGGTCCAATGGTCCAATAGCCGTGGAGATATCGCGTCTCAAGTTAACCCTGTTTCCCCATAGACTCCCATGTTAAACGGTCCATCTTTGGAGGCAAGGTACTGGCCAGCCTTAGATGCCAGTGACCCCACCTTTGGTAGACATGTAGCTGAGAGTCTCCCCTACAAATGTGGGTAGTTTGGAGGTCCTAGCACCAAAGGCCAGAGGGTACCTAGTGTGACCTGTAAATCGGTAAATTCCTGGTAAAAGGTCTCAAAAACATCAAATTTTTGCTATGCTCGGTTGCTATTCAGGAAGATGCTCCCCAAGTTTGAGGTCTCTAGCACCTTCCGTTCAAAAGTTATAGCCCAAAAACCAATTTACACCAATTTCAGACTGAAGTCCCAAAACACCCAATTTTGGATGGCCAGTTCTCCCGAACCATAACCGATAGCGACTTACTTTCTTCGCCACATTGTAGCCCCATATGTCCTGAACCGACCAAGCCAAGTTTGGGGTCCAATGGTCCAAAAGCTGTGGAGATATCGCGTCTCAAGCTAACCCTGTTTCCCCATAGACTCCCATGTTAAACGGTCCATCTTTGGAGGCAAGGTACTGGCCAGCCTTAGGTGCCAGTGACCCCACCTTTGGTAGACATGTAGCCGAGAGTCTCCCCTACAAATGTGGGTAGTTTGGAGGTCCTAGCACCAAAGGCCAGAGGGTACCTAGTGTGACCTGAAAATCGGTAAATTCCTGGTAAAAGGTCATAAAAACATCAAATGTTTGCTATGCTCCAGTTGCTATTCAGGAAGATGCTCCCTAAGTTTGAGGTCTCTAGCACCTTCCGTTCAAAAGTTATAGCCCAAAAAACAATTTACACCAATTTCAGGCTGAAGTCTCAAAACACTCAATTTTGGATGGCCAGTTCTCCCGAACCATAACCGATAGCGACTTACTTTCTTCGCCACATTGTAGCCCCATATGTCCTGAACCGACCAAGCCAAGTTTGGGGTCCGATGGTGCAATAGCTGCGGAGATATCGCGTCTCAAGCTAACCCTGTTTCCCCATAGACTCCCATGTTAAACGGTCCCTCTTTGGAGGCAAGGTACTGGCCAGCCTTAGGTGCCAGTGACCCCACCTTTGGTAGACATGTAGCCGAGAGTCTCCCCTACAAATGTGGGTAGTTTGGAGGTCCTAGCACCAAAGGCCAGAGGGTACCTAGTGTGACCTGTAAATCGGTAAATTCCTGGTAAAAGGTCCCAAAAACATCACATTTTTGCTATGCTCCGGTTGCTGTTCAGGAAGATGCTCCCCAAGTTTGAGGTCTCTAGCACCTTCAGTTCAAAAGTTATAGCCCAAAAACCAATTTACACCAATTTCAGACTGAAGTCCCAAAACACCCAATTTTGGATGGCCAGTTCTCCCGAACCATAACCGATAGCGACTTACTTTCTTCGCCACATTGTAGCCCCATATGTCCTGAACTGACCAAGCCAAGTTTGGGGTCCAATGGTCCAATAGCCGTGGAGATATCGCGTCTCAAGCTAACCCTGTTTCCCCATAGACTCCCATGTTAAACGGTCCATCTTTGGAGGCAAGGTACTGGCCAGCCTTAGGTGCCAGTGACCCCACCTTTGGTAGACATGTAGCTGAGAGTCTCCCCTACACATGTGGGTAGTTTGGAGGTCCTAGCACCAAAGGCCAGAGGGTACCTAGTGTGACCTGTAAATTGGTAAATTCCTGGTAAAAGGTCCCAAAAACATCAAATTTTTGCTATGCTCCGGTTGCTATTCAGGAAGATGCTCCCCAAGTTTGAGGTCTCTAGCACCTTCCGTTCATAAGTTATAGCCCAAAAACCAATTTACACCAATTTCAGGCTGAAGTCCCAAAACACTAAATTTTGGATGGCCAGTACTCCCGAACCATAACCGATAGCGACTTACTTTCTTCGCCACATTGTAGCCCCATATGTCCTGAACCGACCAAGCCAAGTTTGGGGTCCAATGGTCCAATAGCCGTGGAGATATCGCGTCTCAAGCTAACCCTGTTTCCCCATAGACTCCCATGTTAAACGGTCCATCTTTGGAGGCAAGGTACTGGCCAGCCTTAGGTGCCAGTGACCCCACCTTTGGTAGACATGTAGCCGAGAGTCTCCCCTACAAATGTGGGTAGTTTGGAGGTCCTAGCACCAAAGGCCAGAGGGTACCTAGTGTGACCTGAAATTCGGTAAATTCCTGGTAAAAGGTCCAAAAAACATCAAATTTTTGCTATGCTCCAGTTGCTATTCAGGAAGATGCTCCCCAAGTTTGAGGTCTTTAGCACCTTCCGTTCAAAAGTTATAGCCCAAAAACCAATTTACACCAATTTCAGACTGAAGTCCCAAAACACCCAATTTTGGATGGCCAGTTCTCCCGAACCATAACCGATAGCGACTTACTTTCTTCGCCACATTGTAGCCCCATATGTCCTGAACCGACCAAGCCAAGTTTGGGGTCCAATGGTCCAATAGCCGTGGAGATATCGCGTCTCAAGCTAACCCTGTTTCCCCATAGACTCCCATTTTAAACGGTCCATCTTTGGAGGCAAGGTACTGGCCAGCCTTAGATGCCAGTGACCCCACCTTTGGTAGACATGTAGCCGAGAGTCTCCCCTACAAATGTGGGTAGTTTGGAGGTGCTAGCACCAAAGGCCAGAGGGTACCTAGTGTGACCTGAAAATCGGTAAATTCCTGGTAAAAGGTCCAAAAAACATCAAATTTTTGCTATGCTCCAGTTGCTATTCAGGAAGATGCTCCCCAAGTTTGAGGTCTCTAGCACCTTCCGTTCAAAAGTTATAGCCCAAAAACCAATTTACACCAATTTCAGACTGAAGTCCCAAAACACCCAATTTTGGATGGCCAGTTCTCCCGAACCATAACCGATAGCGACTTACTTTCTTCGCCACATTGTAGCCCCATATGTCCTGAACCGACCAAGCCAAGTTTGGGGTCCAATGGTCCAATAGCCGCGGAGATATCGCGTCTCAAGCTAACCCTGTTTCCCCATAAACTCCCATGTTAAACGGTCCATCTTTGGAGGCAAGGTACTGGCCAGCCTTAGATGCCAGTGACCCCACCTTTGGTAGACATGTAGCTGAGAGTCTCCCCTACAAATGTGGGTAGTTTGGAGGTCCTAGCACCAAAGGCCAGAGGGTACCTAGTGTGACCTGAAAATCAGTAAATTCCTGGTAAAAGGTCCAAAAAACATCAAATTTTTGCTATGCTCCAGTTGCTATTCAGGAAGATGCTCCCCAAGTTTGAGGTCTCTAGCACCTTCCGTTCAAAAGTTATAGCCCAAAAACCAATTTACACCAATTTCAGACTGAAGTCCCAAAACACCCAATTTTGGATGGCCAGTTCTCCCGAACCATAACCGATAGCGACTTACTTTCTTCGCCACATTGTAGCCCCATATGTCCTGAACCGACCAAGCCAAGTTTGGGGTCCAATGGTCCAATAGCCGTGGAGATATCGCGTCTCAAGTTAACCCTGTTTCCCCATAGACTCCCATGTTAAACGGTCCATCTTTGGAGGCAAGGTACTGGCCAGCCTTAGATGCCAGTGACCCCACCTTTGGTAGACATGTAGCTGAGAGTCTCCCCTACAAATGTGGGTAGTTTGGAGGTGCTAGCACCAAAGGCCAGAGGGTACCTAGTGTGACCTGAAAATCGGTAAATTCCTGGTAAAAGGTCCAAAAAACATCAAATTTTTGCTATGCTCCAGTTGCTATTCAGTAAGATGCTCCCCAAGTTTGAGGTCTCTAGCACCTTCCGTTCAAAAGTTATAGCCCAGAAACCAATTTACACCAATTTCAGACTGAAGTCCCAAAACACCCAATTTTGGATGGCCAGTTCTCCCGAACCATAACCGATAGCGACTTACTTTCTTCGCCACATTGTAGCCCCATATGTCCTGAACCGACCAAGCCAAGTTTGGGGTCCAATGGTCCAATAGCCGTGGAGATATCGCGTCTCAAGCTAACCCTGTTTCCCCATAGACTCCCATGTTAAACGGTCCATCTTTGGAGGCAAGGTACTGGCCAGCCTTAGGTGCCAGTGACCCCACCTTTGGTAGACATGTAGCCGAGAGTCTCCCCTACATATGTGGGTAGTTTGGAGGTCCTAGCACCAAAGGCCAGAGGGTACCTAGTGTGACCTGTAAATTGGTAAATTCCTGGTAAAAGGTCCCAAAAACATCAAATTTTTGCTATGCTCCGGTTGCTATTCAGGAAGATGCTCCCCAAGTTTGAGGTCTCTAGCACCTTCCGTTCAAAAGTTATAGCCCAAAAACCAATTTACACCAATTTCAGGCTGAAGTCCCAAAACACTAAATTTTGGATGGCCAGTACTCCCGAACCATAACCGATAGCGACTTACTTTATTCGCCACATTGTAGCCCCATATTCCCTGAACCGACCAAGCCAAGTTTGGGGTCCAATGGTCCAATAGCCGTGGAGATATCGCGTCTCAAGCTAACCCTGTTTCCCCATAGACTCCCATGTTAAACGGTCCATCTTTGGAGGCAAGGTACTGACCAGCCTTAGGTGCCAGTGACCCCACCTTTGGTAGACATGTAGCTGAGAGTCTCCCCTACAAATGTGGGTAGTTTGGAGGTCCTAGCACCAAAGGCCAGAGGGTACCTAGTGTGACCTGTAAATCGGTAAATTCCTGGTAAAAGGTCTCAAAAACATCAAATTTTTGCTATGCTCCGGTTGCTATTCAGGAAGATGCTCCCCAAGTTTGAGGTCTCTAGCACCTTCCGTTCAAAAGTTATAGCCCAAAAACCAATTTACACCAATTTCAGACTGAAGTCCCAAAACACCCAATTTTGGATGGCCAGTTCTCCCGAACCATAACCGATAGCGACTTACTTTCTTCGCCACATTGTAGCCCCATATGTCCTGAACCGACCAAGCCAAGTTTGGGGTCCAAAAGCTGTGGAGATATCGCGTCTCAAGCTAACCCTATTTCCCCATAGACTCCCATGTTAAACGGTCCATCTTTGGAGGCAAGGTACTGGCCAGCCTTAGGTGCCAGTGACCCCACCTTTGGTAGACATGTAGCCGAGAGTCTCCCCTACAAATGTGGGTAGTTTGGAGGTCCTAGCACCAAAGGCCAGAGGGTACCTAGTGTGACCTGTAAATCGGTAAATTCCTGGTAAAAGGTCTCAAAAACATCAAATTTTTGCTATGCTCCGGTTGCTATTCAGGAAGATGCTCCCCAAGTTTGAGGTCTCTAGCACCTTCCGTTCAAAAGTTATAGCCCAAAAAACAATTTACACCAATTTCAGACTGAAGTCCCAAAACACCCAATTTTGGATGGCCAGTTCTCCCGAACCATAACCGATAGCGACTTACTTTCTTCGCCACATTGTAGCCCCATATGTCCTGAACCGACCAAGCCAAGTTTGGGGTCCAATGGTCCAAAAGCTGTGGAGATATCGCGTCTCAAGCTAACCCTATTTCCCCATAGACTCCCATGTTAAACGGTCCATCTTTGGAGGCAAGGTACTGGCCAGCCTTAGGTGCCAGTGACCCCACCTTTGGTAGACATGTAGCCGAGAGTCTCCCCTACAAATGTGGGTAGTTTGGAGGTCTTAGCACCAAAGGCCAGAGGGTACCTAGTGTGACCTGAAAATCGGTAAATTCCTGGTAAAAGGTCATAAAAACATCAAATGTTTGCTATGCTCCAGTTGCTATTCAGGAAGATGCTCCCCAAGTTTGAGGTCTCTAGCACCTTCCGTTCAAAAGTTATAGCCCAAAAAACAATTTACACCAATTTCAGGCTGAAGTCTCAAAACACTCAATTTTGGATGGCCAGTTCTCCCGAACCATAACCGATAGCGACTTACTTTCTTCGCCACATTGTAGCCCCATATGTCCTGAACCGACCAAGCCAAGTTTGGGGTCCAATGGTCCAATAGCCATGGAGATATCGCGTCTCAAGCTAAACCTGTTTCCCCATAGACTCCCATGTTAAACGGTCCATCTTTGGAGGCAAGGTACTGGCCAGCCTTAGGTGCCAGTGACCCCACCTTTAGTAGACATGTAGCCGAGAGTCTCCCCTACAAATGTTGGTTGTTTGGAGGTCCTAGCACCAAAGGCCAGAGGGTACCTAGTGTGACCTGTAAATCGGTAAATTCCTGGTAAAAGGTCCCAAAAACATCAAATTTTTGCTATGCTCCGGTTGCTGTTCAGTAAGATGCTCCCCAAGTTTGAGGTCTCTAGCACCTTCAGTTCAAAAGTTATAGCCCAAAAACCAATTTACACCAATTTCAGGCTGAAGTCCCAAAACACCCAATTTTGGATGGCCAGTTCTCCCAAACCATAACCGATAGCGACTTACTTTCTTCGCCACATTGTAGCCCCATATGTCCTCAACCGACCAAGCCAAGTTTGGGGTCCAATGGTCCAATAGCCGCGGAGATATGGCGTCTCAAGCTAACCCTGTTTCCCCATAGACTCCCATGTTAAACGGTCCATCTTTTGAGGCAAGGTACTGGCCAGCCTTAGGTGCCAGTGACCCCACCTTTGGTAGACATGTAGCCGAGAGTCTCCCCTACAAATGTGGGTAGTTTGGAGGTCCTAGCACCAAAGGCCAGAGGGTACCTAGTGTGACCTGAAAATCGGTAAATTCCTGGTAAAAGGTCCCAAAAACATCAAATTTTTGCTATGCTCCAATTGCTATTCAGGAAGATGCTCCCCAAGTTTGAGGTCTCTAGCACCTTCCGTTCAAAAGTTATAGCCCAAAAACCAATTTACACCAATTTCAGGCTGAAGTCCCAAAACACCCAATTTTGGATGGCCAGTTCTCCCAAACCATAACCGATAGCGACCTACTTTCTTCGCCACATTGTAGCCCCATATGTCCTGAACCGACCAAGCCAAGTTTGGGGTCCAATGGTCCAATAGCCATGGAGATATCGCGTCTCAAGCTAACCCTATTTCCCCATAGACTCCAATGTTAAACGGTCCATCTTTGGAGGCAAGGTACTGGCCAGCCTTAGGTGCCAGTGACCCCACCTTTGGTAGACATGTAGCCGAGAGTCTCCCCTACAAATGTGGGTAGTTTGGAGGTCCTAGCACCAAAAGCCAGAGGGTACCTAGTGTGACCTGTAAATCGGTAAATTCCTGGTAAAAGGTCCAAAAACATCAAATTTTTGCTATGCTCCGGTTGCTATTCAGGAAGATGCTCCCCAAGTTTGAGGTCTCTAGCACCTTCCGTTCAAAAGTTATAGCCCAAAAAACAATTTACACCAATTTCAGGCTGAAGTCCCAAAACACCCAATTTTGGATGGCCAGTTCTCCCGAACCATAACCGATAACGACTTACTTTCTTCGCCACATTGTAGCCCCATTGTAAGAGAACTGTCAGAGCTGTCCCCGCGAGTGCACGGCAGCGCGCCTGCGCGCCCTTGGCGCCAAACGGCCTATTTAAAGGGTGCACTGACCCCAGCCTAGTGCTGACGGATCTCAGCTATTCTGGTCCCTGTTTCCTGTGCCTGTTCCTGCGTTCCTGACTTCCTGTTACTGAACCTCGGCTTCCTTGACCTCGCTTTGGATTTGCTTCTTCTCTGATTCCTGGTTTCTGATCTCGGCTTCCCACGTGACCCTGCTTCCTGCCCGATGACTTTGTGCCTTGCTGCCTGCTCGTTGCTGAACCCGTCTTCCCATGTGACTACGCACCTGTCTCCTGTTTTGTTCCGCTGCACTTCCCGGGTACCTGCGACTTGGTCTTTGCAACCTGCTGCGACTGTCTACTTCCCAAGATTCGCATCACCTGCTGTGGGCTTCTGGAATTACATCTGCGGGCACTAGTGTCTCCCCTGGCCCTTGGTTTCCCCTGTCTCCACTCTCAGTGGGACCAGGGCCGGAGATTCAAGAGAGGCTGACCTCGTCACTTCAGACTTCACCAGGTACGTGACAGTATCCGTCAGCCATCAATGGAGTCTGAAAGGGAGGCCTCTTCTTTCAAAGACATTTGCCAATCCCTCTCGGCACTTGCCCACACATTACAGAATCTTCAGACAGATCTGAATCGGATGGAAGGTCAGCTTTGGGATCAGCCTGTTTTCTCTCCTGCTGTTGCGAACTCTTCAGTTCAAACGGACTTCAGTCTGTGCTGTGTGACCGCCACGCCTCCTGAGCCCAGAGTGCCATTGCCTGAGCGTTTTTCTGGAAATCGCAAACAGTTTCGTACCTTCCGAAATGCCTGTGAACTGTATTTTTCCTTGCTACCTCAAACCTTCTCTTCCGAAGACACCAAGGTGGGGTTCATCATCACCTTGCTACTTGGAGAGCCTCTTTCCTGGGCCCATCACCTTCGGGAGCAACAAGACCCGGCCCTGGCAACCACGGACTCTTTCTTCTCCGCCATGTCCCAGCTGTATGCCGACCCGTTCCTCCAGCGGAATCTACACTCGGTAGACTCCAGCAAGGCCCAAGGGCTGTAGAAGATTATGTGTCAGACTTTCGTGTTCTGAGTATGGATACTCGGTGGAATAGAGCTGCTCTCCACCATCAATTTCGTTGTGGACTTTCTGATCCATTAAAAGATGAATTAGCACGCGTGGGAATACCCACCTCCCTGGAAGATTTGATTAATCTTGTCATTCAGATTGACCGTCGGTTATGAGAAAGGCAATCAGAGAGGACCAAGACCAAGCCATCTGCATTTCTCAGCCCTGATTCTTCAATGTCCATCAAGAATAAGGAGCTCCACGAACCCTCACGTTAAAGTTACCCGAGACCAGCTCTGTCTTCTTCAGAATGCCTCCGGCGACTACGAAACAGACTATGCTTGTACTGTGGGGGGACTGGTCACCTTATTCAGACTTGTCCCGTGAAACCTCCCAAGTCTGCCTCCCTGTCGCCCCACATGATGCATCTCCCTGGAAGGGGCCCGAGCCACCTCTCCTTACCACTTCAGCTACAGTTACCAGAAAAGACTGTTCTTGTATCTGCTATTATAGACTCAGGGGCTTGCAGTTGCTTTGTGGATGTTGCGTTCGCTACCTTACACCAATTACCCCTATGCTCCAAGAGGCAGGGGTTTATCGTCCATTTAGCAGATGGTTCTGGGCTAAAGTGTGGACCAGTAACTCAAGAGACTATACCTATTCCCTGCCGTGCTGCCTCTGGTCATCTGGAACTCCTTTGTTTAGATGTGATTGCTTCTCCAATGTTCCCTATAATCCTGGGGCTACCCTGGCTAAAAGCCCACAACCCCCATATAGACTGGGCCTCTGGACAAGTCTCCTTCCCATCCGATTATTGTCAGGTACAATGTTTTCCAGAAAAGATCTGTAACTCTACTCCCCTTCTCAGTATCTGTCCGGACCCTGAAACTGTAAAATTAGTACCTGTTGCCTACCATGAATTCTTGGATGTGTTCAATAAAAAAAAGTGCAGATACCTTGCCCCCACACAGGACTTATGACTGCCCTATCAAACTTTTACCCGGATCCGAGATTCCTTTCGGTCGAATCTACCCGCTTTCAGAACCTAAACTAGAAGCCCTGCGCAAATATATAGATGAAAGTCTGGAAAAGGGGTTCATTCGACATTCTTCCTCACCTGCAGGAGCTGGTATTTTCTTTGTCAAAAAGAAGGACCACTCTCTAAGACCCTGTATTGATTATCGGGATCTTAATAAAATCACTGTCAAGAACCGATACCCACTTCCGCTGATTACTCCAATAAATACTCCAATAAATAACAATAAATTACTCCAGGATACCATCTCTAAAGCTCAAGCGAGTAACAAAAAGTTCTTTGACAAGAAGAAGAGAGGTAACTTAAATCTGGAACCAGGAGACAAGGTCTGGTTGTCTACTGCAAATTTAAAGCTGAGGCCTCGTACACACGACAGAGTTTCTCGGCAGAATTCGTCGAGAAACTCGGTGAAGAGCCGGATTCTGTCGAGAAACTCTGTCGTGTGTACACTTTCGGCCCGATGGAGCCGCCGAGGAACTCGTCGAGCAAATAGAGAGCAGGTTCTCTATTTTCTCGATGGGAGTGGATTTTGGCTCGACGAGTTCTTCATCGGGCTGTTTTTTCAACGAGAAACTCGGTCGTGTGTATGCTAAGAAACCTGTGAAAAACTTAGACACTGGAGAACAACATCGGTAAAAGTAGCGTTTGGAATGGAGATAGCACATTCGTCTCGCTTCCAACATTATTGCATCGTTTATTTGCAGCGCTTTACACAATTTTTTGTAAGGGCACAAAACAGCAATATTCTTTTTTTCTTTTGTTAGGATATTCACACAGAGTTCATTAAAATTTGGTGGAACCTTTTTCTTACTGATCTCAATAATATTTTTGAAAAAAATTCTCACCTTATTTTGGTCCTGTGTTTTAAATCCTGCTCTTAATATTCACCTTAATTTTTGATTTATCAAAAATGCAAATCCTCTTATTTTTTTGAATGTCAAGTTCCCCCCATAGAAACCTTATTGCTTTGTCTTATCTCATCTGTCCCTTTCAAATTACACCTTATATCCAATTTTTTTTTAAACATAACCTGCCTTCTCACAAGCTAAATTTTAAAGCAAAAAAAAACAAGGACAAGTATGAACTGTAAAATCAAAATTTACCATTTATTTTGGTTTGAAAAATAAAGTAAGTAAGCAAAAGTCAGCACTGGAGAGCTTGCTGCCATTTGTGCACAGCCAGGTGTGGCCTGATGTGACTGGTGAGCAGTTGGAGGCCAAAATGGGGACTTGAGAGGTTCATTCAGGAAGGAACGCATCAAGGTCTTGGACTCCCCGAGGTCACAAACTGGAGCAGGGCAGGCAGATGTCACCAGGTTGTGGTACTATAGCAGCCTGAACTCTGGTACACCACATGGAAGTAAGGGAGTCACTTTCTTGATTTCTTCAAGGCCTTCCTTGGTGGCTTCCCTGCAGCCTGCTCTTTGACCTTCTCTGCAGCCTTCTCAGCAGCCTTCCTCTTCTGCCTGGCTGGAGGTGGTGCCACAGGGGTAGTACTCATGCCAGGAGGAGTAGACGAAGGTGGTGGAGGATGAGTAGACGAAGGTGGTGGAGGAGGTGGAGGAGGAGGAGGTGGAGCAGTAGAAGGAGGAGGAGTAGTAGAAGGAGCAGTAGAAGGAGGTGGAGCAGTAGAAGGAGGAGGAGTAGTAGAAGGAGCAGTAGAAGGAGGTGGAGCAGTAGAAGGAGGAGGAGTAGTAGAAGGAGCAGTAGAAGGAGGTGGAGCAGTAGAAGGAGGAGGAGAAGTAGAAGGAGCAGTAGAAGGAGGTGGAGCAGTAGAAGGAGGAGGAGTAGTAGAAGGAGCAGTAGAAGGAGGTGGAGCAGTAGAAGGAGGAGCAGTAGAAGGAGGAGGAGTAGTAGAAGGAGGTGGAGCAGTAGAAGGAGGAGGAGCAGTAGAAGGAGGTGGAGCAGTAGAAGGAGGAGGAGCAGTAGAAGGAGCTGGAGCAGGAGTAGTAGAAGAAGAAGAGGAAGAAGAATGTTGAGAAGGAGCAGGAGAAGAAGAGGAAGAAGAATGTTCAGAAGGAGCAGGAGAAGAAGAGGAAGAAGAATGTTGAGATGGAGCAGGAGAAGAAGAAGGTGGGGGAGGTTGAGAAGGAGCATGAGAAGAAGAAGGTGGGGAAGGTTGAGAAGGAGCATGAGAAGAAGAAGGTGGAGGAGGTTGGGAGTTATCTGGTGTGTGAGGATGGGGATGGCGGCAAATGACAGTGTCCTCCGTGAGAAGACCCCTCACCCCCTGATTTGCTAGGGTGATGAGGAGTCCCTCAAAGAGGAGGCGCTGGTCCACTCTCATGTCTGCCATTTTAGCCAAAACCACCGTCACAAATCCCTCCTGAGCAGTGGGAGGCTGTTGAAGGGTTGCATGGGCGTCCCGAATGAGGGCTAGTGAGGCGTCACGCACCCTCGTATCCCTCACCTGCCTTCTCGGACGCAGGCGAAGAGGAGGCACCTGACATCTGGTACTTCGCCCAGCCACCTCGTCCAACCCACTTGGGCCTGCCACCACGTTCAAGCCACTTGGGCCTGCCACCTCGTCCAAGATACTGGGCCTGCAGCCTCCTCCAAGCCACTCACCCTGCCCTCCTCCTGCCTGGCATTTTCCCGATCCTCCTGCTGGCTGGTCCCGTCCTGTGTATGGAAAAAAAGTACAGTTTTACTTTCTTTTTTAAAAAGAAGGCTCATTTTTCAGCTCCTGACTGTTGCATATTTTTTAGTCACGACTTAGCTAAGCCAATCATTGTGACCCATGTTTTATGGTGAATCACACAAAAATAATTCCTGGCCAATACTGACAAATGATCTGTCTAACACTTTTATCTCTACCTTTTTTTTACCTTTAAGGCCCCGTACTCACGACCAAACATGTCTGCTGAAACTGGTCCGCAGACCAGTTTCAGCAGACATGTTTGGCCGTGTGTTGGCCCGAGCGGACCATTTTGGGACGGATCGGACAGGTTTCCAGCGGACAACTGTTTCCCGGACTTGTTTTAAAACAGTCCGCTGGAAACCTGTCCGCCCGGACATGTACGGTCGTCTGTACAGACCTACCGTACATGTCCTGCCGCCCGCATCCCTCGCATGCGTCGAATGACTTCGACGCATGCGTGGAAGCATATTTAAGGCGGCCCGCCCACGTCGCCGCGTCATTGTCGCGGCGACACCGCGTCATCGACGCGGCGACACCGCGGACACGCCCCGCGTAATGTTTACGCGCGGGCTTCTGTTCGATGGTGTGTATAGCCATCGAACAGAAGTCCCCGGGCAGTCCCCGGCCAGACATGTCCGATGGAAACGGTCTGCAGACCGTTTTCATCGGACATGTCCTGCCGTGAGTACAAGGCCTCACATCTTAATTTACATCTCTTTAACAACATTTAAACACCACACATTTGCACATTGAAAGTACTATATACCTGGCTCCAGCTGGGCAAATCCGGATCTTCATCCAGGATGGAAGGCTGCTGAGAGGGTTCATCTGCAGAGGGAGCAGCAGGTTGGCTGGAGGGAAGGCTGAAGGGAAGGCTGGACCTTCTGTTCCTTCTGGGGGCAAGGCTAGAAAGTGACTCCCTTACCTCCAGGTGTTCATCCAGGAAGCTCAGTTTACTATAATACCACAACTTGGGTACATATACCTGCCCTGCTCCAGCTCCAGACCTCATCGAAGCCAAGACCTTGTTGCGTGCCTTCCTGTAGGTGCCTCTCAAGGTCCCAATTTTGACCTCCAACTGGTCAGTCGTCACATCAAACCCCACCTGTCTCCGCACAAGTGGGAGCAGGCTCTCCAGTGCGGTTTTCCGCAAGTCTCTGTTGCGTGATATGGGGTCTTTGGTGGCCCACAGAACTGGAAGTTCTCTCCACCGGTCAATAAAGATGTCCAAAAATTCTGGTCTATTGAACAGGTTCATCTTTTCCTGTCCAAAACCAAGGAGAAATAAATAATGTCAATACACAGTCTATAAAGTTAATTACTCTTTCTCACCAGCTAGCCCTTAAAGGGTCACTAATGGATAAATCTTTTTTTGATGAAATGACTGTTTACAGTGTCTAGAGACATACAAGTGCATACATATAATGTGCCTCTAGTTTCACTTTTGCTTTTAAACTGATTTAATGTTTCTGTGAAGTAAAGAGACACACAGAACAAAAACAAACAAATCCAGGGCATATTTTATTTAAAAAAAATTATTAGCATTGTTTCTGTGGATTTTTAGACACACAGCTTAGACCACAGTGACAAGCTCCCATGATAAATTTTAGAGGGAGCCAGAGAACCAGGAAGTGAGGATTTATGCAAAGGATTACAGCTGCTTAAAAGCAAAAACGGACAATGAGGACATGAAATCCAGACTGATATAATGTAAAGTAAGTTATTTCTGCCCCAAACAATTTGGGGTTATTGCTCCTTTAAATGTCTGTCTTTCCTGAATATGCCACTGCTGTCCCAAGTTCGAAGCATACCTACACGCTTGTCGTTCAAACGTCTTTCTTACGCAACCCGGTCGTATTTGTACGCTACGTGTGTTCGAGCCTTATATACACTCCGCACACGTCATCCGCCCATGCTTAAAAAATTTGATGTTTCCCCCCGCCCCTTATCTTCCGTCGCGAAAACGACAAGGAGGAATTGGCAGCAGATCATGTTGGGTCAGTTCGTAGGAAACAGATCACCAGTTGTGTTGAACTAATAAGCCAGATCTCCTACTCATTTGTGTATGAAACGTTATAGAAAAGCACTCCGATCTAGTTTGGTCAAGACATAAAAGCGACCATTTGCATCATGTTTAAAACGACATTTTTTCTAAAGACATCCTGAGAACCGAGATTGGCCACACAACAGTAGTTGGATCAAAATGCATAAGCAAAGCGTTGGTTACGTACGACGGCACTATAGCGGACCATTACCTTCAATTTTAGAACTAGCTATGTTTTAGTTTATGAACATAATATGTAGCCCACAAAATCATTCAATCAAGAATAACATGTAAAATGTAGTTACATACCGGTGTTTGACCCGATCGTTATCTCCGCCGTCTTCCACAAACTGTGAACGCCCCTTTTACTCACGTGGTAGCCCTTTATACACGCGCATGTGTGACTTTACGCACGTCTCCCTGCCCCTGACGTTCGTGGTGTAGTCTTTTCCCCGCCCCTTTTCATTCTTTTTTTTGGTTGGGAGCACATGTTAGGAAATATGGCAGCAATACAGGAGCCAGGCCAGGCGGGACGAGGGATCCACAGAAGAATCCGTTTTAAGGCCACCAACATGAGCTTTGAAGAAATGGTGGAGATGGTCCTCATCTTCAAAGCAGAGGACTATGATGGGAGGCATGGGCCATACAAGTACCCGAACAAGGTCAAGGCCCAAATAATGGAGAAGGTGAGGAGGAGTCTCCATCGCAAATTT
Organism: Rana temporaria; assembly: GCF_905171775.1. NCBI lineage: Eukaryota > Metazoa > Chordata > Amphibia > Anura > Ranidae > Rana > Rana temporaria. The sequence goes on from NC_053489.1 coordinate 415,640,987, forward strand.
GGGGTGAAAAGATCTAAGGAACAGATCAGAAAAAGGTGGTCGGACCTCAAAAAGCGGGAGCCGGAACAAATGAAGCGGATCAGGAGAGTGATTAGAAGAAGTACGTTTTTTATATATTTATTATTATTTGTTCCGCGCCATGTGTTTTTAATTTCAGGTTGTACTGTATTATGTTTTTCTGCCCAATAATTTGTCGTCAAAGTGGACGTACATTCGGAACGACAACTCATACGACAAAATATTGTGCATAAAATCAGGAAAATTATGACATTTCCCAAAAATTTGGGTGAGATCAATATTGAAATTTATGTAGATGTGCTATTAAAAACATTCAATTATTGGTAAATTAAAATATATACAGTAAAAGGAGAGTCTGCTCAGCAGTCGGTGACACATGTGGACTCATTTGCATAATTGTTGTCCCCTTTAATAACCCATTTTGGTTACAGAGGTGTGGTGATCCAGTGTATACTTGGTTGGCTTACATGTTTAAAAGTAGACCAAAGGTACAAGAATTGTCATGATCTTTGTGAATGCCTACAATCCTGTGTTTTGCCCTGAGGGGTTTTTCGAAACATCAATAGTCCCAGAAATTGTATAAAGTGAATCATATTCCTCTTTCAGGCCTATAAGCTCTTAAAATCCTGTTTCCATTTTCTTCATTCTCGTAGGGCGTCATCAAGCTTCGACACGGGAGCAAGAAGCCATCACGCAAGCCACACCCCCGAGGGATGGTGATGATGCGCAGCCTGCCACCACATCAGGTAAAGTAACATATAACTAACCCAGCTTCAGGTAATGTAGATGTAGGCCTGCCTAATTTTAATAAATGGTTTTGTCCCACATTTCAGGAGCAGGTGGTGGCTTGGACTTGGACAGGCATACTGTCCAGATGGTGATCTCTGAAATCTGGGCCTGCAGAGAAGAGGTGGAGGAGATACATCTGGCCAATAGAAAAATAAAAGAACGAACAAGGAGGGTGGAAAATAAATTAAAAAATGTAATAGATGTTTTGGGGAGAGTCTGAATGTTACGAAAAAAGTTTGTGAAACCAAAAAAAAATCTGATTTTTTAGTATTTAATATTAATCAAAAAAAAAAAGATTTTAAGGATTATTTAATAAAAAATACACAAAAAAATAACAAAACCAGATTTTAAGGTTTATTTAATCAAAAAAAAACAAAAAAAAATAACAAAACCAGATTTGAAGGTTTATTTAATAAAAAAAAAGACAAAAAAATAACAAAACCAAATTTGAAGGTTTATTTAATCCAAAAAAAGACAAAAAAATAACAAAACCAGATTTGAATGTTTATTTAATCAAAAAAAAAAATAACAAAACCAGATTTTAAGGTTTATTTAATAAAAAAAAAAAAATAACAAAACCAGATTTGAAGGTTTATTTAACCACTTAAGCCCCGGACCAATATGCAGCCTAAAGACCCAAGGTGTTTTTACAGTTCGGGACTGCGTCGCTTTAACAGACAATTGCGCGGTCGTGCGACGTGGCTCCCAAACAAAATTGGCGTCCTTTTTTCCCCACAAATAGAGCTTTCTTTTGGTGGTATTTGATCACATCTGCGGTTTTTAGTTTTTGCGCTATAAACAAAAATAGAGCGACAATTTTGAAAAAAAAGCAATATTTTTTACTTTTTGCTGTAATAAATATCCCCCAAAAACATATATAAAAACATTTTTTTTCCTCAGTTTAGGCCGATACGTATTCTTCTACCTATTTTTAGTAAAAAAAATCGCAATAAGCGTTTATCGATTGGTTTGCGCAAAATTTATAGTGTTTACAAAATAGGGGATAGTTTTATTGCATTTTTATTTTTATTTTATTTTTTACTACTAATGGCGGCGATCAGCAATTTTTTTCGTGACTGCGACATTATGGCGGACACTTCGGACAATTTTGACACATTTTTGGGACCATTGTCATTTTCACAGCAAAAAATGCATTTAAATTGCATTCTTTATTGTGAAAATGACAGTTGCAGTTTGGGAGTTAACCACAGGTGGCGCTGTAGGAGTTAGGGTGCACCTAGTATGTGTTTACAACTGTTTGGGGGTGTGGCTGTAGGAATGACGTCATCGATCGTGTCTTCCCTATAAAGGGAATGACGCGATCGATGCGCCGCCATAGTGAAGGACGGGGAAGCCGTGTTTACACACGGCTCTCCTCGTTCTTCAGCTCCGGGGAGCGATCGCGACGGAGCGGCTATAAACAAATAGCCGCGCCGTGGTCCCGGATCGCTCCCCGAGCGGACCCGACCTCCGCATGTAGCGGGGGGGGTCCCGATCGGACCCCCCACCCGCTAATAGGCGAGGACGTACGTGTACGCCCATGTGCCTGTACGTGCCATATTGTGGACGTATATGTACATGCGGGGGTCGGGAACTGGTTAATAAAAAAAAAAAAAATAAATAACAAAACCAGATTTGAAGGTTTATTTAATCAAAAAAACACAAAAAAATAACAAAACAAGATTTTAAGGATTATTTAATCAAAATATTCTAAAACCAAAAAAAAAAATTTTGTATATTGTATGATAACAAAGACAAAACAAAAAAAAAATATTATTGGATATTGTATGATAAAAAAGACCAAAAAAATGAAAAAAATGATTATTGGATATTGTATGATAAAAAAGACCAAAAAAATGAAAAAAAATGATTATTGGATATTGTATGATAAAAAAGACCAAAAAAATGAAAAAAATGATTATTGGATATTGTATGATAAAAAAGACCAAAAAAATGAAAAAAATGATTATTGGATATTGTATGATAAAAAAGACCAAAAAAATGAAAAAAAATGATTATTGCATATTGTATGATAAAAAAGACCAAAAAAATGAAAAAAATTATTATTGTATATTGTATGATAAAAAAGACCAAAAGAATGATTATTGCATATTGTATGATAAAAAAGACCAAAAAAATGAAAAAAATGATTATTGCATATTGTATGATAAAAAAGACCAAAAAAATGAAAAAAATGATTATTGTATATTGTATGATAAAAAAGACCAAAAAAATGAAAAAAATGATTATTGCATATTGTATGATAAAAATTAGAAAAAAAATAAACAAAAAAAAATTTTTTTGGGGTATTTGTTAAACCCAAAAAATAAAAAAATATGAAAATAAAGAGCTTTTGAACCTGAAAAAAGTGTGTGGTGTTTTTCCTAAAATACGTCAAATTTTCGATGTGTTTGGTTTGGGGGTCACCTGGGAAATGTTTGCTAGTTGATAATGAAAATACACTTAGTTACACTTAGTAAACAACTCCAAGCAACACAAGCAAGACATAACAAGTTTTTCAAAAATATTTGTATTTATTTTTGGTAAAGATAAAATTATGGCAAATTGGCTTGAGATGGTATTGCCCCCCTACCCATGAAATAGTCCATGTATTTGTCCCGCACTTCACGGGCACTCTGGGGGGGCAGTCCTGTGTGGCCAGCTTCAAGGCCCGGCAAAGTTTGTGATGGAGACAAAAGTTGTGCCTCGGGCCCAACCAGGGCCATATAATTAGGAGATTGTCTCCGCAAAAAATTATGTAGAATGCAGCATGCAAAGATAATTGTATTCCACTTATATTCCGCCATGTGGAGAGAGGTGAGGAAAAGGCGGAACCGGCTGGCCATGATGTCGAAGGCGTTCTCAACCACTCTGCGTGCTCGGCCCAGACGGAAATTAAAGACCCTCCTCTCTTGGGTGAGGGTGCGCTGAGGGTATGGCCTCATAAGATGGGGTCCCAGGGCAAACGCTTCATCAGCCAGGAAAACAAATGGCAGGCCTTCTACATTCTGGTCATCCGGTGGCAATGACAGTTCATCATCCTGAAGGCGAAGCGCAAACTCCGTCTGCCTGAAGGCTCCCCCATCCGATATCCGTCCGTTCATCCCGACATCCACAAAAAGGAATTCGTACTGTGCTGACACCACCGCCATCAGCACAATACTGTTGAACCCCTTATAATTAAAGAACTGGGATCCCGAACGGGGTGGAGGCACGATGCGGACGTGCTTCCCGTCGATGGCTCCCCCACAGTTGGGGAAGTTCCAACGGGTCTGGAAGTCCAAAGCCACAGACTGCCACTCCTGTGGTGTGGACGGAAGCTGGGGAAGAAAAAATGCAAAAATTAGCCACATAACCTTGCAAGCAGATTAGACAAAGACATTATAAGCATTATAACATTTCTGGGAACTAGCATATTATATCTAAATATATTTAGACAATTAGCACATTAAACACCCCCTCTGATGGGCCAGTGCCCAAGTTTGGGGGAGGGCTAGATGAGTTTGGGAGTACAAAAATAATATAATTAGGATTATTGGTGAACATAGACTTTACAACACATTTTGGAGGGGAGGGCTAGATGAGTTTGGGAGTACAAAAATAATATAATTAGGATTATTGGTGAACATAGACTTTACAACACATTTTGGAGGGGAGGGCTAGATGAGTTTGGGAGTACAAAAATAATATAATTAGGATTATTGGTGAACATAGACTTTACAACACATTTTGAAGGGGAGGGCTAGATGAGTTTGGGAGTCCAAAAATCAAAAATAAAAATTATTGAATATTGGTGAACATAGACTTTACAACACATTTTGGAGGGGAGGGCTAGATGAGTTTGGGAGTACAAAAATAATATAATTAGGATTATTGGTGAACATAGACTTTACAACATATTTTGGAGGGGAGGGCTAGATGAGTTTGGGAGTACAAAAATAATATAATTAGGATTATTGGTGAACATAGACTTTACAACACATTTTGGAGGGGAGGGCTAGATGAGTTTGGGAGTACAAAAATCAAAAATAAAAATTATTGAATATTGGTGAACATAGACTTTACAACACATTTGGGAGGGGAGGGCTAGATGAGTTTGGGAGTCCAAAAATCAAAAATATAAATTATTGAATATTGGTGAACATAGACTTTACAACACATTTTGGAGGGGAGGGGGGGGACATTACAATGGATATAACACAATACATTGGGAAGTGACTAGACTAGGTAGGTTGGGGCCCAGGATAGCATGCTGGGGAGGTAAGTGATGGGAAATATGCATGTAGGCCAAAAAAGGGGCATCAATAAAGTTTACAGCATGCATGGGGGCAAAGGGAACATTCACAGCATATTCCAAACATGGTAATTAGGGAAGGAGGAGATAACTACAAGACATTAGCATACATTATAGACATAAAATGTGATATTAAAGGAGCAAACTTACCCTCATATATTCCTCCTGCAGAACCTGGATGATGGCAGAGCAGGTGTCAGGAATGATGAGGCCCAGAGCCTGGGGGGAGATGCCCGTTGAGAACTTTAAGTCCTGAAGGCTTCTCCCAGTTGCCAGATAACGGAGGGTGGCAACTAGCCTCTGCTCAGCACTGATGGCTTCCCGCATAACGGTGTCCTGCCTGGTAATATAGGGGGACACCAAAGCCAACAGGTGCTGAAAGACGGGATCAGACATCCTCAGGAAATTCCTGTAATCAACAGGATTATTTTCCTGAAGCTCCCGCAGCAAAGGCATGTGAGAGAATTGGTTCCTACGGAGCAACCAATTCTTGGTCCATGAACGCGTCCTCCTCCTGTTCATGAACTCCTCATCGTCTAGGTCATTAACAAACAGACCTACACACAGAAGTCGGCGACGACTAGGTGCCTGCAACATGGCTACAAGGCTAGGAACGAACGACAAATCAGAATTGCACTAAACAGACCACAGTGAAGAACAGCAAGACCTATGAAGAACGACCCTGACAATGAAAAACGCGGGGACAGGACCGCAATGTAAAACAATACGACCTGACCGCACGTCCCGATTGCCTAGATACGACCCCCACAAGCACAAACTGAACGGCAGAGATCAATCTGAAAGCACAAAGACTGAAAAGCACGAATCGTCACTCACCAAACTTTTACTAACACGCGTAAACACGGAATCAGCAAAAGGAGCCCCAAGGGTGGCGCCAACAAAATCAAACCTCCCCTTTATAGTCGCGTCATACGTGGTGAGCGTCACTGCGATGGAGAACGACCAAATTTTGGTCTGTTACGTGTGTACGCAAAGCAAGCCTGTCGAGCTTCTCGACAAGTTCAACAAGGAACTCGCCGAGGAACTCGATGTGCTTGGCACGTCGAGTTCCTCGGCCGTGTGTACGAGGCCTGAGATGTCCCTCCAGGAAACTTGGACCAAAGTTTTTAGGGCCTTTCCCAGTTAAAAGGAGAATTAACCCTGTGGCTTTTGAGCTAACTCTACCTAGGAACCTGAAAATTCATCCGGTATTCCACATCTCCCTACTAAAACCAACAGTGCCTAACCCATTTTCCAATCGGGATCCGGAAAGCCCTCCTCCACTTCTTGTCGAAGGCAACGAGGAGTATGAAGTCAAAGCTGTTCTGGATTGCAAGACCAAGAGGGGTCAAACTCAATTCTTAATTAAATGGAAGGGTTATGGTCCGGAAGAGAACTCTTGGGAACCAGCTTCCAATGTGCATGCCCCACAAAAGATTTGTGCCTTTTTCCAGCGCCATCCGGAAAAGAAACCCCTGAGGGGCATCCGGAGGCAATGTAAGAGAACTGTCAGAGCTGTCCAGGCGAGTGCGCGGCGACGCACGCGCGAACTCGCGGCAGTGTGTGCGCGCGTGCACGCGCACGTGCACGGGAGCGCGCCCGCGGCCTATTTAAAGGGTGCACTGACCCCAGCCTAGTGCTGACGGATCTCAGCTATTCTGGTCCCTGTTTCCTGTGCCTGTTCCTGCGTTCCTGACTTCCTGTTACTGAACCTCGGCTTCCTTGACCTCGCTTTGGATTTGCTTCTTCTCTAATTCCTGGTTTCTGATCTCGGCTTCCCACGTGACCCTGCTTCCTGCCCGATGACTTTGTGCCTTGCTGCCCGCTCGTTGCTGAACCCGGCTTGTGACTACGCACCTGTCTCCTGTTTTGTTCTGCTGCACTTCCCGGGTACCTGCGACTTGGTCTCTGCAACCTGCTGCGACTGTCTACTTCCCAAGATTCGCATCACCTGCTGTGGGCTTCTGGAATTACATCTGCGGGCACTTGTGTCTCCCCTGGCCCTTGGTTTCCCCTGTCTCCACTCTCAGTGGGACCAGGGCTGGAGATTCAAGAGAGGCTGACCTCGTCACTTCAGACTTCACCCAGGTACGTGACACTCCCTCACTTCTTTCCTCCTATAGATATAGCGCCGCCACTGCCGACTACTCATTCAGCTCACCTCGAGCGCACACACCAACTGACACTCCTCCGGGGCCCCGGCTAGTTTTCCAGCTCTGATGGGGAGCTATTTGTCCAGCTCTGATGGGGCCCCAGGTGACGTGGGGCCCACGGGCTGTGCCCAGGGGTGCCAGCTCAGTAAGATGGCCCTGGTACTGCCAAGAATTAATTACCACCATTTTCTTCCTTAGACCACAGTATCACAGTATCATAAATTTAGGTCATGTGTGTTTTACCTGGCTCTTGGAGTCGCAAAAAATATATATATATATATATATATATATATATATATATATATATATAATAATCCTAATAAATCTGTCAGGACCTCAATAAAGTAGATCTAAACCCACTACAGAAAATTTCTGTTAATCCTGACCCTGTGACCCTGTGCACTTTACTGAAATCTTAAACAATGTTATCAGCTTTCTCAGCTATCTTATGTGGACTACAAAACACATACCAGGTAAAAGTAAAGAACAAAACCTTGTTTTTGGGTTAAGATACGCTTTAATGCAACCAGGAAAGGGTAATAGACAATCCTCAAAGAGGAATATATATTATCTGTAAAAAAAAGTGTTATTATATCCACCTCTTTAGCACCCTTCCCTTCGTTCCAGTGTTACAGGACACAGCAGTGATAAAGAAATTGTAGGTTGGAGTCAGATGCTGAGGAGACTGACAGAGGCTGCAGCACTGTAATTTACAAAAGGAAGGAGACAAGGGTCTCCGGAGAGATGCGTATAACATCTCTTCTCTTGCAGAGAACTTCCTGTAGGGTTGTCTATTACCCTGACAGAGTTGCCTTTATTAGTATTTGTAGGAAGGTAGTGGTTAGCGCTGCCCCAGTTGGGAAATTTGGGGTTAATGGTGTTTCCCGGTTCTTTTCTCTGTGGGTTTTTCTGTGTCCGACCCACTGTCGAGAGACAGTGGTTCGTACCCAAGGGGCTTTTTTTCCATTGATACATGTTCCCTGGGGTAAGACCCGGGTTCTCAAAGACGTTTTCACAGGCATACTATAGACACCCAGCAGGTACAATATTTAAAGGATTTTTTTATTTTTTTTATTTAAGCATCATTAAAATCACTGCTCCAGAAAAAAATACAGTTTTTAAAACTTTTTGTTCCATTGATACATGTTCCCTGGGGCAAGACCCGGGGTCTCAAAGACGTTTTACGACAATAACTTGCATATTAGGCTTTAAAATGAGCACTTTTGAATTTGAACGTTCGAGTCCCATAGACGTCAATGGGGTTCTAAATGTTCGCGCAAACGGTCGGTCCGTTCGAAGGTTCTGGTGCGAATCGAATGGGGGGGGTGTTCGGCTCATCCCTATTTCTCAATATGAAATTCTTTATTAATGGACCACTATAGAGGTATCGTATAGCAAGCCGCTTTCTATGGGGGCACACGTGTGGGCTCGCTTCCAAGTTGCGCTGTATGTTGACACACAGAGTGGATCAGGCCCATCCCCACATTCTCCTTAAAGGCTCCCACTGCTGCTTAAATCTCCAATGAGGAGAGAGAGTGTCACTGCTCTCAGGCACATCACTGGATCAAAATTAAGTGCAAGTAAGTATTTAGGGGGCAGCGGAGCTGTACACAGAAGTATTTTTACCTTAACACAGAGAATGCGGCTGACAGATTGTTGAGTCTACAGGACCCGTGGGCACGCTCCTGAGGCGAGCACACCAGGATTATGAAGGGACATACGGGGACACCCTTTTGCGCACCCATGCCATTCTACCAACGTACATCGGCGTGCAGTTGTTGGGAAGCGGTTAAAGTGAATTGGTAGATCCAGGCAGGGGATTTAGGACTCATTCACACAGGCAGAAAGTAAATGGTACAAATAGAAGGTTGCTGTGGCTTTTTACAACACCCTGACTGCTTACCTACAAGCAAACATGGTGGCCTCTCAGGTCTGTTCACATTGCCATGGTTGCAATGCAATGCAGTATGACAATTCTAACTCACCATGGCATTCTGCTTGCCAAGTGTGCCCATTAAAGTCAAATGGAACATGCACAACTGTGTGCTAAATGCACATGCATTAGGTGTCAGTAATATTGCCACCTGAACACCTCCCCTGAAAAGTGATCCAATGCAGATCACTTTTCAGAGGGTCTACACCAGTGTGAAAGAAGCCTATGCAGCAGCCTGTGTTAGTCAATGGAGATGCATCAGCTGTACAGACTCACCCACATGTCCGAGTTTGACAGGTTGGAGGACCGGGGCACGACCCTGACAGGGTTGCCAACCTCCTACAATTTTTTTTACTGACAAAATGTAGAAAATTGACTGACAGAGCACATTTTTACCGATATCCCAACTATGACAGAAAACGCATATTGTAAACTAAGACAATCGATATTTAAACCATGTAAACAAATTGTAAACATTAACAATACTCAGAACAAGTATTCTGCTGGCTTTACAATGAAAAATTGCAAACAGAGTGACAAAATGTGAGCAAGATGATGAAAGGCCTAGGGCACTCTGGGATGAAACAGAAAAACAAGTTCTGCGGCATGCATAGCTACGTACGCTGCAGAAAACAGTATGCATGGCCAGATTCTGCTGCTAGGCCCTGTGCTCCATTTTTACACTCAGGTTGCCAGAGAATTTTTGAAAATTTTCCTTTGCTTTTTTATTGTTCACTTATAGCTTTCAGAGTTTGTAAAAGACCCCCCCAAACTATATATTTTCTGAAAGCACACAACCAGTAGAAAGAAGGTGCTGCTGATTTTTAAGGTTCCACGATATTTGCGCAAATGTTTATCAAAACAATATTTTGCTAAAAATCCACTAAAATCACGATTAGCCGATAAATATAGAAGAAAAACGTCTCCCCTTATAGTGGACTTTTAAGGCACAAACTTCTTAAAGTAGGTAGAGTAGTACTACTCTACACTGTTTAAGAAGTTTGTGCCTTAAAAGTCCACTATAAGGGGAGTTTGTTTTTCTCTATTTTCACTGGATGTAGCACTTTAATACTCAATATTGCCAACTTATACTTTTTTATAGCAGATAAATACACAGCAAATGTTACAAAATTCCTACTAAATATAAAAGCTTAACCTGTATTGAGTTAATAAATAACAAATATTTGTAACTTTTAAATTGTGCCTTTTTGAGAAATGGTAAAAACTAAACAGACGCAAAAGTGTAAATATCCAAATCTCTCTACAAATCTGAAGATTTACATTTTTCCCTTACAGCTTTCAGAATTTGTGAAAGACCCCCAAAAACCATATATTTTCTAAAAGCATATGACCTATTTAGACCCAGCGGTGTTTGCACAAATGTTTATCAAACATATATATTCCCCAAAAACACACCATAAAACCAATTATTTGCAGATAAAAACACAGCTCATCTTACAAATTCCTGCTACATGCCAACTAAATATAAAATCTTAACCTGTATGTAGTAATAAATAACAAAAGATTAACATTTTTACATTGCATTTTTTTTACAAAATGGTGAAAGTCGAACGTACGCAAAAATGTAAATATCCAAATTTCTCTCAAAATCTGAAGGGTTTCATTTTTTCCCTACAGCTTTCAGAATTTGTGAAAGACCCCAAAACTATATAATTTCTGAAAGCATATGACCTCTAGAATAAAAAAAAGGTGCTACTGATTATTAAGACTTCGCTGTATTTGTGCAAAAAAATACACTAAAACCATTATTAGTAGATAAAAACACAGCTAATTTTACAAAACTCCTGCTAAATCCCTACTATATATAAAAGCATAACCTGTATGGAGTTAATAAATAACCAAATATTTGTACATTTTAAATTGCGCCTTTTTTTGAAAAATGGTAAAAGTCGAACGTACCCAAAAATTTCTCTAAAAAGCTGGAGGTTTTCATTTTCCACTTACAGCTTTCAGAGTTTGTAAAAGACCCCCCAAACCATACATTTTCTGGAAGCACATGACCCCTGGAATAAAAAGAATGTGCTACTGATTTTTTAGGCCCCTCTGTATTTGGGAAAATGTTTATCAAAACAATATTTTCACTAAAAATACACTAAAATCATAAATAGTGGATTTATACATGGCAAAATGTACACAATTCCTGTTAAATTCCTAGTAAATATTAACGTTAAAACTGTATTGAGTTAATAAATAGCAAATATTTGTACGTTTTAAATTGCACCTTTTTGTAAAATGGTGAAATCTGAAGGTACGCAAAACTGTAAATAAAAATAATTTACTCTAAAAATCCGGAGGTTACCATTAATAGTGCACATAAACACAACAGAAATACAATTCCTGCTAAATTACTACTAAATCCAAGTTCACATGTGACATACTACAGTGTACGCCCATGGAGGGCCATGTTTACCCGCACAGGGATGCACAGGTGTTCCATGCATCCCCATACAGGCAGTCCCATTAATTTCATCTGGGAAGCAATGGCTGCATGGGCATAGCTGCTTTTCCCAATCTGACATCCGTGTGGGTGTGGATACATTACCCCGAACACAGACAGTGTGAGCTCAGGGACATGCATGCGGACCTACATGAATGTAAAATTGGGAGCAACGGCTCTGTTTGTGCAGTTGCTTCATCCCAAATGGCATCATCTGTGCGTCCCGATCGGGTCTGCCTGTTGTTTTTTTAAGGCGGGCCCAATCGGACCACCCATTGTTGTCTGTGGAGAGGCTGATGTAAATCTGATACAGTCCAGTCCGCTAAAAACAGACGAATGGGGATTCAATTCCCCATCCATCTAGCATATCAGATGGTATCGGCCGCCCCATAGAGAACAGCGGGTCAGTGTCCCCTCTGCATCAGCGGAGAGGACGTGGACCTGTCATCCCCCTGCTCAGCAGGGATCAGCAGACAGATCCCCTGGCGGATCTGCCTGACAGAGTCCGCTCCATGTGAAAGGGGTCTTACCAGGAGCGGCCAGTCCATTAGAGGTGCTGGGGCGCTGCCCCGCTGCAAGGTGCCGGACTCATTTTTTTTTCAAGCCACATAATTAGAGCCTGAGGCTCTAATTGTCTTGAAAAAGGTTGGACTCGGGCGCAGAGCATTATACCCCTGCCCTTGTTTTAACTTTGAATATTAAAAAATGAAATTGTACCAGTAAATACCTTATACAGCTCACTTCCAGTTTATTGTCTGGAAAAAAGCCTAGGCTTATGACACCATTCACATTTCTCTCTCTCTCTTAGGCCCCATACACACGATAGAATCTATCCGCAGATAAATCCCATCAAATGGGTTTCAGCGGATAGATTCTATGGTGTGTACACTCCGGCGGATATTTATCCGCGGATATTTCCGAATTCCAGCAGATAAATATTTGTCGACATGCACAGAATATCTATCTGCTGGAATCGGATCCCACGGATGGATCCGCTCGTCTGTACAGACTCACCGGATCCATCCGTCCAAAGGGATTCCCCGCACGCGTCGTAATGATTTGACGCATGCGTGGAATTCCTTATATGACAGCGTCGCGCCCGTCGCCGCGTCATAATCGCGGCGACGGCGCGACACGTCATCGCCAGAGGATTTCGGCGCGGATTTCAATGCGATGGTGTGTACACGCCATCGCATAGAAATCTGCTGAAATCCTCGAGAGGATTTATCTGCGGATACGGTCCGCTGGACCGTATCCGCGGATAAATCCTCTCGTGTGTATGGGGCCTAACACTCGTGAAGGGTCAGGAAGGGAGGGGGGATGAGTCATAAGAGGGCCAATGAGAGCTGCAGAGCTAGAGGTGTGTGTCTGTGTAAATCAAGGAAGTGAACAGGCAGCAGCTTCAGCTGCCACAGTTAAAGTGGCTGAAACCAGACTCAGTGGAGGGAGATTTCTGCAGCATATTTGGCAAAATTTACAAAATCACAGTACAGTATATATAAAATAATATGCAAAATGGTTGGAGGGAAGCTTCAGAATGGCAAAGATGTTTGTATTACAAATTATGTGAGCAGACTACAGTTCCTTTTTAAGTGAATGAATGTATTTTTTGTTCACATTTTGTTATGAGATGGCAAGCGCTTCATATGGTACAGTATGTATAATTGTTTATCACATGGAACGGTATTCATGACTAGCACAGTTGATTACTAAATAATATCTATGTTGGCATACTACTCTGAACCCACTAGAACGCTGTAGCTGCAGACCGCCAACCATAAGCGGTTGAACTGCAAGTTTTCCTCTCCCAGTGTATACGTGCGGCTGCAGGGCGGGGAATGCCTCAGTCACTTGTAATTGGCAGTGTGCCGTGACAAGTATCCAAATATGGATGGAACCTGGGATCTGATGTCACAACGCTACACGTGCTGACCGTGGCCATCTTGAGGGTTGGAAACATCTTGTTTTATACCTTATGACATGCTAGTTTTTATCATTCTAAATGTGAATTCTCTGGAATTCTTTTTGGAATAAATTATACACTGATTTGATATACTGCACCATGAGGAGTAATTTTCTCTTATTTTAGGTGTCCGTTTATGAAACTGTGAACAGCGGTTATCCCTAGAATCACCACTGATCACCGGTTCATGAAACAGAGTTGAACGGTGGAGAACATGCACCCCACTGATGATCTCCGCACACTGAGAAACTGTCATTGACCGACACAGAAACTGCCAGTTTATGAAGCTGCGATCTGTGTCAGAATTCACACTCCCTGATTTACCAGCTCAGAGGTGGTGAATTGGGGAGTGAAGAGGGAATCCAGGGGGAAGGAAGAAGATTACTGACGTCCTTCCTCTTCGATCAAACCCCCAAGACAGTAACCATGTGCCCCCAGCAAATTTATGTGTATATATATATTGTAAGGGGTTAGCTCGGTAGCGGGGTGTGTGACCTCCTGAGTGGGTTCACTACACACTGAATAATACAGAGAGGCAGCCGTGGGTGGTTGAAAAACAAGGATTATGGTTTATTCTTCCATATTGCTGGAAACAAGTGCAAGCATCAAAACAGCATAAACAAAATAAAACATAAAATAAACCCTGGCCACTTGGGCCGTCAACCTTCACAACACAGGAACCTACCTATGGAGTTTGGCACAGCCTACTGCTGGGCAGACACTGCTGGTCTTCGAGCAGAAAACAATAGTCTTTTTGATTTTCTTATCACACAGCAAAGATATCAACAACCACTTCACCTTCAGAAGTCTTCCTCAGCTCACTGCTCTCCTTAACTCAACAAGCCCCAGGATGCAGCATTCAGTAGTAATCCTCTGGACAACTTATAGAGGCCTTAATTTTCTCATTCTGAACAGCTGAAGCTATTCAACGTCCTTAAACCTTTCTGGCTACCTCTGCAGCCGACACCTGATAGTAATTGGTGAATTTTCTAAACAAGGCAGAAATGTATCTCCCGTCTGTGACAACACCCCCAGATTTACCTGGCTTCCTGTCACATATCCCCCCTCTTGTTTCAACCCTAGGGTTGGGACACAGGTTGCCAGGCACGCATGTACTCGGGACAAGTCATCTGCATTCCCCATTTTAACACCGGGGCGATGTGTTACCACAAAACTAAATTCCTGAAGGGCCAGGAACCAACTATTTATTTTCCTATTGGTCTCCTTGTTTTCTGCCATCCACTTCAATGGGGCATGATCCGTCACCAGTTCCAACTGTCTACCCACAAGGTAGTACCGGAGAGAATCCATTTCACCACCAAACACTCTTTCTCAATGGTGGCATAATTCTCCTCATGGGCCTTCAACTTTCGGCTGAGGTAAAGAATAGGGTGTTCCTCCCCCTTAATAATCTGGGACAGTACAGCTCCTAACCCCACATTTGACGCATCTGTCTGAACCACAAAGTCCCGTGAAAAATCAGGCGAATTTAAAACTGGCTGACTACATAAGGCCTGTTTTAAAGCCTGAAAAGCTGTTTCTGCTTCAGGAGTCCATTTGGTCATGACAGACTCCTTCCCTTTTGTCAAATTGGTCAGGGGAGCAGCCTGTGAGGCAAAATGGGGGAAAAAGCGGCGATAATAGCCCGCGATCCCCAAAAATGCACGAACCTGTTTCTTGTTGGTGGGACATGGCCAATCCTGAATAGCCTCAACTTTGTTTATTTGGGGCTTGATTAGACCTCTTCCAATGGTATACCCCAGATACTTTGCCTCTTCTAGCCCAAGGGTACATTTTTTTGGATTGGCTGTAAACCCGGCTTTCCAGATGGAATCCAACACAGCCTGAACTTTTGGTAAGTGTGAGTCCCAATCCTCACTGTGGATGACAACATCATTGAGGTATGCAGCAGCATAGGCTCGATGAGGCCGAAGGGTCTTATCCATGGTGCGTTGAAATGTGGCGGGAGCATTCTGTAACCCAAAAGGCATCCTCCGATATTGGAAAGATCGGTCTGGAGTTACAAATGCTGTTTTTTCCCTGGCCGACTCTGAGAGAGGAATTTGCCAATAACCCTTGGTCAGGTCTAACGTCGTCATGTACAGGGCAGTACCTAGGCGATCAATCAGTTCATCTATGCGGGGCATGGGATAGGTGTCAAACTTAGTGATTTGATTCAGGTGGCGAAAGTCATTACAAAACCGCCAACTCCCATCTGGTTTGGGCACTAAGACAATGGGACTGGACCAATCACTATTTGACTCTTCTATCACCCCCAGCTCAAGCATTTTATTTACTTCCTGGCGAATTGCCTCTCGCCGGGCTTCTGGAATTCTATAAGGCTTCAACTTGACCTTATCCCTATCACTTTGGGTGATAATGTCATGTTCAACTCCGGAGACCCAACCTGGCAGGTCTGAAAACTTCTCCTTATTACGGAGCACAAATTCTTTAACCTCCTGTTGCTGAGTTTTGGATAGAGTCTCCGCTATCCCAACTTCAGGGACAGACAGGTTAAATGGAGCAGTAAATCTGGGAAGTCTTCACGACCAAGCACTCTCTATCCTTCCAGGGTTTCAGCAAGTTCACGTGATAGAGCTGCTCAGGTTTTCGTCTTCCCGGTTGGCTAATTTTATAATTCACCACCCCCATTTTCTCCAACACTTCATAGGGACCCTGCTATTTGGCTAGGAATTTACTTTCGACCGTGGGGACCAGCACCAACACCCTATCACCAGGTGCAAAGGAACGGACCTGGGCCCCACGATTGTAAATCCTTTGTTGAGCCAATTGGGCTTGGGCTAAATGTTCCTTCACAATCGGCATCACTTGGGCAATTCTATCTTGCATTTGGGCCACATGTTCAATCACACTTCAATGAGGGGAACTCTCACTCCCCCATGTTTCCCTGGCAATGTCCAGTAGGCCCCTGGGGTGCCTCCCATACAGTAGCTCAAACGGAGAGAACCCTGTGGACGATTGGGGAACCTCTCTTATGGCAAACATCAGATAAGGGAGCAGATAATCCCAATTCTTTCTGTCTTTATCCACCACCTTCCTCAACATTTGTTTTAAGGTTTTATTAAACCTTTCCACGAACCCGTCTGTTTGAGGGTGATATACTGATGTACGTAATTGGGTCACTTTCAGGAGTTTACAAAGTTCTTTGGTCACCCTAGACATAAACGGGGTGCCCTGGTCAGTTAGGACTTCCTTAGTGATCCCAGGCCAATAATTCCTCTAGGTGATCCTCTCCCGGGTTTTTTCTGCTCCCAAATGTCCCCCAAGAATGTGCCCATGGGCTAGTTCCAAAACCATCTCGCGGTACGGTTTAGGCACTACCAGTTGCTCAATGCTGTCCTCTATCATCTGTGACATGCGATATAACAGGTCCCTTTCAATAATGAAGTAAGGGAGGGCAACCCTCTCATCAGGGTTAACTAACTCCCCATCTATCTTCACTACATTCTCCCGGGCTTTTAGCAATGTGGGGTCCCTCAATTGCTCAGTGATGAAATTTTCTCTGTGCACCTCGAGGTCATCAAACCCTATCGGCCGCTGTTCCTCTTCTGAGGTAGCAGGCTCCTCCCTAGGGACTGGTGTTTCCCCTGCTAAGACTGAGAATGGAAAGTCAGGAGAATCCTCACAGTTAGAGGTTTCTGGAGTCCATGTTTCAGGCTCAGAAGAACCACCTACTGGGGAATCTGGGCAGTCCCAGAGTTCCCAGAACTTTGGGAAATCTCTTCCCACAATGGCGTCATGTGGCAGTTTGGGAACTAAACCCACCTGGTGACACAAGTTATCAAGGGAAGTTTCAAAGAAAACTGTAGTCACCGGATATTCTCGAGTGTCCCCATGTACACAAACTACAGCCATTTTCCTAGGATGCAAGGTTTTTCCCACCACTAGATCACTTTTCACTAAGGTGACCAGGCTACCTGAATCCAACAATACCACAACATCTTTACCATCTAAGCACATTCTATATAAAGGTTTCTCATTTCCCTTTACTGCAGTGCATGTGGTTGCAAAAAGGGACTGTCGTCTCTCTGTCAGAAAGTCACACTGCATGGGTTTATCACCCGCTGGGCAAACCGCTGCTACATGTCCCTCTTCCCGGCAACGGTAACAAATCAAACTTCTGGTCCTCTCCTGTGGGATGGGTCTTCCAGGCCGCTCTCGCCAAACATTAGCAGTAGTCCCGATAATTCCTCTGGTTGCTCCTTGGTCCCGCTCTCCACCCCCATCCCTTGATGCAGTCTTACCTATAGGTGGGGAGGGTCTGGTCTTGGATTGGAAAGTCTGTGCGTCTCTGGTGGAAGAGGATAAATTCTCTGTTGTTAGGTACCTTTCGACCAGGTCTACAAGTTTGTCTGCGGTTTCCGGACCACCATGGTTCACCCATTTCTGCAGGGTGTTAGGAAGAGACCTAAGAAATGTGTCCATGACTACTCGCTCCAAGATTTTTGGTCCGGACAGAGTTTCTGGCTGCAGCCATTTCTTAGCCAAATGGATGAGGTCATACATCTGCGACCGAGGTGGCGTCTTCAGCTGATAACTCCAATTGTGGACCCGCTGAGCACGGACATGCAGGGTTACACCAAAACGTGCCAATATTTCCTCTTTTAACCGATCATAGTTTTTTGCGTCTGCAAGCTCCAAATCAAAATATGCCTTTTGGGCTTCTCCAGCTAATAGGGGGGCCACTAGTCCAGCCCACTGTTCTTTAGGCCAACTCTCTCTTTCCGCTGCTCTCTCAAACGTGGTCAGAAACATCTCCGGGTCCTCATCTGCAGTCATCTTTGGCAATAAGTGTCTTACCTGAAAAGTCGGTATGTTACTGGCCTGACTCCCAGCCTCGGTCTGCTGTTTCTGAAGCTGTGTCACAATGGCCTCCATTTGCTGCTGGTGTCTCTGTTCCAAGCCTGCAATGCTCTCTTGGTGAGCCTGTTGTTGAGCTGCAATGCTCTTCTGGGGAGCCTGTTGTTGAGCTGCAAGGCTCTCTTGGTGAGCCTGTTGTTGAGCTGCAATGCTCCGCTGCAAACCTGCATTCATCTGCTGTTGATTTGCATTTGCTATAGCCAGCTGTTTCAGTATCTCCTCCATTTTGGGTTTACTTTAACTGCCCGTGGCACTCCACCATGTGTAAGGGATTAGCTCGTTACCGGGGGTGTGTGACCCCCTGGATGGGTTCACTACACACTGAACGATACAGAGAAACAGCCGAAGACGGTTGAAAACAAAGAATTTGGTTTATTCTTCCATCTTGCTGGAAACAATTGCAAGCATCCAAACAGCATAAACAAAATCAAACATAAAATAAACCCTGGCCACTTGGGGCATCTACCTTCACCACACAGTAACCTATGGAGTCTGGCACAGCCTACTTCTGAGCAGACACTGCTGGTCATACAGCAGAAAAATAAATAGTCTTTTTGATTTTTATCTCACAGAAAAAAATAAACAGCACTTTACCTCTTCAGAAGTATTTCTGTTCACTGCTCTCCTTCACTCAAAAAACCTCAGGATGCAGCAATCAGTAGTAATCCTCTGGATTACTTATAGAGGCCTTAATTGCCTCATTCTGAACAGCTGAAGTTTTCCAACGCCCTTAAACTTTTCTGGCTACTTCTGCAGCCGACACCCGATAATAATTGGTGTATTGTCTAAACCAGGCAGAAATGTATCTCCCGTCTGTGACAACACCCACAGATTTACCTGACTTCCTGTCACAGTTGGCATACTTGTTGCATACTCCTTTGGAGTGAAGACAGGTGTTTGATGTTTGTATGGAGGCTGGGTACCTTGTGGAGTAGAAGGTTTGGTTGGGACTGGATAGTCTGGATCTCCATCAGATTGTTCTTGCTTGTAGCACTGGGGTCCAAGGTCGGCTTGTTGCTGCTTTATTTGATGTGACTCACTGATGTCATGTTTAATTTCTTGTTGTGGGATGCTGCTTGGGTGACAGTGCTGGTAGACATAATCTGAAGTGCGTTGCAAGGAATCTTGGTGTTTCTCCTCTAGAGCTGGCATGCTGCTACCTACTCTTTGCTCATCGTAGATGGCTGCTTCTAAAGCTTCTGCAATGGTGGCGGCAGCGTCTCAGGCCATTGCCAGCCTCTCCATGTTAGCTTCTAACATAGCTTGCTGCAATTTCAGAGATGCCTCCTGCTGAGCTAGCTTGTCCTCCATGCGTACTCCTGCTTTCGTCTCACCTTTTCTGCTTCAAGGTGGGCCTTTTCTTTTTTCATCTGCAGCTCTTGGTCTGCGAATGCAGCCCTGGCCCTTGCTGCTTCAGCCTTTGAACGGGAGATAGCTGCTATATTTGCGACAGATGACCTAGATGAGCTTGCTTGTGATCATGTTTTGTAAGAAGATGTCCCACTGTGAGACATGGCTGCGGGGAAGAAGCTGTCTTGCTGTATAGAGACTGTTCTAGTGTCGATGCTGCTTGACAGAGCGCATCTCTGTGTAGCGTGGCTGCTTGTTTCGCCTGCCACGGGCCTGTTTCCTTAAGGCTTCTGACTGTATGGCTACTGCATAGCCCTGGGCTGTATAGACTTCCGAAGTCAGCTTATCTTCCTTTCACAGGTCAGCTTAAAAATGTCACTGTTCTGTCTCAAGGACATAGCCAAACCTTCTTGTCCCATAAACTTCAGATACCATATTTGTTTGATCTCAGTTTTATTAGAACAAGCCAGGTGAAACTACAAAATAACAGAAATAGACCTCAATAATGCATACATTACAGAAACAACGATATACACCACAAGATGAGATTATAAAAACTATGGGCCAGATCCACGTACCTCAGCGCATCTTTCCGTCCGGCGTAGCGTATCTCTGATACACTACGCCGCCATAACTTACAGCGTATTTTCCTTATCCGGAAAGAATTTGCACCGTAAGTTACGGCGGCGTAGTGTAACTTTGTCGGCGTAAGGACACGCAATTCAAATGGATGAGATGGGGGCGTGTTTTATGTTAACACGTCTTGACCCGACGTAAATGACGTATTTTTTAACCGCGCATGCGCCGTCCGTGGGGGTATCCCAGTGCGCATGCTCCAAATGAACCCGCAACAAGCCAATGCTTTCGACGTGAACGTAATTCTACGCAAAGCCCTATTCGCGAACGACTCACACAAACGAGGTCCATACTTAACATTGAGTACGCCTCATATAGCAGGGGTAACTTTACGCCGAAAAAAGCCTTCTGGAAACGACGTAAAAAAATGCACCGGCCGGACGTACGTTTGTGGATTCACGTACCTAGCTAATTTGCATACTCAACGCGGAAATCGACGGAAGCGCCACCTAGCGGCCAGCGTAAATATGCACCTTAGATCCGACTGTGTACTAAGACGTACGCCAGTCAGATCTAGCCCAGCTTAAGGCGTATCTTGTTTTGTGGATACAAAACAAAGATACGCTGGAGCAACCTAGCAGTTACGCAGCATATCAATAGATACGCCAGCGTAACTGCTTCGCGGATCTGGCCCTAACTTTTTAAGTTCTCTAAGGGGTGATGATGGCGATAGATTTAGAAAGATATGTCCTACTTTCTATGGTATCTTCTCAAAGAATGGTGGATTCTTCACTTCCTGTGAAAATTCTACCCACAATTCCCTGCTGACTAACAACTTCCTTAACTACACAGTAATAAAAAAAACAGAACACTGCAGCAATAACAAAAATGAACACTAGATGGAGCCTGCACTCCGCATATGATTGTCTTATGTAAATGACAAACTTTACATGTTATTTTTACAACACAGATACAGATAATCAGAATAGAAGTCTGGTGGACAGAACAGTACTCACTTTTGCGAGATACTGTATATATATTGTCATGGACCTTGGAATGCTGAAGTGTATCTCTTTGAAATCTGTTACACAGTGGGGGGTCTTCTGCCCTGACTTAAGGCTCCAGACGGCTCCATTGTTCTGTGTCTGGCTATTGTGTACATTGATTGCCCCCTGGGGCTTCTGTCTCAATACAAATAACAGTCCCTTCATTCAAGCTATTGGACCAATTCCTGCTGAACTAATTTTCAAGTCCTCATTTGCATGGTTATGAGGACCTAAAGAAGAACTCCATGTACTTTACAATTGACCAATAGGAAAGCGATTGTTGGGGGCGGGATGTTCCAAATTCTGTTTAAAAGTGTGTTGTGTACTTCCAATAAAGGTCTTCCTGTTTGAACTTACATACAGCCTGCCTGGTGTTTGTTCTAATGGATCCCGAACGGCACATAGCTGTAGTTCGGATCGCGGAGCCTTGGATGACCGAACCATCAGACGTTGCGATCTGCAAGCTGACTCACTAGTAGCAGAGGAGTGTCGGGAGAGCGGAAGCGAGCGAGCAAGGGTCTCGTTACATATATATATATATATATATATATATATATATATTATGTAGGGGGACTATTTATTTTATTAACACAAGGTGGGTCGTCTGTCCGTGTACTGAGCAGTGATCATTTATCACTGCTTAATAAACTGACACCTCAAGTGTTTTGGTGAATTTATGGTACTGTAATCTCGCTATGTCTCACGAGACTCCCAGATTCCCAGATCAGGGGGCATTCTCCACTGTTTGAAGCATTTGTAGATCGCTTCACTTCATAAAAGGAGAAGCGATTGTGGCAGGCGCAGCACTTTAAAGTGCCTCATGCGCTGTGGCTTTAGAAGAATTGTGATATCTCTGACTTTTTAGTCCAACAAGACTGTCTCTGAAATTCCTCTAGCGCCGTTCTATGGAAGCAGTAGGTTTAAAGAGCACACCAAATGCTTAAAATAACTTCTTTATTAACTTCACTTTTCTTCATAGATAACACTGCTGCTTTGCAGCAGACAGTCCATGTACAAAAACACGTGTTGAATAAAGTATAACAGAAAATGGCGGTTCAAATATTCAATCTTGTTGTTTAACATAAGATGGTGGATATATTTCTTTCTTCAGTATTTACACTCTCTCTGTAAGTTATTAAAGCATTCTCTAATTTCTCTGAAAGGTATAACTCTGTGGTTTGCAACTTGGTTTGCAGGGTTTGGTGAGGTTGCTTTAGTTTGTGAATTAGTTCGGTTAGGCTAGATGAGTTTGCTGAGTTTGTTGAATTTGTTTGGTGGAACTACAAGTGAACACATAACTAGTTCAGTATACAGTTCTAATGACATTATTTACAATAGGAACATATATATATAACTGTGTGACATACCTATTTGGCCCCTTGCTTCCATGAACTGAACTCTGATTCTGTGTGTCTGTTCTGTTCTCTGTCTGTGGTGGAATGAATTTTCCAGCCCATGTGCTGGGGAACTTCACAGACAGAATGGATGCAAAGCTGGCTGTGATAGGTCAAGACTCTGCTCAATGTAAGATTGGCTGTGATTGGCCAAGACTCCCGATGAGTCACAAAAGCTTAACTCTATACTTTCTGGTATGAATTCTACTGTGTTATCAAGCTTACCTTTACTGTCATATAAATAAATGATTCTTTTGCTTCTGTGAACACAACATACAACTGTTATATGACATCCAAGCATAATATCACAGTGAATAACTCTGCTTTTGTCTCTCAGATAAACATGTGCACTACATTTAGGTTATTAGCAGGTCTAGCTGTAGGTTATATTAGCGACCTAGGACGGGTTCTAGCTGGCCAGCTACAGCGATCTCCACAGCTTCATAAACTGGCACTGAGAGGAGAACAATCTCCTCTGTGAATGCCAGAGAATGGAGCAGTGCTTTTCTACTGCTTCATAAACTAACACCTATAAGCATGAAACTGTGGATTCACCATCTGTGAGGGTTATACAAGATCTAGTAGCTTGCTGTCAAAGGCCACAAACACACCTAGTGTTGAGCGGAATACG
Source organism: Rana temporaria (assembly GCF_905171775.1). Taxonomy (NCBI): domain Eukaryota; kingdom Metazoa; phylum Chordata; class Amphibia; order Anura; family Ranidae; genus Rana; species Rana temporaria. The sequence continues at coordinate 415,664,473 of NC_053489.1, forward strand.
CCATATTCGATTTCGCGATATATCACGAATATATAGGCGAATATTCGTGAAATATTCGCAAAAATCGAATATTCGTGATATTTAAAAAAAAAATTCATTGCGAAATTTCGCTAATGCGCATACGAAAATGATTGCAAAATTCTCGTCCGCGCATGCGCGCGAATAACACGCGAGAAAGAAGAGCATTTCCTGGATCTTTGCCAGTCGATTTTCGGATCGCTATTTTGTGCTGCCCAGCGAAGCGAAGATGGTGGGAAATAACTTTTCATCCAGTGAGGAAAAACTGTTGATTAGTGTAAGTAATTTCACCACTGTTATTTCATTATCTTTAACTGCATTTTAGACTAGTTTAAAAGTTAGGATATAAGATCAGATATTAGTATTTCCCAAACAGTGTGTCTCCAGCTGTTGCAAAACTACAACTCCCAGCATGCCTGGACAGCTGCAGACACCCTGGTTGGTAAATGTGTATTTAGGCACTTTCCTTGCTATTTAGCATAATTAACATGTTGTGGACATAGGACGTATGCGAACGTCCTGACTTCAGGGTCCTTAAGGCCCAAGGACGTTCGAATACATATTGCCCTCTAGATGTTTCAGAACTACAACTTCCAGCATGCCTGGGCATGCTGGGACTTCTAGTTTTGCAAGTTCTGCAGGCCCACATTTTTCAGACCACTATACACGGGTCTCTAAACGGTGGCACTCTAGATGCAGCAAAAGTAAAATTCTTAGCATGCACTGACAGACCATGCCTGATGGGAGTAGTAGTTTTGCAACAGCTGGAGGCGCACTGGTCTTGAAACCCTGAGTTAGGTAACAAACTCGCAGTGTTTTGCAACCATTGTGCCTCCAGCTGTTGCAAAACTACAACTCCCTGCATGCAACTGGCTGCAATAACCCCCCCTCTCCCCCAATGTGAATGTACAGGGTACATTCACATGGGCTGGGGCTTACAATGTGCTTCTATCTGAAGCAAATTTGGCACTGCAGCTCAAACCCTCAGCGGGAAACTACTGTGAACCCCACGCCCCTCTGACTGTACCATAAAAACACTACACCACACTAAATAAAAATTAAAAAACACAACATATACACATACCCCTACATAGCCCCCCTCCCCTCCACAATAAAAAAGAAAAATGTCTGGTACGGCACTGTTTCCTAAACGGAGCCTACAGCTGTTGCAAAACAACTCCCCAGTATTACCGGACAGCCATTGACTGTCCAGGCATGCTGGGAGTTAAAGTATAATTGTGGTACAGCTGGTGACGGTGAGCTACATGGTGTATCAGAGCATGCTGGTAGTTGTAGTTTTTAAATAACATCAACTCCATTATTTATTCAAAATTTATTCATGAAAAAGTCAAAAGAAACAAACATATTATTGTTCATATATAAAGATAGGGATGAAAAAAAATAATCTATTGTACAGGCCCAGAATAAGGGTCAAAAAATAATTATAGCGGTCAGATGAATAGCAACTCATTTCTCCCCTATACGTGTATCCTGTGTTGTTACTCATATATACATAATTATGCAAATGATAATGGCTGCTATATTTATGCAAAAAAGGTGGCGACCAAAATGGCAAGATATAAAATCTGTCATGTTACCCCTGTCAGTGATTAATAAGGCGAGAATGCTTCCAATTGTTGAATACCATACATTTACGTCATATATCCATAAGGGTTTAAACAAAAGTATTATAATATACTTTGTTCTTCATCTTGCAGAGGTTCCTGCAACAGGGATATGATGAAATCCGGAGCCAGCAGGACAAAAAAAAAATAGTCCACTCCCTATTGCGGGAGTTACGGAAAATTCATGGCCGCACACATGACCACATGGCCATCCTAAAAAAGTGGTCTGACCTAAAGAGGCGCCACATGGCCCGGGTCACACAGATCCGAGATGAATTTCATCCAGGTAAGTTATTGGTGACAGTTATGTAAGGTCATATGTAATTAACCTTAGGGCAGATGTTGTTAACCCAGACGCCATGGTGTGGTAACATATATCTTCACCACCCAAGGTATTCATAGTACTGTTGAAAAAAGACATGGGACAGCAGACAGGAAGACTTATTAACTATAATTAAACTAAATAAACAAGACACACCATTATTGGACTAATGCTGGCCGAGGCTGCTTTATTATTGGATTTCAGACATATATTTTAAATAAATACTTTAATAACTTAAAAAAAAGCCTAGTAGTCACTACGGCTCAGGCTGTACATAAATATATTCCAACTTTAAAATTTATCCAACAACAACTAAACTAAACAGATTTGTCCCCTTAGTATAATTTAAAATTGATTTTTTTTTTTTTAAAACAAAGGTGACCATCCCACATAATTAGCAGCCGCGACAAAAAGAAAAGAAAAAAGGGGGGGGTTGGGGAATACCACAGTCCTGTCTACTGAGGCGACAGAGAGCAAGGCTGATGGAACCCTACTTATATACCCCTAACTAACACTGGATTTTTCCAGAACCAACTGGTACCAGGCCCACAGGCCTAAAAAGTGCGGGAAAAGCACGTGTAGGCCGCGTGATTACCTCGTGCTCACCAAAAAAACAGGAAAACACGTTTTCCAGCTAACTAGGCCACGTGAGGACCAGCTTACACCTAAAGAGCCCTATTAGGTTCCCAAAAGGGGAACTTGAAACCGTCACTACTAATTTTATTAAGTCCTGCCGCTTTCCCATGAGAAAAGGGGGAATTGAAACCTTCTCCCCCTTTTCTATCATTATTCCATCAAGTTAAACCATGGAATTAAAGTGGTGGTGTGGTGGGTTAAAGGGGAAGGGGTGGTATTTTATAACTCAATTACCACTAAATTCCTGTGCTAGGCGTGGGGTTATCATAGTAATCCCGTGTACTCCATCAGGCCCTTTTTTTAACATGAGATCTTCAGAATAATACAAAGGAAACACAAACAGCTCATTTTACCATGGTGGCAGCCCAGCTCACACTCAGTCCCCTGTAGTGCCAGCAAGACCCTTTAATATAACATTATCCCATTGGTTAACTGTCTATATAAATACATTTGTATTCATATACAATACAGCAGAGTACACAGAATTTGCATACGTTATTAGAAATCATTTTTACATATATGAACATTGTGTTATTATAGGAGCTCCTCTACCATCTGTGCGCCCCAAGCGCACAAGGCGATAGGCCGCAGAGGAGGAAGAGGAGGATGAAGAGGAGGAGCAGGAGGAGGATGCACAGGAGGAGCAGGAGGAGAATGCACAGCAGGAGAGGGATGAGGAGCAGCCAGGGCCCTCCCAGTGTTTACCACCCCCAGCTCCTGTTGAGGAGCAAGAGGAGGAGCTGCAACCCCCCCCAAACTCCTGGTGAATCGGGTGATGGAGAAGAGGAGCAGGAGGATGAGACGGTTCCTGTGAGCCTCAGTCAGGAGGGTAAATATGTGCACAAAGATTAATAACATTTCAACAATAAGTTGTAGATATAAAAATGGACAGCATTTAAAGCGCACCCGTCAGATTTCAGAACAATAATATGGTATTTATAAAAGAAGTATATGTGCTAGACACATAACAATTGTATAGACATGATAATGATTGTTTAATAAGCAACATATATATATTATTTATTTGGTAACGGTCTTTGAAATCCTATTTTTTTTTCTTATATAATAACAGTTTTAAAAAAGATGGAGGAAAACCACAGTCTCATCCAGAGGACCAATGATAAAATCCGGTCAAATCGCCGCAAAATGCGGATCCTAGACCTCCAAAACCAACAGCTGGAGCAACAGCAGAGGAAGAATTTTGACGCGATGGCTGAGCTTCACAAGCTCATGCAAAATTACATTAAAAATTTTTTTCTTTTAATAAAAAATGTTATTCTTTTAAAATGTTTCCTTTCTTATTGAGATTGTTAGGTTTTTCAACACATCTAACTTCACATCTAACACATCAACATCAACATCAACACATCTAACTTCATAATAACCAAAAACATTTTATACTATTATTTTATTTAACACAAACCTAAGACAAACTTAAATACACGGACACAGACACTACTAACACAAACTAAACTGTTGAAAAATTAATATAACAAAAGCTACAATATATATATATAGATATAGAGAGAGAGAGCGAGAAAGAGAGAGAGAGTGCAGATTTGCTCTTGCAGACAGGATAATGGTTGCAGTATAAAGGCCGCAAACCAGGGTTTAACATAAAGTTCAGTGTTTTAGTCACACTTGCTGTTACGATCCGGTCTGGTAGCTTGTAGCGGAGGCTGTTGGTGGATCCGCTGTGCCAGAGAGGTCATGAAGCATTACTCAGCATGAAGGCAGCAGCAGTAGTATTAAAATATAATGTAATTATCACACAGGCAACATTTACAAGCAGTAGTGGTAATAGTACTAGATAGCATCTAAACACTTGGGCAAGACTTGACAGCAGCAGTAGTGGTAATAGTAGTATATAGTGGCAAATAACTGACATAGGTGTCGTGAGCAGCAGCAGTAGTAATAGTAGACAATATAGTGTCAAATCACTCGGGCAAGAGGTGCCATGATGAACAGCAGCAGCAGCAGTGGTAATAGTAGTATATAGTGGCAAATAACTCGTGACATAGGTGTCGTGACTGAGCAGCAGCAGTAGTAGTAATAGTAGACAATATAGTGTCAAATCACTAGGGAAAGAGGTGCCATGAACAGCAGCAGCAGCAGTGGTAATAGTAGTATATAGTGGCAAATAACTTGTGACATAGGTGTCGTGACTGAGCAGCAGCAGTAGTAGTAATAGTAGACAATATAGTGTCAAATCACTCGGGCAAGAGGTGCCATGAACAGCAGCAGCAGCAGTGGTAATAGTAGTATATAGTGGCAAATAACTTGTGACATAGGTGTCGTGACTGAGCAGCAGCAGTAGTAGTAATAGTAGACAATATAGTGTCAAATCACTCGGGCAAGAGGTGCCATGAACAGCAGCAGCAGCAGTGGTAATAGTAGTATATAGTGGCAAATAACTTGTGACATAGGTGTCGTGAGCAGCAGCAGTAGTAGTAATAGTAGACAATATAGTGTCAAATCACTCGGGCAAGAGGTACCATGAACAGCAGCAGCAGCAGTGGTAATAGTAGTATATAGTGGCAAATAACTTGTGACATAGGTGTCGTGACTGAGCAGCAGCAGTAGTAGTAATAGTAGACAATATAGTGTCAAATCACTCGGGCAAGAGGTGCCATGAACAGCAGCAGCAGCAGTGGTAATAGTAGTATATAGTGGCAAATAACTCGTGACATAGGTGTCGTGACTGAGCAGCAGCAGTAGTAGTAATAGTAGACAATATAGTGTCAAATCACTCGGGCAAGAGGTGCCATGAACAGCAGCAGCAGCAGTGGTAATAGTAGTATATAGTGGCAAATAACTTGTGACATAGGTGTCGTGACTGAGCAGCAGCAGTAGTAGTAATAGTAGACAATATAGTGTCAAATCACTCGGGCAAGAGGTGCCATGAACAGCAGCAGCAGCAGTGGTAATAGTAGTATATAGTGGCAAATAACTTGTGACATAGGTGTTGTGAGCAGCAGCAGTAGTAGTAATAGTAGACAATATAGTGTCAAATCACTCGGGCAAGAGGTGCCATGAACAGCAGCAGTGGTAAGAGTAATAAAAATGGCAAATCACTCGGGCAAGAGGTGCCATCAGCAGCAGCAGCGGTAAGAGTAATAAAAATGGCAAATCACTCGGGCAAGAGGTGCCATCAGCAGCAGCAGCAGCAGCGGTAAGAGTAATAAAAATGGCAAATAGCTCGGGCAAGAGGTGCCATCAGCAGCAGCAGTAGTAATAGAAAGTGGCAAATCTCTCGGACAAAAGGTGACAGCAGCAGTATGAGTAATATATCGGTACATAATCACTCAGCCTTTTGGCATTAGCAGTATGGAGCCCATATGGTGGCAAAATTACAAAAGCTTGAAGTTGCAGTAGCATGGTGATTAAATTTGAAAAGCAGAATGGCACAGGCCTTAAGTAGCTGTAGCCTGACTATACCATAGTGCCTCATAATTTAAAAGTTGGTTAACGTTATTTCTATGCTATACGTGACTTTTTAAATTCGTGATGAGCAATTACTTTTCAAAATAATGTGGCAGCAGCATCAGGACTCCTTATAGTGGCTTAATGACGCAGCATGGAAATATTTATGCCCTTAACACTACCTGCCCACTATGAGTTTCAAAGGTATAAATACATCAGGGAATGAATGACAAGGGACCTTTCAGCGCCCTGAACCGAAGGCGGGTGCCAGAAAGTCACCGCCGATCCAGGACTCATTCATCTTGATGAATGTGAGTCTGTCCACGGAGTCTGTGGACAGACGGGTCCTCTTGTCCGTGACCACCCCACCTGCAGCGCTGAATGTCCGCTCAGATAGTACGCTGGAGGGGGGGCAAGACAATAACTCCAGCGCATACTGAGAGAGCTCGCGGCAGGTGTCTAATCTGGCAACCCAGTACTCCATGGGGTCGTCGGTGCTCATACTGTCAGAAGCACCGACGGACCCCATGTAGTCTGCCACCATGTGGGTCAGCCGCTGGTGGTGACTGCTGCTGCTGCTGGTACTGGGTCGCTCAGATTGGAAGAACATCCTCATCTCACCCATTAGGTCCCCTGCTCGGCTGCTGCTGCTGGGTGCAGCCACCTGCTGGGTGAGATGAGGGGGGACAACTGGAGGCCGGGGAGTTGCCTGCTCCAACCGGCTGACTATGCGTGCCTGCAGTTCCTCCATCCGGTGCTGCATCCGGCTGGCTGGGAGGAACTGCTCCAGTTTCCCCTTGCATCTTGGATCCAAAAGGGTGGCCATCCAAAATTCATCCCTCTCCTTGATAGTCTTAACCCGGGGGTCCCTCCTGAGGCATCTCAGTGTGGGCAGCCATGGGGAAGAGCACAGCCCGATGTGACTCCTCATGGCTGCCCGGGTCCATGATGTCTGACTCTTCATGCTGGAGGCGCTGCTGCTCGCGCTCAGAGATGCCCAACCCCCAGACTATCGGTGCCCCCAACACCGGCTCTCCCTCCTGACCAGGCCCTGACTCCAGGACGTCACCAGTAACCTCCTCATAATCATCATCCTCCTCCTCCTCGTCCTGGGCCTGGTCTTGGTGGAGCAGTGTTTGCCTCCTCCTGCTCCACCAAGGCACTCTCCCCAGCTTCGAGCAGGCGATCTAGTGCCCTGTCCAGCAGGAACACTATAGGGAGCACGTTATTGAGGCTGACATGCTCCCTGCTCACCATCTTGCCAGAATTCTCACCGCTCCAGGTGAGCCTCTTGATGATCAGGGGTTGTTGAACCACCAGGGTGCTGGCGATGCGGTAATAGCAAAAAACAAAAGAACAAAAGCTGGACAGCCGCACTCCAAAATTTTCTTTAAAAGAGATGTCTTTTATTTTCAACTGTGCATACAGTCACTGCAAGCCCACAAAAATCAGTATGGCCAACGTTTCGCACTGGCGTCAGTGCTTAGTCATGGCTGAGTGCGGAGTGCGGCTGTCCAGCTTTTGTTCTTTTGTTTTTTGCTCACCATCTTGGTCGCCTGCTCGAAAGGGGCCAACACATGGCAGACCTGGTGTATCTGCCCCCACTCCGCACTGGTGATGTACGGGAGTGTTTGTGATGGCCCGGCAGTGCCTTGCTCCAGCAGGTATTCCTTCACCGCCCTTCGCTGCTCCCACAACCTCTCCAGCATGTGGAGGGTGGAGTTCCACCGCGTCACACTGTCCACAATCAGCCTGTGAAGGGGCAGGCTGTTGTCCCGCTGCAACTTGGACAGGGACGCGGTAGCGGTTGGGGAGCGCCTGAAGTGGCTGGCAATCCTACGTACCCTTAGCACAATGTCACTCAACCCGGGATAGGTGCGCAGGAACTTCTGCACCACGAGGTTGAGGACATGTGCCAGACAGGGCACGTGGGTCAGACTGCCAGCCTGGAGGGCGGAGAGTAGGTTGCTGCCGTTGTCACAGACAACCATACCTGCCTGGAGCCTTCGGGGTGTCAGCCACTTCTGGACCTGAGCCTGAAGTGCGGTCAGTACTTCTTTTCCAGTGTGTCTCCGGTCCCCTAGACTAACAAGCTGGAGCACGGCCTGACAGCGCACGTGCCCCACACTTGAGTAGCTACGGGGGCGCTTGCTGGGAGGCTCAGCAGCTGCGGAGACAGTGGCTTGACGGAGACCAGCAGTTCTCCCCTGGACACCCCAGGGCGGCACCACAAAATCTGATGCCGCCGATCCCTCCCCGGCGCCTCGGAGGGAAACCCAATGGGCCGTGAAGCTGATATACCGGCCCTGCCCATGCCTGCTTGTCCAGCCATCCATTGTGAGATGCACCCTGTCGCTGACAGCGTGATCCAGCGACAGGGTTACATTCTGCACAATGTGCTGGTGTAGGGCAGGGACACCAGTCCTGGCAAAGAAATGGCGCCTGGGGACACGCCATTGGGGTTGGGCCTGCTCCAACATCTGCCTGAAAGGGTTGCAGTCAACAATGTTGAAGGGAAGCAGATGTTGGGCAATAACCCTTGCCAGGAGCCCATTGAGGGAACGCACACATCGGTCTCCAGGGGGGAAGGGAGTGGTGCGTTCGAAGGCGTCGGAAAGCGACGCCTGGCGCCGGACGGCAGTGCAGGACACAGACAAGGAGGGTGCTGTGGAAGTAGAGGTCTGGCTGCCGGTACCAGTACCTCTACTAGAGGGAGCGGGGGGGGGCATGACCTGCTGGGAACAGATAAAGCTGTGGCAGGGGCTGCTGTACCCTGCTCATTTGTGGTGGTGACGCTGTTACCACCACCACGCTTCATCTGGTCATAGTCCCGCCAGTGGTTGATTCTCAGGTGCTGGTTCAGAGCTGTGGTACCCACCCGAGCCAAGCACTTCCCTCTCTTCACCCTGGCACGACAGATCTGGCAGATGGCTATGGTCTGGTTATCTGCTACCAGGGTGAAGTAGGCCCAGACAGGTGACTTCAGCGCCGCCCTCCTGTCAGATGGGGTGACGCTGACTTGCACCTGCTGGGACTCGGTGCGCACAGGTGGAGCTGCCTGCTGCTGCTGCTGACACCTCCTGCTGCCATCACCAGTGGAGACCCTGACGCTGGTCTCCCTGGTGACCTGGCGCACCGTTTCCCCAGGGTGCCTACCTTCCTTGTCGTCACTGCTGCTGTGAACCGACAAGGCAGGTGGCACCCATGTTGGGTCACCCTCCTCTTCGCCCCCAGATATGTCAGACCCAGGGCTGAAATGTGGTGGTCTGAGGGAACCAGCTGACATGGAGCCGCTAGCCTGTCTCCGCTGCCCCTCACCGACGCCTGGGTCTGACTAGGTGCGGGTGTTTCCTGCCCAAAAACACCAGCACCACTTGGAAGGGATGTCTCTGGGATACTGACAGCAGGTACCCCATCCTCCTCCTCCATCATCCCTTCAAAAAGGTCCTGACCATCAGGACAGAACTGGAGGTCTGCCTGATGCAGGGCCTCCCCCAAGATATCCCTCTCACTGTCGCTGTCAAACAGTAAGAGGCTGGACTCTTGGGGGCTGGGGGTGGGTCCTAAAGGCACCAGTGTACTGGTGGTGCTACTGGGAGTCGGGACTGACGACTCAGTGGCACTGCTGTGCCCCATATACTCCAACACTAATAGAGCCTGAGAAGGCAATATCGGGCGGCTGCCCGAGGGAAAAAAGTCGCGGATGAGGCGGACTCCCCTTCCACCTGATCCTCTACCACTAGTAGGGGCGCGAGAGGTACCCCGTGCTGGCACAGACCCAGCACTGGGAGTAACTCCCCTACCCCTGCTGCCACAGCCACGGCCAAGTATGCTGCTCATACTTGCTGATGTGGGGGGGGGGTAAACTTTATTGGGGGGGGGGGGAATGTGAGAAAGGAGTGTTTGTTTTTTCAGCAAGACAGGCACGCAGACAAAGACGCAGACAAAGACGCAGACAAAGACGTAGACAGCTACTAAACTAGAAAAAAAATACAACACCTAAAACTTTTTTGGGTTTTTTTTTTTTTTTTTTAGACTGAAGGACGCAGACAAGGACGAGGACTACAAATACTAAACTAATATGCACCAAACACTAACTCTACTTACACAAACTTATATGACTAAACTAAAGCTAAAAAAAAATTGGGTTTTTTTTTGTTTTTTTTTACACTGACTGACAAGGACAAAGACGAGGACTACAAATACTAAACTAATATGCACTAAACAAACACTAACTCTACTTACACAAACTTATATGACTAAACTAAAGCTATTTTTTTTTTTTTTTTTTTTTTTTTTAGACACAAAACACAGACACTAAACACACACTAAACTAAGCTACCTTAAAGAAATGTACACTTACACTAACTACACAGAAATCTATCTAACACTAAGCTACACTAACCTGGACAAAACAACACAAATCTGAGCTTTTACAAAAGCTGTTGGGTCTTTTGCTTTGAAAAAAGCAGTTTATTAGCATGAAAATCAGAACTGAAAGCACTATAGGAAGCACAATGCTGATGCTCTAAGCTCTAAGGGGCAAATCCACAAAAGAGATACTCTGGCGTAAGCCGTCGTATCTCTGGTTCTAACTTTGGAACTGATCCTCAGAAGCAGTTTTCCTAAGTTAGGCAGAAGATCCGACATCTGTAAGGGACTTACACTGCCGGATCTTAGGATGCAGTACCGCATCCGCCACTGGGGGCATTTCGAGTCGAAATGCCTCTGTTAGTATGCAAATTAGCACTTAGGGCGATCCTCAAAGCTTTTGTACCTAGTTTTTTCGCCGTAAGTGTTAGTTTGCCTGGTGTAAAACTAGGGCTGCTTTTACAAGGTGTAAAGTTAGTCACACCTTGTAAAGGCCCATTCAAGCGACGGCATTTGGTATGCATTCCAGAGGGAGAACTCCATGCCAATTTTCAATGAAAAAAACGGCATGGGTTCCCCCTCAGGAGCATACCAGGCCCTTAGGTCTGTTATGGGTTGTAAGGAGACCCCCCTCCGCCGCAAAATTGACGTAGGGGGTCCCCCTACAATCCATACCAGACCCGTATCCAAAGCACGCTACCCGGCCAGCCAGGAAGGGAGTGGGGACGAGCGAGCGCCCCCCCCCCTCCTGAGCCGTGCCAGGCCGCATGCCCTCAACATGGGGGGTTGGGTGCTCTGGGGCAGGGGGGCGCACTGCGGGCCCCCCCACCCCAGAGCACCCTGTCCCCATGTTGATGAGGACAGGACCTCTTCCCGACAACCCTTGCCATTGGTTGTCGGGGTCTGCGGGCGGAGGCTTATCGGAATCTGGGAGTCCCCTTTAATAAGGGGGCCCCCAGATACCGGCCCCCCACCCTAAGTGAATGGATATGGGGTACATCGTACCCCTATCCATTCACCTGTAGGCAAAAAGTAAAAGTTAATAAACACACAACACAAGGCTTTTTAAAATATTTTATTATTCTGCTCCGGACGCCCCCCCTGTCTTCGTTATTAGCTCAATTACCAGGGGGGGGCTTCTTCTTCCACTCTCCGGGGGTCTTCTCCGCTCTCCGGGGGTGTTCCGCTCTCCGGGGGGGGCTTCTCCGGACTCCGGGGGGCTTCTTCCATCTTCTCCCCTCTTCCGCTCTTGACTCGGCGAACCCCGGTTCTTCTGCAGCTGTCCGGTGCCTTCTTCTTCAGCGCTGGCTGCCTGCTATGTTTGTGTGTTAGCTCGATTTCAAACAGGCAGCCGGCGCGGTCTTCTGTGGCGTCAGGGTCTTCTGGTCTTCTCCCCTCTTCCGATGTTGCCTCGTCGCCTGTTGTCGCTGTAATGATGGAAGCGCGCCTTGCATCACATTTATATAGGCATCACCGTCCCATCATGCTCCGGTAGGTACCCACGTGGTGGGTGCACGTGGGTAGGCACCCACCACGTGGGTACCTGCCGGAGCATGATGGGACGGCGATGCCTATATAAATGTGATGCAAGGCGCGCTTCCATCATTACAGCGACAACAGGCGACGAGGCAACATCGGAAGAGGGGAGAAGACCAGAAGACCCTGACGCCACAGAAGACCGCGCCGGCTGCCTGTTTGAAATCGAGCTAACACACAAACATAGCAGGCAGCCAGCGCTGAAGAAGAAGGCACCGGACAGCTGCAGAAGAACCGGGGTTCGCCGAGTCAAGAGCGGAAGAGGGGAGAAGATGGAAGAAGCCCCCCGGAGTCCGGAGAAGCCCCCCCCGGAGAGCGGAACACCCCCGGAGAGCGGAGAAGACCCCCGGAGAGTGGAAGAAGAAGCCCCCCCCTGGTAATTGAGCTAAGAACGAAGACAGGGGGGGCGTCCGGAGCAGAATAATAAAATATTTTAAAAAGCCTTGTGTTGTGTGTTTATTAACTTTTACTTTTTGCCTACAGGTGAATGGATAGGGGTACGATGTACCCCATATCCATTCACTTAGGGTGGGGGGCCGGTATCTGGGGGCCCCCTTATTAAAGGGGACTCCCAGATTCCGATAAGCCTCCGCCCGCAGACCCCGACAACCAATGGCAAGGGTTGTCGGGAAGAGGTCCTGTCCTCATCAACATGGGGACAGGGTGCTCTGGGGTGGGGGGGCCCGCAGTGCGCCCCCCTGCCCCAGAGCACCCAACCCCCCATGTTGAGGGCATGCGGCCTGGCACGGCTCAGGAGGGGGGGGGGGCGCTCGCTCGTCCCCACTCCCTTCCTGGCTGGCCGGGTAGCGTGCTTTGGATACGGGTCTGGTATGGATTGTAGGGGGACCCCCTACGTCAATTTTGCGGCGGAGGGGGGTCTCCTTACAACCCATAACAGACCTAAGGGCCTGGTATGCTCCTGAGGGGGAACCCATGCCGTTTTTTTCATTGAAAATTGGCATGGAGTTCTCCCTCAGGAATGCATGCCGAGCGACGCTGTCATTTTTTTTTATAATTATTTGTTTTCCCGGCGCGTCTTTTTTTCACCCGTCGTAACTTTAGTGTCCCGTCGCAATCCACAAAGCCGCCCGGCGTCAATTACGTTCGCGCGATGCACGTCGGGAAAATGACGTCACACGCATGCGCAGTACGGCCGGCGCGGGAGCGCGCCTCATTTAAATTGTAAACGCCCCCCGGAGAGGAGGAACGCCTTACAACGGCGGCACTTAACTTACACTGCTTGAAATTTTTACGTAAGTGCTTTGAGGATCAGGCACTTAGGTAAAAACTTTAAGTCAGTGTAACTTAACTGCTGAAAGTTAAGTTACGCCGCCTGGCTGAGGATTTGGCCCTAAGATCACACAGAAACACTCCACTCTCTCTAGCCACCTTGTGAATCTGCACTGAAATACTGCTGGGAGTGATCTTATATACTGGTCGTGCAGGCAGGTTCCTATTGGTTGCTATGGAGGTTGCTAACCTCTGACAACTGTGGTAGGAGAACTCTGATTGGCTCTGATGCAAAAGAAGGGCGGAGAAAGTATTCGCGAATATTCGGAAATCGAATATTCGCGATTGCGAATATTCGGCAACATAAAAGGATCGCCTCAGCTTAGCTACTCGGCCCAGGGTCTCTAATCATACCAGCAATGCTTTTAGATGTCGATGGAGATCACTAGGATGTGATCTGTTTTAAAAATAAATTTGAAAAAATATGAATATTCGGAATAGCGAATATTGGCCGCGAAATTCGAGTTATTCGCGAATACTCGAATATGCCATATTCGGAACGAATATTCGCAATGCGAATATTCTTGAGCAACACTACACACTACTATGCTGCGTACACACAATCGGACATTCCGACATCAAAACTGTGGATTTTTTTCCGATGGATGTTCGCTCAAACTTGTCTTGCATACACACAGTCACACAAATGTTGTCGGAAATTTGATCGCCAAGAAGGCAGTGACGTACAACACTACGACGAGCCGAGAAAAATTAAATTCAATGATTCCGAGCATGCGTCAAATTAATTTCGAGCATGCGTAGGATTTTTGTGCGTTGGAATTGGCTACAGACGATCGGAATTTTCAACCAGCTCTCAAACATTTGCTGTCAGAGCATACACACGATCAGATTTTCCGACAACAAGCTCACATGGAACATTTGTTGTCGGAAAGTCCGACCGCGTGTACGCGTCATTAGATTTTCTGCAGATTTTTGTCTTCAGATTTACTAAAACCATAAAATATATGTGAACACAGCGTCTCCCCGCAGGGATGTAGTCCCAAGGGAGGGGGCGAGCATGTTGACTAACCCCCAGCCAGAACGGCTCGAATGATGGGGGCAAGCTTACTGAGGAGAAACAGTAAGGCCGGGTACTCACAAGCAAACATGTACGGTGAAACCGGTCCGTCGGACCGTTTTCACCGTACATGCCTGCCAGAGGGCTTCTGTACGATGGTTGTACTAACCATCGTACAGAAGTCCGCGCGTAAACACTACGCGGGGCGTGTCCGCGCCGTTGCCGCGACGATGACGCGGCGACGTGGGCGGGCCTGCCATTTAAAGGCTTCCACGCATGCGTCGAAGTCATTCCACGCATGCGAGGGACGGCGGGCGCTCGGACATGTACGGTAGGTCTGTACTGACGACCGTACATGTCCGAGCGGGCAGGATTCCAGCGGACGGTTTTAAAACACGTCCAGGAATATTTGCCCGCTGGGAAAAGGCCCGGCGGGCAAATGTTTGCTGGAATTCGGCCTGCTCGCGCCTACACACGACCGAACATGTATGCTGAAACTGGCCCGCGGACCAGTTTCAGCATACATGTTTGGTCGTGTGTACGGGGCCTAAGTGAGAAATTCAGACAAAGAAAAAAAACATTGAGAAGGTAAATCGAAGGAAAAGGTAAGTGAACCAACAATGCACTAGCTTAAAGAATCCTATTTAGAAAATAAAAAACAAATCTTTACAACCCCTTTAACCACTTCCCTACCGAAGCATTGTCAAATGACGTCGGCAGGAACCCTCCCTCGATCCGGGTGGACGTCATATGACGTCCTGTATTCCCGGCGTTCTAGGGCGCGCGCGTCCGCGGCACCGCTCGTGACCCGGCACGCCTGCCCGGCGGCTGCGATTGCCGCCGGGCACCCGCGATTGCTGGTAATCACGGCAGGAGTGTGGATCTGTGTGTGTAAACACACAGATCCACCTCCTGTCAGAGGTGAGGAGACCAATGCTGTGTTCCCAGTACAGAGGAACACACATCGGTCTCCTCCCCTTGTGAGTCCCCTCTCCCTACAGTTAGAACACACTATAGGGAACATTTTAACCCCTTCAGCGCCCCCTAGTGGTTAACCCCTTCCCTGCCAGTCACATTTACATAGTAATCAGTGCATATTTATAGCACTAATCACTGTAAAAATGTGAATGGTCCCAAAAACGTGTCAAAAGTGTCCGATGTGTTCGCCGCAATGTCACGGTCACAATAAAAAAATCGCAGATCGCCGCCATTACTAGTAAAAAAAATTATAAAATAAAAATGCCATAAATCTATCACCTATTTTGTAGACGCTATAACTTTTACGCAAACCAATCAATATACGATTATTGCGATTTTTTTGTGTTTTTAAAAAAAAAAATCGCTCTTCTTTTGTTTATAGCGCAAAAAATTAAAAACGCAGAGATGAACAAATACCACTAAACAAAAGCTCTATTTGTGGGGGGAAAAAAAACATAAAGATTTCATTTGGGTATAGTGTTGTATGACCACGCAATTGTCATTCAAAGTGCAACACTGCTGAAAACTAAAAATTGGTCTGGGCAGGAAGGGGGTGAAAATGCCCTGTATGAAAGGGGTTAAGGGCCCTTTCACACGGGGCGGATCATTAATCCGCCTCCGTGTGTCCGTAAGCTCAGCGGGGATCGCTCCGTATATCCCCGCTGAGCCGGTGGCTGACAGGGCGGTCCCCGCACACTGTGCAGGGACCGCCCTGTCTTTTCTCCGCTCTCCCCTATGGGGAGATCGGATGAACACGGACCGTATGTCTGTGTTCATCCGATCCGCCGACGGAAGAAAAAATAGGACATTCTTCCGTCTGCAAAATCGGATCTTTGCGGAGGCGGGTGATTACGGGTGTCAGCGGATGTTTATCGGATGGATGAAAAAAGCGGACAGACGTCTGAAAGGGCCCTAAGAGTTTCAATTTGTATGCAATCAGGCATACCCTTGCACTACACGGTTTTTGGAAATCTGAAGACAAATATCTGCAGAAAATCGAATAGTGTGTATGGGGCTTTAGTGGAGATGTGACCAGCCTGTGGATATACACTATGCCTGTTTGACCACCTATGACCTAGTGGTCCACTATTTTGGGTAAGAGGCCGGGTGTGTTGATGTTCGGTAAAGGATATCATTATTTCACTCTAGTCTGTCTGAGTTGGGTGACTCCAGAAAAGAAACATGGACTTTTGTGAGAGCGTTTGTGGACTTTTATAAATGTAAACATTTCTTTTCAGCGCTGCGTATACCCATCTTTCTAGTATCCAAACATGCCCTGGTGGTCATAATAGCGCAGATTGCCCACACGCATAAACAAATGGCTCTTGCGGTCTCTGCAACCTGTGAGAATGAGCCCTAAATATCCCAGGGAGTGTAAATTTTGGTATGCATTGAACTTGCTATGCAGACTTATTTTTGTTATTGTGAAGGCCAGGGCAGAGCTGCTGGTGTCAGCTGACAGTGTGAGGAAGGTTCCCCCATAGTGTGTTGACATAGGAGATAGGTGGAAGAAATATGTATGAGGTGAGGTAGTCTGGTGTGTAGTGTGTCAGGAGGAGGAAGAGGAGGAGGGTGTAGAGGAAGCACACACACTCTCTCTCTGCTCTCTCACTAGGAGGAGGAGTCGGAGGAGCAGCTGCAGCGGCGGCGGCCTGAGCGATAGGATGTCCCGACATGAAGGTGAGTGGCGAGGGGAGGACACAGGCGACAAACCGCCGACTGAGCCCCCTTCCTCCGCCGTCTACACCCACGTCTTCCCGGGCAGGCCCTCCTGTCCGTACACTGCATACACAGTGCTGTGTTCTCAGGCCCCGGGCCTCCTCCCTCCCTCCCCCAGTGTAACCGGCTCCTCTTCCCCATTCCTGCAGGCCTCATACTCCGACATGTATCCTCCTCTATCACCCTCTCCTACCCCCCTCCGCTCTCACACCTGTCTCCCTGGCTAGGCCTTGTTTTTCCTCCCCCCTCGGCTTCCCCCGCACAGCTCCCGGGGACACCCTCACTGCCAGGCCGAGGCTTTAGGCCCTCAAACTGTGTCCGCCCTGGTGACACTCTATGACTTGACACACGTGTGTATGGCCGGGAGCTCCCCTATGTGTGGGGTAGTGTGAGCAGGCTGGGGGGGCCCCGTCAGGTGTTTGCGGTGCGGAGAGGAGGGAGAGGCCTGGGAGGAGGGATTGCACTGTCATCGGAGGGAGGAGGAGGGGGAGCCGTGTGGACACACACCGGCACAGGAGCCTCTTCCTGATCCCCCATCACTGGGGAGACACAGGCACCTACTGCTCGTCAGCATTATTATGGTGGTAATAATGGGATCAGAGGGGGGAGCTGTCAGTGTGGGACACCTGTGGATGTATAGGGCTCTGCTCTCTACCTATGGGACACCTCCTGTCAAACTTTACTGCACCCCTTGACAGCTACAGGGCCAGTGTTTGTACTGCTGGAGATCAGCTCTGTTTAGATAATGGGAGATTGGTTGCTGGGAGTAACGGCAGGTTACCAGAAACATACACACACTGCATTTCCATCATTGCTTTCTGACTTAATTTTACTGTATGCAAATGGTCAGGATCGTGGCTGGGGATCATCCTTTCTGTTGTATTGATGCATCTGAAAACCCCGGGTCACTAGACTTGCATAAGCTTTAGAATATGACTAAAGATTATTATTATTTGGGATTTTGGTATAGTGGTGAGGGGTTAGAACAGCTGGCAGGTTTTACAAGTGGAACTAAACCATCAATTTTTAAAGCTGTTCTTCCCTTTGTATATAAAGTCACCATCTACAAATACTGTAGTTGATGACTTTTAATATAAGGGCACTTACCTGTCCAAGGATCCAGTGCTGTCCTCAAGCCGGTCCTTCAGCTGTCTTCGGGTCTGTATTGTTTACTAAGGGAAGCTGGCTGTGACTGCTGCCCGAGCCACAATGCGGTTTCTGAATGGTCCCTCAGCTTTCTGGGACGTGTAACTTGTCCCAGAAGGCTGCGGGCAAAGGGGCGATCTGGATTACCTTGGTGATCTGAGCAGGAGGGGGTACCTGTCAAAACCAGGTAATGACCCCCTCCCTGCCAAAACTGAAATGGGCAGACAAGTGGCACCTCCCCTTTTGGGTGAAGTTCTTTAAAGTGCAACTAAACCCTCCTATTGTTTTCAGCCAAGGAAACTACAATCTTTTGGCCTCTGTTTAAAGGGGCATCTGTAGATAAAAACAAACACCCTTTACCTGCATAGGCATTTTTTTTGTAAAGGTGAACTATCTTTTTATATTTCAACTGCCAGTTGCTGCACATGTGATCAGTTATGACACCAGCCATTGGATGGTTTGACAGTTACATATTTGGCATGTTCCAAAAAAGTAACTGTTAAAGCGGAAGTAAACCCATTGATTTAACAGTTTTTAAAAAAAAATAGTTAAATTCCCAGCAAGTGCCAGGAATCTATCACATTGGTTGCGTTCCCAACCAAACTGTCAAACCATCAAATATCTGGTGTCATAACTGATCATATGTGCAGTGCCATGGCAGTTGAAGATCAGAGGCCCAGATGGCATCTTCCTTGGCTGAAAACGATAGGAGGGTTTAGTTCTGCTTTAATTCTGTCTGTGTCCCTGATGGTGACATTCCCTCTCTTATGCTGCATACACACGATCTGCATTTCGACAACAAGACCGTGGATTTTTTTCCGACCAAATTTCATCATAAACTTGTCTTATAAACAAGAACGCGGTCACGTACAACACTACAACGAGCCGAGATGAAGTTCAATGATTCCGAGCATGCCTCAAATTCCATACATGCGTAGGATTTTTGTGCGTCGGAATTGCATACAGACGATCAGAATTTCCGACAAAAACTTGCTCTCAAATTTTTCTTGTCGGAAATTCCGACAGAAAATGTCCGATGGAGTCTACCCACGGTCGGAATTTCTGACAAAAAGCTCACATCGTTGTCGAAATTTCCGATCGTGTGTACGCGGCATAAAGCTGGCCATATACAGAAGATAAATTCATAGCTAAACAGTGTGAGTGGAGGAATCTCCACTGCCTGGTGATTGTATTCTGACAGCTGCTGAATGCTTGAATAGTGACTGCTTCTGACCTGGATGTGACCGATTTTCGGCTGACAAATTCCCCCTCTGGCTCCTTCGATTATTTATTTTTCAGATTGAAGGATTTTAGGCAGTATGGTGCAGGCAGAGCCTCCCCATGGATCGGATTTTTTTTTTTTGTAAACAATTTTATTGATTATTCAGCAAACAGAAATTCACAGTACGTGTCAGGACTGGGTGCAACCAGTAGCATGCGTAAGACGGTACAGGAGTAATCGCAGTCAAAACACATAACATTTCAAACTTGAAGCATTACCACTAAGTAAGAAAGTTAAAGTGGAGGTTCACCCAAAAACTTAATTTTCAACATTAGATTGAGGCTCGTTTTGTCAAGGGGAATCGGGTGTTTTTTTTTTAAATCAAAGCAGTACTTACCGTTTTAGAGATAGATCTTCTCCGCCGCTTCCGGGTATGGGCTGCGGGACTGGGTGTTCCTATTTGATTGACAGGCTTCCGACGGTCGCATACATTGCGTCACGATTTTCCGAAAGTAGCCGAACGTCGGTGCGCAGGCGCCGTATTGAGCCGCACCGACGTTCGGCTTCTTTCGGCTACTCGTGACGCGATGTATGCGACTGTCGGAAGCCTGTCAATCAAATAGGAACGCCCAGTCCCGCAGCACATACCCGGAAGCGGCGGAGAAGATCTATCTCTAAAACGGTAAGTACTGCTTTGATTTTAAAAAAAACCACCCGATTCCCCTTGACAAAATGAGCCTCAATCTAATGTTAAAAAATTGTTTTTCGGGTGAACTCCCGCTTTAACCATCAAAACAGCGTAAGTACATCGACAGGGAAAATTCAGTGTCATGGCATTACTAGGAGGCCACGGTTTGTATATAACACCGCCTCGGGAGTAAGAACGGCTAACGTTGCCGAGAACCGTAAACGGATCTCCCCTCTATCCGCCCACCCCAATGGGGAGCTGTCTGTGAGCGGCGGGAGTCCCTGAGGAAGGCTATAAAATCCTTAGTAATACATGGTTCACTTCCGGAGCGAGGAGGAGGGGGAAAAAAAAAAAAGGGGGGGGGGGTGAAGGAATATAGATAGGTAAGGGGCCAGAGGAGGAGGATGAGCGCGATCACAAGATAGACAACCAAGTTGGAGGCCGACTCATGGATCGGATTTAGGCTGATTCATCAGGAACTGGCAGATGTTCATTCTGTGTGAGGCTAGCTTTATTGTTCAGATTAACGATTTCCCAAGAATTGAAAATGAAAGTAAATCCAACATTTTGAGTTGCGGTCAGAACAGAGATGGGAAGTCTTCCTATGGGTGCACTTGTTCTGGTGACAAAGAGGGGGTTGCCTCACATGTGTATCCTCTCACTTCCTGTTGAGTTTACAGGAAGTGAAGGGAAATCTCACTAATGAGACAGAGATGGCAAAAAAAAAAAACGAACACCTCCAAATTCTTTTTAAAATGGGGGATTGTGTTTTGATGTTAGGCGTACTTTAATGCTATATCAAAAGGTTGTTTCATTCTATTTTTAATTTACAGCGTTCATTTACAATAATATCTAATGATAACCCAAAGGTCCTTGTTCAGGCGCTTCCGGCTGTGGTGTTACCTTGTCAGATGTGCCCCTGGTTGAGACTACAAGTGGCTGTGAGGAAACGCATTACACTGGCATTGCCTTCTCTTGATGGGCAGCCAATGGTAAAGCAAGTGCATGTGGCTGCAGGTGATCTGCTGCGTTGGGATGCAAATGAGTAAAAACACAGGATTGTTTAGAGAAAAAAAAAAATTGTTTATGATTCAGAGTGCTTAAAGTGGTAATTGGGAATGTCATTATTTTAAACCGATTGCTATTAGCCTTTTTTTTCTTACCTGTATACTTGTGAAGTTACAGGTGCATTCACGAGTGGGGACGTGTACCGCGCATGCGCCGGATCCCTGTTCATTCCGGCATACAGAGCCTCTGCCGGATAGATTCTGTGTCGGGGCTGCGTCATTTCCTGTTGTAGACGTCAGCCCCGACATCCCGCGATGCTTGGTCTGAATTTTCCCCCCAGGGGATCCTGGACTCACTACGTCACAGGGTGGAGGGTTTTCTCCTGTATTGGAGCAGCTGTGATTCGCTATGCTTCGTTTCCATAGTAACCGGAAACGAAGAAGAGGCTTGGATATATTCCTATTAGTGCGCATGCACGGTATTATTACCGAGAGGAGTATGTACTGTGGGCGGAAATCCATAGCTTTACAGACACGGAAGACCACAGTGGAGATGGCGCCAGCTAATATGCAGAGAAACTTTTACAAGATAAAGAATATTTGCAGTAAGAGCGACATTGTATATATATATATATTCAAAGTAACCATTTGAATCGTAATTGCTATTTATTTAATAATAATGTGAAAATCGTTTTTATGTGGGAGGGTTTACTACCTCTTTAACTAACTAGCAAAGGGATTGAATCGTTAACCTGGATCTGTGGGAATAAATTCAAATGCTTAAAGCGGGAGTTCCCCCAATTGTTTTTTTTTTTTCATTTCCCCTTAGATGGATGCTCGTTTTGTCTAGGGGAATCGGGTAGTTGTTTTAAAATATGAGCCGTACTTACCGTTTTCGAGATGCATCTTCTCCGTTGCTTCCGGGTATGGGTCTTCGGGAGCGGACGTTCCTTCTTGATTGACAGTCTTCCGAGAGGCTTCCGACGGTCGCATCCATCGCGTCACTAGTAGCCGAAAGAAACCGAACGTCGGTGCGGCTCTATACTGTGCCTGCACACCGACGTTTGGCTTCTTTCGGAAAATCGTGACGCGATGGATGCGACCGTCGGAAGCCTCTCGGAAGACTGTCAATCAAAATAGGAACGCCCGCTCCCGAAGACCCATACCCGGAAGCAACGGAGAAGATGCATCTCGAAAACGGTAAGTACTGCACATATTTTAAAACAACTAGCCGATTCCCCTAGTAAAAACGAGCATCCATCTAAGGGGAAAAAGTGTCCTGTGCGGGTGAACCTCCGCTTAAATGTTATTACCCCACCCGGCTGATGAAGAATGATCTACTACAGAGGAATACTTGCTTTACTCCTAAGTCACAGGGCACTCACACCTATGTTATCATGTACAATACAAGACCAGTGATTGCCACTGGTTCTGCTTTCTACACAACAATGAAGAGAGGGGCAACAAGAGGACTGATAAGAACAACAGCTTTTGGGGAAACGTCATAACTGAAACCAGCAGGGAGAAAAACAGAGATAGGTGGATTCAGGTAAGTATTCCTCTCTAATAGATCATTTCATAGTAGAATGAACATCATATATCTCATTACCTGAGGGGGAATAGCCTCTACCTCTTAGGATTGTCCTCTGCCCAGCTTAAAGGATCACTAAAGGAATTTTTTTTTTTTTTTAGCTAAATGGCTTCCTTTACCTTACTGCAGTACTGGTTTCATGTCCTCATTGTTCGTGTTTGCTTTGAAGTAGCTGTAATTCTGCTGTGATCTCCACACTTCCTGCTTGTCTGGCTCCTTATGAAAAATCTCATGGGAGCTTCTCACTGTGGTCCAAGCTGTATGTCTAAAACTCCTCAGAACCAATCGGATTCATTTTAAAAACAAAACACTGCCCTGGATTTGTTTGTTTTTGTTCTGTGGGTCTCTTTACTTCACAGAAACATGAAACCAGTTTAAAAACGAAAGTGAAACTGCAGGCACATTATATGATAGAATTTAATCTATTTTTAAAAGGAATCAGTTAACTTTTATGTCTCTATACCCTGTAAACAGTCATTTTAGCAAAAAAAATGTTTTCCTTTAGTGACCCTTTAATGTTGTTTACTGTACAAATCTAAAGCAGCGTGCGCTAAAATGATCTGGTTTAGTGTGTGGGCTAGTGTCTGCTGTGTGTTTGTAGTGCCTTGCAATTTTACAATGCAATGTGCTACCACAGTGGTGCAGCGATCAACATTGAAATTGGGTGAGCTCTTGTGCATTGTGGAAAAAACGCAGCATGTCTGCATTTACCACAATGCACTGCAACCTTGCATGAAAGCAGCTTAGGAGTGTGAGCAGGTCACACGTTTTAAAGTGAAGGTTGGTGTCCTTGCTGTGTTTGCTTTGGGGAACAGTGTTGGTTGTTACAATGCAAGGCACTGTTTACCCCCCCCCCCCCTTTTATTTTTATTTTTTTAACTTTTTTTGACCTTGAAAGTGCTATTGCATTCACATCTGCCTTTACCGGTGCTGAAATCAGGTGAGCTCCAGAAGAATGCAGCATGAATACTGCACTCACATCACACCAGAGTAGTGGTGTAAAAGGGGCAAATAGGATTACATGGTGTGAATGGGTCTTCATCCACCACCTCTCTCTGCTTGGCATTTTACCAAACTCCTTGCATTCTGTGAAAAGAATACAAAGCTTTTTGTGAATGTATGAGGAATAAATATGACTGCATAACCTTCTCTGTATGACACCCAGAACTCTGTTCTAGTGGTGTATCCAGGATGCATGAAATTACAATTTGTACAGTAAACTGCAGTGAGCAGTCATGAGCTATTCAGCATTAGAAGTAACATTTGATCTGTGGCTATTCTAAAACAAAAATAAGTTCTACTGAGTTCTACTTTAAGTGGCCATTTCTTGACATTGACGCTATTCGATATCAAAGATCACATACCTACATCTCCGTGCAGGTGGTGAAGATAAAGGTTAACAAATCGTATTGCTAAAAAAAAAAAAAAACTGCTTGTGATTATGCAAACGTTTGGTGTTTTTTCACAAGTCTTCGTCTTTTAGAAATCTGCCAAGATTCCAAGAATTTACTAGGCCTGATCAGCTAATGCCTTACTTGTGCCACAAGGTGTGCTGTTTTGTATTCCTTATCTGTAAAACTGGCATTCAACTTTCACTTTCCTTCATGTACTTTTCTAGTGGAGAGACTTGCTTAATGTTCTTATATTGTTTTGATTGCTTGGTTTGTCCTGTTTGGAACATGAGCCTTGGAACATTGAAACTTTCAGCTAATATCTAAAGATGGAAGAACTTATTCATATTGGGATTGTATATATTGTTGGCTTCTACATTTGACTCACTGGCTTCTGAGTGTTCTGTGGTTTGGGCTATTTTGCTTCTTTAAATATCGGCGTATAAAACGCACCCTTACTTTAAGAGGGAAGTTTCAGGGAAAAAACTTTGCACAGCCCCCTGTGTATAACACGCAGGCACAGTTTACCCTCTATTTTCAGGGTAAAAAAAGTGAGTGTTATACGCCAATAAATATAGTAATTCCAATACAAGCACAAGTTTTGGAACAAGATTCTGATTGGTTTCCGTCTAATGTAATGCGTTTTGGATAGATAACTCCACCTAAACTGATATTTACATTCTGCATATATGCTGGTGGGTTAAATGCCATCATGATTATACTGTATCTGTTGGGCAGTACTGGTGGTGTAACTCAAGATTTGAGTTTCAAAGTCTATTAGTTTGCTGCAGTAATTACATGGCTGTCACTCTTACCATTCAGTTAACCATGTACTTTGCATTGCAGAGAATGCAACACAAGCATTGAAATTGACCCTAGTAGGGCGAGTGAGACTTCATAACAGGTGTTAGAACCAGTACAAGTAAGATTTACCCACTGTACATACCAAGTGATATAACCTAATGGTTACTCTAGCCAGCAAACTCCACCATTAACTAAAATATTTTTACTTTTGGCTTGCACTTAATTTTTTTTTGGTGCAATTACACTTGTGGACGTGTTTCATAGCTTTACGAATAGCCAAAAAGTTTTGTGAATGGGTTTGTTGACACGGATTTCATTTTAGATTGTAAGCTTTAACGAGCAGGGCCCTCTGATTCCTACCGTATTGTTACTGTGCTGTCTGCTCTCATGTTGTAAAGATCTGCATAAACAGTTGTTGCTATATAAATCCTCTATTATGAATAATAATCTAAAATGGATTGGCAAGAGATCCAGAGATGTCATATTTTAAATACAGTATATTTTTGATTTTTGCGTAATTATGCTGTCTTATATTTTTATCTTTAGGCTATTTTAATATGGGCGATTTACAACAGTGCATTCCTGCAGCAATCAGCACTTTCTGTGGCAGGAATAACAGGTGAGCAGCTGTGGCCAGGAAGTCTGTTCAAAGGAATGACATGCGCCTGTGGCTGTCTGCATGTAATAATTGCATATGGAGCGGTACCTGTGACTAGGCACAGATCAGCCCTGGACGCAGAAATATAGGCTACAGGGTCAATCGTCTGTACTTAACCACAGGCAACAAGCTTCATGTGCAGTTATATGCAGACGGCTTTGGCCACCTGTCTTTTTCATTTGTACAAATTCCCAGTGTTTCGTCAGATTTGGCGACCTGTCAGAATTTGTAACGGCCGTGACGGAATGTCACTTCCATCTTGCTACACCCCACACTCGGCCACAGTAAGGATACAATGAGAAGGTGGCAAGCGGATATCTTGTTACACCCACCAGAGCCTGGCATTTCAAACTTATTTTAACCACTGATTGGAGCTTATATAATGGCAAGCCTGCTGAAATGCCAGACTCTGGTGGGTGTAACAACATGTCCGCTTGCCACCTTCTCACTATATCCTAAGGCTGCTTTCACACCGAGGCATCGGTTTACTATCGTTTTTGCAGCGCTATTTGGCCGCTAGTGGGGAGCTTTTAAACCCCCTCCCCCCACTAGCGGCCGAAAAATAGTTAAAATTGCCCACAAAGCGCTGCTGCCGCGGTGCTTTGCTGGCGGTTCGGCTGCGCTGCCCATTGATTTTAAAGGGCAGGAGCAGTGTATACACTGCTCCTACATCACCTCAAAGATGCGGCTAGCAGGACTTTTTTTTTTTTTACTGTGCTGCCAACGCACCGCTCCAGTGTCCGCTCCGGGCTTTCAAATTGGAGTGAAAGGAGAGGCTCTTTCAAGGCCCTATTTTTAGCGCTATAGTGCCTGCAAAGCACCTCGGTGTGAAAGCAGCCTTGTTGTGGACAAGTGCGGGGTGTAGCAATGAACGTCACTTCCGTTTTAAAATATAATGGGTCGCCTAATCTGATGAAACACCGTCAGCTGCAGGAAACTGCTCATTTTTGCTGCAGGACTCCACTGTTCATAACTGCTTGTGTGTACATGGCCTTAAGGCGGAGGTCCACCAAATATTTTTTTATTTTTTTTTTGAAAGCCAGCTACAAATACTGCAGTTGCTGACTTTTAAAAAATGGACACTTACCTGTCCAGCGCGCCCATGATGTCGGCAGCCGAGACCGAGCAATTGCTCGTCTCTCGGCTGCCCCCGCCGCCATCCTCGTGAGGGAATCGGGAAGTGAAGCGTTGCTGCTTCACTGCCAGGTACCCTACTGCGCATGCGTTAGTAGCACGGTGCGCCCTCACTGGTCCCCGCTCTCTCCTGAGACCAGTGTGTTTCCCAGGAGACAGCAGGGGGGGGGAGTGACATGACCCCACCCCCTGAAAGGTGCCAAATGTGACACCAAAGGGGGGATGGTTCCGAAAAGCGGAAGTTCCATTTTTTGGATTTTAATAGTAAACAGCACAAATAGGGTAAATCTCCCTAACAGGGCCATAGGCAGCAATAAAGACAGGACAGGGGTTCTAATCACTCTCCTCTCTATCCAAAACCAACAAGATGGTTACAATGCTCCAGATCTGGTCTGCTCCACTTTTAGTAAGTTCCCCCCACAGTGTTTTGTAAACTACTGAGGACCCTAGACTGTTAGTGTTTTTTTTTTTTTTTTCTCTTCCTTGCAAAGGTGAACTTGGCATTTAAAGCTGAACTAAACTGAATAAGGGCTCATTCATACAGGCGCAAAGGGATGTACCCTGGCAGAATTGAGCACGTTTCTGCACCAGGTGTTGAACAGCCTTAGCCAGCGGCTAAATCGGTGTCATGCCTGTCCATCCCTGTATACATGTAACCACTGAAATATGTATACTGCAGCTGTACCTGAAATTTAGGTTCAACCCTCTGCCTCCATTTAAAAGAGCATTTACAGTTTGTTTTCTTTTAAAAGCAGCCACATAAACCTGTTTCTATTTAGGATGCTGTACAGGCGTACGCTTGCTCTCTGTAGATGTGGTCTCTCACCAGAGGCCACTGACATTTTTCCACACTTGATCAACACCAGTCACCTCAAGGGCATATAGAAAACAATTGTTTTCTGTGTTCTCCGTTTATACCACAACTCTGGTCTGACATGCTTCATTTTTCTGTAACGTTGCAATGCAGGGTGCCACTCCCCATGACAGTCACAGAATGGACATCCATCTGCATGCTAAGTGCCAGTTCTCACCTGAATGCGGTGTGGAAAACCCACATTCCGTGTGCTCAAAAAGCAGTTGCGATCTGCAGCAGGTTACATAGTAGGTGAGGTTAATAAAGAGACAAGTCCATCAAGTACAACCTATGTGTGTGATTATATGCAGGGCTTTTTTTCAGGGGGAACTTGGGGGAACTCAGTTCCACCACCTCTGGCTCAGACCCTTTGGTGCCTCCTCACCACAATCACATGTATACACAGAAGTCTGGTTGTAACCCCCTGAACTCTGCACTCTGTATGTAATGCAATTCTGGTATTTAATGCCCCTTTAAGACCCTTCTACTGTTTGTGAAATCTGAACAGGGTCGTGGTTGAGTTCCTGCACCTATTTTCTGAGAAAAAAAGCCCTGATTATATGTCATTGTATATACCTGTATGTCGCGGTCGTTCAGGTGCTTATCTAATAGTTTCTTGAAACTATCGATGCCCCCCCGCTAAAGGTGTCTGTGTTATTGACCAAATGTTGGTCACAAACGCAGTGCGCATGACTGCATCAGGTTGCATGGCAAAGAAGTACCATGCAATCTGGTTGCAGTTCATGCACTACTTTTAGTGCGGTGCAATCTGAGCCCATTCAAACATGAATGTTGTTTATCAATGGGAGACCTGAGCCTTCATGTTTATATTTATTTGTAAAAAATGTTGAAAGCCATTTATCATTTTCCTTTCACAATTATGTGCCTCTCTGTGTTGGTCTGTCACATAAAATAAATTGACGTTTTTGGGTGTAACGTGACAAAATGTGGAAAATTTCAAATTTATGGTCATTTTCATCCGCAGTATTGAGAAAATTTGAAGGAATGAGTTGGAAAATGTTGCTTGAACAAATATCAGTGAATGTGTTTTTTGTTCTGGAAAGTTAATTCACGCAGCAAAATTTCGTAGTACTTTTGAATGACATTTGTCAAGTCATTGAACGTACTGAGGATTTGTTTGTGCTTTGAGGTTAGGGGGTGTGATGTTACTGTGGTGGCAGCTTGAATGCAAAGAGGGGAAAGAGCTGTGCTAGGGATTGGATGCTTCCTGGAGTGCTGGAAATTACATTGCAAGTGAATAAAAAATAACTATCTCAGGGTTTGACAAATTTGCTTGGAATCTAGGAGCCAGCTAAAAAAAGTTAGGTGCCAGAAACGTGCCCCGTCCCGCCGAGCTTACGCCCAGAAGCGAACGCATCCGTGAGTTGCGCCGGCATATGAAATCAGTGTTCAAACCACACGTGAGGTATCACCGTGATCGGTAGAGCGAGAGCAATAATTCTAGCCCTAGACCTCAACCTAAACGTTGCCTATGGAGATTTTAAAGGGTAAAAGTTTGTCACCATTCTAGGAGCGGACGTAATTTTGAAGTGTGACATGTTGGGTATCAATTTACTTGGCGTAACATTCTCTTTCACAATATAAAAAAAAATTGGGCTAACTTTACTGTTGACTTATTTTATTAAAAAAAATTGTATTTGTTCCCAAAAAAGTGCGCTTGTAAGACCGCTGCGCAAATACGGTGTAACAAAAAGTATTGCAACGACCGCCATTTTATTCTCTAGGGTGTTAGAATAAAAAATGTATATAATGTTTGGGCGTTCTAATTAGAGGGAAGGAGATGACAGTAAAAACACAGGGGAAGCTCCATTAGTCTTGTCATGATCACAGAAGGAAGCGTAGGCCTGCAGAAAGGCGCAAAGCCGCGGCCTCAATTGCCGGCGCAACACGATCGCGAGGTGGGGGCGCATGGAGACACAGGATGGTCCTGTAATTCCGTGCGCACCCGCAGCGCCAGCCGGTAATTGAGGCCGCGGCTTTGCGGCCTTCTGCAGGCCTATGCTTCCTTCCCCAGGCGCCAAGTCGCAAATTCTAGTCGCAATTTGCGACCTGGCGCCCAGATTTTGTCGAGCCCTGCTCTATCTAATTACAAAAGCATTGTAAATAAACTCGGACTAAATTGGTTATGTTCTTTAAAGTGATTGTTAAGGCAGTGCACACAGCAACTGCCAGCCCCTCTGCTAGGAAATGATGTGTATATACTATATGCCATTTTTCTAAAATTCTCTTGATAAATACCATTTTTCTTATCCCTGATCACTGGTCATCATGTGACCGCCCGCCCGGTGCTGTCTTTCGCCGCTGTATGTATTACAGAGGGAGGGGATGAGCTATTAGCCCTCTGATGTCTGCTGCGCGGGCACGTGAGCTCCCTCTGTAATACAAACATCGAAGAAAGACGGTGCTGGGCAGTCATGTGACCGCCCGGCAGACAGGGAGAGCTTAGCCCCTCCCTCTGTAATGCAGACGGCGCCGGGTTGTCACATGATCGGGGATAAGAAAAAATGGTAAGAATAAAAAAAAAGTGTGTGTGTGTATGTGTGTATATGTGTATATATGTATATGTGTGTGTGTGTGTGTGTATATATATATATATATATATATGTGTATATGTGTGTGTGTATGTGTGTGTGTATGTGTATGTGTATGTGTATGTGTATATATATATATATAATGAATGAGGCTTGCGGCAAATTTGCTTGGAATCTAGGAGCCAGATAAAAAAGTTAGGAGCCAGGTGTTTTTTTGTTTTTTAACGACCGACAAAGCTGATTATGGTGTGTGTGTGTGTGTATATATACTGGAGTTTTTCTTCTATTTTTTAATACTAGTAATGGTGGCGATCAGCAACTTAGAGCGGGACTGTGATAGTGCGGCATACAATCTGACACTGGGTCGGAACTAATGACACTAATACAATGATGATAATATACACTGTTTTTATTTCCTGCCTTGCAGGGACACAAGACCGCCATATCCCTGCTTAGGCTTCCACACGGGGACAGATCAACTTGCAGCGGTCCGCCAGCTCAGCGGGAAATCTCTCCGCTGAGCCGGCGGATGACAGGTCCCTCTCTGCTCACTGAGCGGGGAGGGGCTTGTCCAGCACCGCTGTCTCCTATGGAGAGATTGGATAAAAACAGACAGCAATTTTTTGTTGTGAGCTGGCGCCATCTGGTGGTGAGCCGTTGGTATTACAAGTTACCACCAGATGTGAGCTGGCGCCATCTGGTGGTGGCCGTTGGTATTACAAGTTAAGCATTACAAGTTAAACAGCAATTCTAATGTCATTTTTCACTGCCATCTTCTTCCCTCTATTTAGAACCCCCAAACATTATATTTTTTATCCTAACACCCTAGAGAATAAAATGGCGATCGTTGCAATACTTTCTGTCACGCCGTATTTGCGCAGCGGTCTTACAAGCGCACTTTTTTGGGAAAAAATTACACTTTTTTTAATTTAAAAAATAAAACAGTTAAATTATCCCCATTTTTTTTTATATTATGAAAGATAATGTTACGCCAAGTAAATTCATACCCAACATGTCACGCTTCAAAATTGCGTCCGCTCGTGGAATGCCGACAAACTTTTACCCTTTAAAATCTCCATAGGCGACGTTTAAAAAAAATCTACAGGTTGCATGTTTTGAGTTACAGAGGAGGTCTAGGGCTAGAATTATTGCTCTCGCTCTACCAATTGCGGCGATACCTCACGTGTGGTTTGAACACCGTTTACATATGCGGGCGCTGCTCACGTATGTGTTAGCTTCTGCGCGCAAGCTCGTCGGGACGGGGTGCGTTTTCTGGCTCCTAACTTTTTTAGCTGGCTCCTAGATTCCAAGCAAATTTGTCAACCCCTGCTTTAAACCATATGTGAAGATTATTACTGTTGGCAACAATTTTCATGCTTCAACATATTATTATTAATAATAATAATAATAATAATAATAATAATTTTTAATTGTTTATTTTTAAGAATACGAATGTTAACATAATTGTGAACATACAATGTTTACCCTGGGTGTCAGGCGGTGGGCCATATGGCCCCAGTGGTGTGGTCTTCAGTGTCCTGAAACGCTGAATGGCTGGCCGAAGGATGAAGACTGACCACGCCAACACAGATCGGCTTCTGTGCTTTGTGTGGTCAGTTTAGAACACAAAAGAATGGTGGCTGGCAGGATCAACCAGGTAATTCAGATGGAAGAAGTACATGGAAATGATGGAGACTCTTATCTATTCCTGGGATATGTAATTAGCTGTTGCAGAACTACAAGTCCCATGAGGCATAGCAAGACTAATGGCCCGTACACACGATCCGAATATCGGACGAAAACGTTCGTTCGATGAAGAATCGTACGATTTTCGGATCGTGTGTACACTACTTTCGAGAGCCGATCACGACAGTTCATCCGATATTATTCGATCTGGCAT
The DNA here is from genome assembly GCF_905171775.1 of Rana temporaria. Taxonomy (NCBI): domain Eukaryota; kingdom Metazoa; phylum Chordata; class Amphibia; order Anura; family Ranidae; genus Rana; species Rana temporaria. The sequence continues at coordinate 415,696,355 of NC_053489.1, forward strand.
GCACGAAAATTTTCCTCGTACGATGTCAGATCGTACGATTTTCGTTTAGTCAGTACAGTTGTCGTCCGACAATACAAATACATTACAACACATGACATCACTTCCGATGATTTTTTCCGGTCGTACGAGAATTTTCGTGACTTTAATAACCTATTTCATTTTTCTTGCGACTATTAAGCGAAAAAAGTCGTACGATATTCGGATCGTGTGTATGGGCCATTACAGCCACAATCCTGACACCCAGAGGCATGATGGAACTTGTAGTTTTGCAACAGCTGGAGGTCCGCTAATTGCATATGCCTGATCTATTCTATAAAATACACATGTAAACAGATGCATAGAAAAAAAAAATCCAGGGCAAACGTACTTTATTTTTATATAATTACTTTTGACCAACCTAAAATGCTGTTTACAAGGTAAGCTTCAGCATTAAAGTTGAATACAATTAGTGGATGGCCAGTCAACCGTTGTCATAATGTACAAGAATACACAGCACACTGAGGCGGTTTGCAGGCGCTATTGCGCTAAAAATAGCGCCTTCAAGCCGGCCTGAAACAGCGGCTGTTGTTTCTCCAGTGTGCGCTAGCAGGACCGCTCCAAAAGGACCGCTTGAAAGCAATAGGAAACTGCGGCAATGCGCCTCTGCATGCGGGCAGTATTAACCCTTTTTCGGCCACTAGCGGGGGGTAAAACCACACCGCTAGAGGCCGAATATGCCGCTATTTCGACGGTAAAGCGTCGCTAAAAATAGCAGCGCGTTACCGCCACCGCATCTCCCGCCCCAGTGTGAAAGGGGCCTTGGAGGTTGGTGTGTTATGATGTTTGGAGTGGCGCTTTGCCAGCGGTATAACCGCGGTTTCAATGGGAAGGAGCGGTAAACACACCGCTCTAAAGATGCGGCTAGCAGTACTTTTGGAGCGGTCCTGCTAGCGCACCGCTCCAGTGTGAAAGCCCTCAGGCTTTCACACTGGAGAAACAGGAGCCGCTGTTTCAGGTCGGTTTGCAGGCGCTATTTTTAGCGCAATAGCGCCTGCAAACTGCCCCAGTGTGAAAGGGGTCTTAATGTGCTCTTCTCCTCCAACCTTCTGAGTTTGCTGTCTTTTATTCTTCACCATTGGGTGGGCACTGATATATACATTCCTCACACATAGTTACATTATCATGGCAGTTAACTTACAGATGCTGGTAATGGGCCAAGACAGAAACTGCTCTGTGCAATCCCCCTTAGTCGGTGTACAGATAGATGTGCCCGTAGCTTTACTGAAAGCCTTCTGGCAATTTTTTTGTTTTAAAGGTGTGCTTATGCCTAAACGTTCAACTCTAGCCAAAACCTTTTATTTGGGCTAGAGCAGGGAAGGTTTAGCCTTTGTCAGGTTTTTACTACTTACTATCTGTCTCTATTGAGGAAAGGGCCTCTCACTTTTTGTCTAGACGGGAAGTGTTCATAAATCTCTCTCGTGGTGACACAAATGGGAAAAATACAGAATAGTATGAAGAAGCATTATGCACACCTATGAATGGGGCAGTTTGCAATTACCCGTGGGGTGACTCAGAAGGGTCCCCTGCAATTAGCTGTGGGCAAGACGCCCCATTGAAAGCATTGGTTGCCTGACAGCACCTGCAGCTATTCATGCCCATTCAAATGTAATCGCTTATGAACACATTACCTGCATGTGATTTGCACTGGATGCAGACTGTCTCCTGTGGTTAATCGCAAATGCCCCCATATGCAGGTGCGAATGGGGCCTGAAAGTTCTAACAATAAACTTTATTGCCATCTGTGCCTTTTCTGTTCCAGGTACAACCTAACCTCCCATTTCTTGTGGAGCTGTCACCGAGACAGGGAGTGAATCTCCCAAGTGGTGTCATAGACAGAACTTGACTTGACTCTTCTATCTAAAATGTATAAAATAAAAAAGTATGACAGGTGTTCGGCTTTTATTGCCTTTCACTGTAGAGTGTACAACTATTATAGTTTTGAATATAGTGCAAACTCCATGTTTGAATTTTAAAAAAATAAAATTGCTACACTTGCAATTCACTTTATATGCCAATGTGCACTTGGCACTGATAAAAAAAATAAAAATAAAACATTTTGTTCGGCTTAGGTAAAAATAAAAGTACTTGTGGATGGATAGGCTGAATGGGAAATGTAAAAATCAGATTAAAGGAGAAGTATGGTCTTATTTCTCCTTTGGATCACAGGAGTGCAATTTGTGCTGAAAAGATCCAGACCACTCAGAACCCTTGCCTGGCACCTGGCTCAGCCTCTCAGGGATACGCTAAGAGCCTGAGCCAGCCGCTCCTGCCCCCCTCTACAGCCCGGCGCTCCAGTGAGGAGAGGAGTGACTCGGAGCATAGGGAGAGATCCGAGCGATCAGTGGTCTTTGATCGCTCAGCTCTTACTGCAGAGCTGGCGGGGGACATTGGGCCCATGCTGCATCCACCTATGAGTATACAATACTTTTTTTTTTTTTTTTTTTTTTTTAAGGCTTATTTCACATTGGGGCAGGGGGGGCGTTGGTGGTAAAGCACTGCTAGTTTTAGCAGCGTTTAATCGCTGTTATAACCGCGCTTTTCAGCCACTGGCGGGGCTATTGTAACCTCCGCTAGTGGCCGAGGAAAGGGTTAAACTGCCGAAGCTCTGCCCATTGATTTCAATGGCAGTGGTGGTTTAGGAGCAGCGTATACACCGCTCCTGCACTGCCCCAAAGATGCTACTTTTTTTCTTCTGTCCTGCTAGTGCACTGCCCCAGTGTGAAAGCACTCGGGCTTTCACACAATGGGGCTGCAGAAGATGCAGTTTACAGGAGCTTTTCAGGTGCTATTTTTAGCACACAAAAAAAAAACGCCTCCAGTGTGAAAGTAGCCTTAAAACCCATACTTCTCTTTTAAACTTTTTGCTGCTAGCAACCAGGGTTTTTGCCATATTGTGCAAGCTTGCCTAACATATTTGCACCGTATGGCAGACTTGTCTACCAAAACAACTCCCCCATACCAAGCACTAGATTGCTGCATCACTGCAGCTGACGTTTTCGCCTGGTCTCCGTCCAGGTTTAGTGTCCTCGGCCATCTTGAATGGCCGGCTGGGGATGACTTTGCTTGCATACACGTGTGGCTCAGTGTACATTTTAGATAAAATATTGCTGGCAGATAAGATGCAAGGCCAGCAGTTGTTTTTAAAAGCAGAGTTTAATGTCGCTTCAATTTTTATGACCTTGGCTGTATATTTCTGAATGACTGGAAACTATGGGAAGGTGAGGACAGGGGGAAGAAGCAGGAAGAAAGACAGAATAGTACACGGTTACTTAGTATGGATGTTTTTTGGCTGATCGCTGTATAATTGTCAATGGTCCCCAAATAGTGTGAAAAGTGTCTGATCTGTCCGCGGCAATATAAAACGGTTCCGAAAAAAAATCGCAGATCGCCGCCTTTACTAGTAAAAATAAATAATTTAAATAAATGCCATAAATCTATCCCTTATTTTGGTTTACGCAAAAGTTTTAGCATCTACAATCAATATATGCTTATTGTGATTATTTTTTTTAAATAATTTTTTTTTTTTTTTAATTGGGATATTTATTATAGCACAAAAGTTATATTGTGTATTTTTTTTTCAAAATTGTTTTTTTGTTGTTTTTTTGTAGCGCAAAAAAATAAAAACCACTGAGATGATCAAATACCACCAAAAGACAGCTCTATTTGTGGGGGAAAAAATGATCAAAATGTCATGTGGGTACAGTGTTGCATGACCGCGCAATTGTCATTCAAACTGTTACAGCGATGAAAGCTAAAAATTGGCCTGGGTAGGAAGGGGGGTGAAAATGCCCTATATGAAGTGGTTAAAAATCTGCAGTTACAGTATTTGTATAGAGGGGTGGCTGGAGCTCCGCTTTAAAGTGTTATTGAACCCACAACAGTAAAACCAGTCTGTATATGCAGTAAAGCATACTTGTTAGGGCTCTTTCACACGGAGCGGACCGTTTCTGGGTCCGGCTCTGTGTGTCTCCGTCGGTCAGCGGGGATCCCCCGCTGAGCTGTCGGCGGATAGGGCGGTCCCCGCACACAGTGCAGGGACCGCCCTGTCTCAGCTCCGCTCTGCCCTATGGGGAACCGGATGCAGACGGACCGTCTGTCCGTCTGCATCAGTTCCGTTCCGCCGGACGGAAGAAAAATAGGGTTTTCTTCCGTCCGAAAACCGGATCCCGACGGACACTAGCGGATGCTCCATCCGCTAACGGACGCGATCCCATAGGGATGTATTACAAGTCCCGTTAACCTGACTTGTAATAACGGACAGGCGGAGCGGACGTCTGAAAGGGGCCTTATACTTACTGTGGAACCTAAGGGGTTAATCCTCTGCATTGTGTGAAAATGCTGCTTTATGCTGTTTTCTTTGATCCTCCCCTTATTCCTCGAAGTCAGAGCCCTAGGAGGCACTCTGCACGTGCTCAGTTTGGTGTTTATTGCTAGAGTTTTTGTTTTTGTTTTTTTTTTCTCGGGTGCATGTGATCATCACAGGGCCAATCGGCACTGTCCAGGAAGAGGGTCAGCGGTCCTGCAGCTTCATAATTCAGTCAGAATAGAATGAAACTCCTCCCTACAAGCTTTAACCAGACACTGATAGATGTCACAAGACTGCTATATACTGCTGGTGAGGAAAGGTATTTAGCAGTTTATATTTATGAAAATAATTGCATTATCATGTTCTATGTAGTGTGGGAGACCAGATTTAGTAAATTCAGAGTCCTGGGTTTAGTAACACTTTAACTGGGGAGAAACAAGCTTCTTCATGACCTAACTCAACTTCTGCTAGTATCTGCTACTCTAACATCATAGGTTCCTTTTTACAGCATAAGGACTATGGCACACTAACAACTTGCAGCAACAGGATTATTGATCAGCAATGGAAACAAATTCACTAACAAATCCATTACATTTTTATTTTTTGTATATTCAATCCATGGTGATGTGCAAAGTGAAAAATCTTTCTTTTCTTTCCTTTCCTTAAAGTGTGAAGAAAGTCAATAAATAGTCTATTAACCACTTCAGCCCCGTAAGGATTTACCCCCCTCCTGACAGCCATTTTTTGCGATAAGGCCTGAGTCGATTTAACTGACAATTGTGCGACGTTGTACCCAAACAAAATTGATGTCCTGTGGAAAATAAAGTGTAGCGCTAAATAACAAGATCCAAAGAATGAATGAATGATTTGAAAGAAAAAATATGGGATATTGATCCCTGAAAACAAAAAACGTGATTATAATATCCTTATAAAGTGCAAATATATACAGAAAAAATGTAATAGTCCATATAAAACTTGAATTTCCACGGTGTATCTAGACCAAAAAGGTACTTTGAAGAAATGTGAGCTAAAAGTTCAAAACCTCATGCTGGCGTCCCAACGGTGAACGCAGACAAATGTTTGAAGTGAGGGGCACCACCACCGATAAGATGAAGGCTTACCAAATAGTTTGAACCCAAAAGAACATATGTTCTATGAGTCAAACAGGCTTGTGTTGACAGGCAACAAACTGGCTGGAGGCTTGAAAAAGCATCAATGACTTGACCAAAAACATCAGACTATCCCTGGAATGGCGATCACCATAGGAAATGGTTACGTGGGAGACGATCAGGTTCTCACAGATACAGCATAAATGTTCATAAAAAGAACAAAAAATGGCCACATAGCGTGAATCCGTATAAAATGAAAAGAGTTTAGTGTAGCTATAAAACTTACATTTGGAAGATCAATAAGCTCTTTGGTTTACGTGTGTGTGTGTGTGTGTGTCAGCAGTGGAGCCCTCCTCGACGCAATTCGTCTCCTTGGACATCGTCTGGGGTGTCCCTCCTCTGCAGCCATCCAAATATATATAGGCAATATGACCCCAATAATGAGAGCCAAACCCACGAATTATCCCCCAATAGATCTAGCCGTCGCTTCCTGTGAACTAAAATGGCACACCGATGTGAGTTTCACGCCTCAATACGGCAGAACACTGTGTTCCACGCCTCACTATGGGGGAATGTGTTGGTCTCAATGTGGAGTATATGTGTGCGTACTGACATCAGGCGTGGAACAGTGTGCGCTCCACGCCTCAGTATGGCAAAGCCACGTATGTTCCACGCCTCGCTATAAAGAATGTGTTGGTCTCAATGTGGAGTATGTGTGCGCGTGCTAACATCACTCTGCATCAGGCACATTAATGAATATTAAAAATGTCACTTTAAATAACAGAATAATAAAAAATGTAAAAGAAATAACGCAATCTAGAGAGAGAGAGATATCTCTATCAGGAGTGCAACATTGCGGTGGACACTTTTTTGACACATTTTTGGGACCATTGACATTTGTACGGCGATTAGTGCTATAAAATGCATTGATAGATCTCACTGGCAGAGAAGGAGTTAACACTAGGGGGCAATCAAGGGGTTAAATGTTTCTTACTGTGGGGGGATGGGACTGACTTGGCGAGGAGACTGATCGTTGTTCCTATATACAAGGAACACACAATCTGTCTCCTCTCCCCTGACAGAACGTCTATGTTTACAATACATGCACAAAATCCCCGTTCTTGCTCTGTCATGGAGTGATCGCCTGGTGGACATCGCGGCCGCTGGGCACGAGCATCGGCTCCTTAGGGACACGCGTGCGCCCCTATACTCCTTTAAGGCCCCATTCACACCTGAGCATTTTGCAGCTTGAAGCTTCAAAACGCTGGAGAGGAAACAAAAATCTATTCTCTATGAAGATGGTTCACATCTCCACTCCAAAATGCTTGAAGCTCAAACAAGTTCTGGAACTTTTTTTTTTTTTTTAGGCAGATTACAGGCGTCTTTCTGCTTTTTACATTGGTGACTTTTTGACCTGTACAAAAATGCATCAAACTGTAAAATTGCACAACGTTCTGCCTAAACGCTACACTTACAGGTGTGAATGGGGCCCTAAGCGCCCGCAGTACAGCAAGCGTTTAAATCAATCTTTGTTAGTGATAGTTTGAAGCCATCCAAAAGAAATGCACAGAAACACAACCACAGTGTACTTTCCACCACCACCAGTGGGCAAACTCGCCGCCTTCGATTAGACCCAAAGGTTATTTAAGGTCTCAATAGGATTTGTTTTTTCATCAGGCCTCCCTGATGAAGTCAGTGATGTAACACATAGGGTGGAGCGCTGAGCCTTTGTAGTGTTGTATGGAAGAGAGGACCTTCTTGTTTTCTTGGTGAGATCATAAGTTATCAGTTTGACAAGTGTCTCTTCTTGCTGTTCATTGAAGAATGTGTTACATTCTTAGAACTTCTTAGTGAAGTATGGGTTTCGTTTTTTTCTTTTTTAAAGATTATTCTTATCTTGGTGGATGCAGCATGGGTTCGATGCTGCATCTGTCCTCGGCACCACTGCACTGATTGGAGCGCTGGCTGAGATGGGTTACAGTCCTGGCAGATCCAGACTTCCATTGTTGGGATGACATGGTGCCTGGACTGATATCCGTGACGTCGGCAGAGAGTGGACTTCAGTCCTCTCTCTGCTGAATACGGGTCACAGGAGTGCAAAATTAACTGCATTCCTGTGATCCACAGGAGAAGCCCAGCCAAACCACCCTACCATCATCACAATACTTCTGTGTCTGCATTGGGTACTGTCCATTTGATTTTATCTGTCAATTTATTTTTGCTGCAATTTCTACAGTTCATGTTTATAGTCTAAAATGTTGAAGAGTGAAAAACATAAAGTGTCATTTACTAAACCTCTGCGCGCTGTCTTTTTTGTTTATTGCCCATGTCTCCTAGTGGTTGACAGCTGCACGGAAGGTTTTTTTGTTTTACTTTTCATAACTCGGAACACTGTGTATCACCTTTCTCATGGTGTAGCGCTACCAGCGGGATTTTCTTGTATTAGTTGGTTTCCCACGACTCTGTATTCCACCCTATTGCTTGCTGCAATATTGTCTCTCGCACCATAGAGAAGGTAAAGCCTGACTGCTCTCAAGGAAAGAGGCACTGATGTCTATGGCGCTTGAGGTGTAGACAACGGCGCGCAGGCGCACTGAGCGTGCATCATGCCGTTAGTGGCGGCTCCCGCACACATGTGCGGGAGTGACATCATTGCTTTTTTCTGATTTTTACATTGGTGACCTAAATAAAATGCGGTAAAAACATGTGACTTTGATACGCTCAGGTGTGAATGCAGCCCAGTTGTCTGTTATTGCTGTGCTGTCTGTATACATCTGCAGCCAAAGGAGAGTTGCAAGTGATTTGAAAATAAAGAACAATCGCTGATATTTTTATTTTACCAAAAAGTTGTAGTTTACCTATTGGTAAGTGCTGCTTACGCCGATGAGGCTTTTTCTGGCTGTGTTTTGGAAAGAGACGTATTGCAAAATCAATAACTCCTGGCAATTTTTTATTTTTTTTATTGTTGGTATAGAAGCTTTGTATTTTTGAGCTTTTAAACTGAACATGGACCTCTGATGGAGCTAATTCTGATGTCTCAGTTCACTTCAGTTTCCCACTCTTGTTGAGTGCCCTACTGTGGAGAAAGTGCCCACGCAGCTTAGGTGCAGGTTGTATGTTTTATTCACAGCTTGTGTGTACAGATCCTACATCTGTTATAAGTTCATTGTAGTCTACCTGGGCATAGATGGATTGAAATTGATCGGTTCAGCAGGGAACAGTTGAATTTTGATCCATGCATGTCCATTCCCTTCTGTCAAACTGGAATGCTGGGAAAACTTTTCTCAATCGCCCTGTCCGAATACAAAGGCACAGCTGGAAGCATTCTTCTATCTACCTTTCTTGTGTGGATGGAGGAATCAACTTACTTTTTCAGCCAGCCCAAAAAAAAGTAATTTATGTTGCTATGCAAATATCTCAATAGTGATCCCAGTGTAAGTATGAAATTTTTCAGTCACAGGGAGTGTAAGAGGACACAGGGCCACATGATGAAACTGGAAGAGAAGTGGTTTAACCTCAAGATGGGTAGAGGTGTTTTGCACTGTTAGGGCGGTAAGGATGTGGAACTCCCTTCCACAATCGGTAGTATCAGAATCGGAAGTATGGATAGTTTTAAAAGACTTTGATGAGCATCTTGGCAAAAACAATATTTGGGGATATGGGAAATACGCATACACCTACACCTACAGAGGTTGAACTGGATGAGACTGTTCTCCTCAACCTTACCAACTAGGTAACTATGTTTTCTTCAATTGTACATTTGTTTTCTTTAGGTTACTAATATGCATTAAAACCTATTCACACTAAAGTCGGCCATAAACTTTTGGAATCTTGACCATGTATGGACGGGCTGGTGGTTGTGCCCAAGTTGATCCATGTTGGCTATAGCCGCTGGGAATAATCACTGTGTTCTCAGGGAGAGACCGATCCTGGCGCTCCCTCACTGGAAGAACACCATAGCTCTATGAGAGGTATTCCCCCATCAACACTGAAGGTGTTGAGGAAATAAAAAAATTATCAGGAAAGAAAATCGCACCCTCAGACTGGCTTAACCACTTAAGGACCAGGCCTATTTTTAAAGCTTGTTTCCAAGTTTATTTTATTTTTATTTTTTTTGCTATAAAATTACCTGGAACCCCCATACATACATACATACATACATACATACATACATACACACACACACACACACACACACACACACACACACACACACACACACACACACACACCCCTAGAGATTAAAAGGGTGGTCATTGCAATACTTTGTCACACTGTATTTGCGCAGCGTTCTTGCAAACACAATTTTATTTTTATTTTTTAGGGGAAAAAATACTTTTTATGAATTAAGAAAACAGTAAGGTTACACACACACACACACATATATATTATATACATTTTTTTTATATTGTGAAAGATAATGTTACGCCGAGTAAATTGATACCCAACCTGGAACCTGTCTTGCTTCAAAATTGCGCCCGCTCATGAGTGAGATGGCAACAAACTTTGACCCTTAATCTCCATAGGCAATGTTTAAAAAGGTCTACAGGTTACCAGTTTTGAGTTGGAGGTGGTCTTTAGCTAGAATTATTGCTCTCGCTCTTAGGAATGCGGCAATACCTCACATGTGGGTTGAACACAGTTTACATATGCACACGATTTTCATATGCGTTCGCTTCTACGCGGGATGGGGCACGTTGAATAAAAATAAAAAAATTGTATTCACCCCCCCCCCCCCACTCGACTCGCAGCCTCTGAGGGGAAAGCATCGTCTTTGCCACTACCGACGGGTCTGGTAAGCAACGGAGATGACCTAAACGCGGCGGGAGGGGGGTGGGAACCTCTAACGTCACCGATAACTGATCTCGCGGCCAATCCGCCATGGAGACCACTTTTATCCTAAAGAGGACCACCCACCGTTTAAAAAAATAAATAAAAAATACAGAGGTTATGGCAGCTGTCTGCTGCTAACAACGGTATGCTACGTCAAAGTACCAATGTATAAAGACGGTGGGCGGTCCGGAAGCCGTTAAAGTGATACTAAAGTCTTGTTTTGTTATTTTTAAACATAAAAAATGTCATACTTTAATCAATGCTAGTTCATATCTGTGAGATTCGCCAGGGTGTGGTGTTTTATTCTTAAAGTGTTAGTGCGCTATAGGGACGATTGATAACAATTGCAGTGCATGATAATACTTAATAAAACACACTGAAGCACACATGGAAAGGTTAGACTGAATTAAATTTCTTTTTTTTTTTTAGGAAAAAAACGTTTTTTTATGGTTTGCAGAAGTTTTATGTTCCTATTTCCCATCTAAAAGTACAGCATTGGTTAGTAACGTGTTTTCAGTTCCCCCTGCAGTCTTGTCTAATACTCTGTTTGCTCCATGTGCCTATTCTTTTTGTCTACCGCATGGCTGGTATGACCTGGTGCTGGGCCGAGTTCTAAGTTTCCCTGTGTTCAGTTGAGTGAAGCATGAATCACAGTTCTTAGTCCAGCCCAGTCTCACATGCTTCTCAACATTTCCTGCTTTCTCCCTCCTCCCTCCTCTTTTAACTCGAAGTTCATATTCCTCCTCTACTACTGTGTTAGGCTCAATTCAAGGAAACTTGTTCTTTTTTTATTAGGAAGCTTGAACTGGAACGTTCATTATGATGTCTAAATTCAGATACATTTTGCACTAAGCTGATAAGTAGGAATTATATAGAAATATCTGTGTTGTATGCCAATGATCTGATCACATCCAAAGTGGCTTCATCTTCAAGCAAAAACATAGGCATGAGGGGAGGTGAGTATATTGTATAGATTTTTTGCTTTCTATGTATTACCCATTAAAAGCCGAGAACACATATTTGCGTTGGTCAACGTGAAGGGGTTAAAGCGGTTCTCCAGTCGCTGGTGTGAAAATAAAGTCTGCACCTCCAAAAACTGCAGCCACTCGCCTGTCCAGGGATTCAGTGCTGTGCTCACCTGAGTCGGTTTCTTCACTGCTCTTCAGCCCCTGGTGTCAGCATCTTAACTGAGCAGCCAACTGTGACTGCTTGCGGCTTCACAGCCGACTGCAAATGCGCACATGGTCTCTTGGGGCTTCTGACGTCCCAAAAGCCTGCAGAGACAGGACGGGGAGGTGAATTTCTGCTCCAATTGCCTCTGTGGTTGAAGGAGGATCAGTGGAACTTTCCCTTTTCGGCAAGTTCCCCTTTAAGCTCAGTGTGCATGAGTCCTAATGCAGATGGATTCCCTGATCTGAAGACAAACTGTTGCTTAGTTACTTTTTTTTTTTTTTTCTATGCATACTTTGGCTTGATGTTTGCATGACTGATGTGTGAGTATTGCTAGAGATGATTGGGCAATGTGAAGGTTTATGGATGAGCAAATATAGAGCATTGAATTGTGTGCTAATTTAAAAAAAAAAATGCTCAAATGGCAACAGCCTTGTTTAAATGTATAAATAAAAATGAATAGCGTGTAATACTACTTCCCTGGAGAAACTGCTCTTCCCTTCATTGCTACATGCATATCTGAAGGCCTAGCTCACATGATCTTTGCTGCAGGGGAAGATCGGCCAATCAAAGGTTCTCTTTTGTTGTTATTTGAGTACAGGTCTACTTTAATTGTAATATCTCAGTGCTTGTCTGTCTTTATAGTCAGACCATCTAGGATCAATGCAGTCTGTGTGCCCATCATAAAAGTGAGTACATCTCTCAGCAGTTGCTCAAGTGACTCACAAATGATTTCTGAAGCAGGCTTGGTGAATCTGAAAATATAATCGTGTTAGCACATTTTCTATAGTCAAAAAAGATAAAAAGTATCACTGCATCTGTGTCTTAAAAATAAAATTCAGAACCTGTAAGCTGATTCCAAATGGTGCCCTAAATGAGTCTAATGCCCCACTTTCAGGAGCAGAATGTTACCAGAACTAAGGGAGTCTGCCAGTTGTGGCTGTAGATAAATTATGCTGTGATATTAATGCTTCATCAGAAGTCGATCGAAAATCAGTTGATTTTCGAAATTCGGCCGACCAAACCTTCATGTTGCTACCGAAAATAATTTTTGTGGCCGGGAATATTCTTTTCTCTCTGTGAATTTTCTTTTCTTGCACATGCACATTTATTCCCCCCCACCCGCCCCCCCCCCTTTTTTTAACCCCTAGAATTCCCCATAATGGTGCTATTTTTCCATGCACTCTACTTAATGCTGGAAGCATTTTTCAAGGTTCAGCGTTTAGGAGCAGAAAGGGGAAAAAAAAGCCAAGTGCTTTTTTCGAACATTTAAACTTTTTTTTTTTTTTTATGTATTTTAAGAAACGCTAAGCTGCTATATTTATAGAAGAGGTAGAGCCACATTATACTCGCCTTTAGGCCCCTTTCACATCTTTGGAGCGGTATAGGAGCAGGGTGTTTACTGTTCCTATACCGCTTCTTCCCATTGAAATCAATGGGAAACCGCTGTAATACCTGCAGAGGCGCATTGCGGGCAGTATTAACCCTTTTTCGGCCGATAGCGGTGGTTAAAACTGCACCGCTAGCTGCTAAATATCACGGTAAATACGACGGTATAGTGGCGCTAAAAATCGGCGCTATACCGCCACGGCACCTTACATGCCCAGTGTGAAAGGGGCCTTACAGTGCACCTCGTGCTCAGTTACCCCGTGTAAGCTCAGCATTGGATAGTGTCGGCATTACATGGGGCTGGCGATGTCATCTCTCTGAACTCTGCACCATAGGAGCTGACTTATCTATATTTTGTGGCGTCTGCAGTGGAGGAAGTACCTGCTTGGAAACACTGCAGAAGTTGAGTAGAAGGCTGTTGGTACTGAGTTATAAATAGACTGGCCCTTTGTCTATTCATTGCAAACTGATGGTTTCTTGGGCCTCATGCACATGGAATTTGAGAAGCTGAAAATATGCCCAGCGTAAAACTCCATCCGTTTCCCACTTCCAGGAAGACTCAGGAGCCATGTACAGCCTGCCATACAAGTGAGTGGTTGGACACCTGTATATACTGATGCTTCTGTACCACATACTTTCATTAATTTTGCAAAACATGCTGTGCATGACGCACATGGCTCCCCATGCACAGGGCATTGCCGAGAATTTTACACTGGGCATATTTTCAGCCCTTCCGTGTGCATAATACCTTTTAAAGAGGACATAAACCTTGATGGGTGTTACCTCCTCTTTGTTTCCTCTTTGTTTCCTCTTTGTTTCCCCTTTGTTTCCCGGCGTCTTCATCCTAAGTGTGGGCACCCGGCCGTGACCGCTTTCGGCTTCACGGCCGGGCACCCACTGCGCATTGCGCGAGCGGCGCTGCGCTCTCTCATTGGACAGGCGATCGCATGGGACCTGTCATGTGTCCCAGGCGATCGCCTACAGGGAGGGGCTGCAGTAAGGCGATTAAGCTATTCGCCTTACCAGCCCCTCGGCGGAAGGAGGAAGTGGGACAAGAAGTCCCACTGCTCCTGAAGCCCCCCCCCAAAAAAAAATTACATGCCAAATGTGGCATGTGAGGGGGCGAGGAGTGGGTTAAGTGGAAGTTCCAATTTTGGGTGGAACTCCGCTTTAAAGTGGTTGTAAAGGGTTTACAACCACTTTAAAATCAGTAAATGTATTGCAGTAATATTTTTGGCAGAAAATGTGACTGATATATTGTATATTTCGGTTAATCAGAATCGGCTAAATAAATGTAACTGTGACACCGTATGAGAGAATACAGTCATACCATTAAATATATTAGGCACACTGGACTTTATTAAAACGGAAGGCAACGATCTGCATGCCTTATTTCGATAAAGTGAAGAGACAATTAAAATAATGCTTTTGTGCCCCTAGGATGATTTTGTGTCCAGAACTGCTGTCTTGTGGAACAGATACAATCTTGCAGACTGTTTGCTCCCTCTACTGGCTAATCTGCAAATGGCTCTATTAAGATTAAAGGACTAGCATGTAAAAATGTGAAAGTCGCATCAAAAATTGCTTAAGGCTACATGTGCACGTAAATTAAAAAAAAGTGCTGGCAATTTTCCCTTTGTTGTGTTTTAGCAGCGTTTAGGAGTGCTTGTTTAAGCTTTGTGTGTTTTTTTTATTTTTTTTTATCTGCTTTTATTCTGGATATAGAAATGAGGATCTATTTGCTCTATTTCATGACTTGAAACAACATTAAAGTAGAAATATAGCCACATTTTTATTGATTTTTTGGATAGAGTAAGGGAGGTTTATAACAGGTTTATTTTTGCCATCTGTGACCCATTGGGGAGATTTCCCTTCACTTCCTGTCCTATAGTCAAAACAGGAAGTCAGAGGAAATCCCTGCAAATTAGGGGAGTCATTCCCACCCCCCAGGTCACCAGAACTAGAGTCTCCATTGGAAGGTTTCCACTTTATTACTTTTTGGGGACAACCATATTTTACTTTAATTTTCATTTATGATGTCAAACAGGACAAATAGGATGAATCTCCCTAACGGGGGGCAGAAAGCAATAAAAATGTACAGGTGTTCTAATCCCTCTCAACTCTATCCAAAAAATATTTTTTATGCCTTTTTAGTTATACTATCGAATAATTGTCAATAAAAAGGGTAGTTCTCAATTGAATTAGTAAAGCACACGTAGTAAGAGAGCTTTTATTTGTTTATGGTGCAAAAGTTGCCCAAGGTTTGATGGGAAATTATGAATGGGGGAATATCTGAAGTGAAAGTCAGATTGTGGGTTTTGAATCGCATACTATATACTGACTGGTATGTGATGCTCTTCATTGCGGGTGTAGGGAAAAAATCTCTTCCTTGTATTTTTAAGATTTTACATGTTCGTATGTTGTTAGTTACTGATGAGCATGCAGTTGAACAGATTGTGGATATTGGATCAATCCCATATGGAGAGTCGAGCAATGAAATATTGTGCCTTGAAGAAACGTTGACATACTGCCTTTTTCTGCATCATAGTTTGAACCATAGCTGTCGTGATTACTGAACCAGTTATATGACAAATTGTATTTATTTTGATCATTGGAGGATGATTAAATATGAGAAACTACAGACTTTTTGTATGACATTTGCATCAGTGCTGAGAAACCATGTACAGAGGACAGCCCTAAATGCAGCTGGTTATGTATTGAGGTGGTATGCTCCCGCTGTGCAATTAGGGGCAAGGGACCACTCCTCTGATGTGATCTTTTTTTATGTATCGCACGACATGTGCATTGTGGTACACCAGTGTGGTGTGTTGCCCGGTATGTAATAGTGCATTATGGTGTCATTCAAAATGAATGGCACTGCAGCAAAGTTCATGCATTACCACAGGCGTACATTATGTATATAGATCCTTCATGGTTTTCTTAGATGTACATGTGAATGCAGTCAAAGTAAAACAACCATGTCAATATATATATTAAAAAAAATGGTATTTCTGTATCTATATTTTGATCTTATTATTTCTCTGCTGATTGAAAAAAAAAATTACTTTCGGAAGTAATGATTGGTGATTGGCAGACTGTCATATTATCTGCCTGTGCTGGAAACTGTGGAACAGCTTTCTATTCATAGGAAGAGAGGTATTTTTGTACTCAAACATATACATTACATTGATTTATTAATCAATTTTAAAACCTCCAAAGACAGCTCCACTCAGGATTTAAGGTTGCTGATGGATTGAATTTTTTCAGGTTTCCAAGTTTGACTAGTCTGAAGACATCACCCCTGAGAAGATAGATTGGCAGTGGCAGCCTGCGTATTTCTCAAATTTTGCATGCTTATGTTAAAGTCCAAAACCACTTAGATTTGATTGCTTTGCAGTTGCCTCCTGTGCATCCCTCGAGTTCCATTCTGGAAATGCACACTCATAACATTACTAATCTGCACTGATCAGACCTACATATCCTGTTGCTAGCATGCATGCCCCTTCATTCAGTCAACCAGAGAGGGGAAAAACACACTTGGGAGCGGCTACCAGTCATGTGACTTGAAGGAGTGGAGGCATACCCTCTGTGTTTTTACCTGTCTGGCTGATGTGCATGTGTCTTCACATAAAACGATGCTAAAGAAATGATGATAATAAATATATAATCTCTCATAAAAAAAAAAAAGACAACATGTTATACTTGCCTGCTCAGGACAGCCCTGAAACTTTTTTTTGGGTCCTCCACTGAAAAACCTGGTTTCTTTTTTAGGTATTGGGTACCTGGTATTGACAGGTATCCACTCCTGCACAGATTGCCTAGGGGGTCCTTGGGCCACCTAGGGAAAACCTCAAAAAATGCTTCAATGTATGATGTAAAGGGGGGGGGGGGGAGGCGTTAAGCAAAAAAATTGTTACACACTTTCCTTTAGAATGCTAGACTGTATATGGAAATGTTGAAATCTATCTGTTCAATGAAAAGTTCACTTTTGGGAACAAGTTGCATATTCCACCCATTTTTAGGTTGAACATGTAACATATTCTCCCTGCTGTAACCTCTCCCTGACCTCCCGCCTCTAGTGACAGCGAGCCCTGGGGATCTTCTCCCCAAAATCGCTGTCGCAATAAACAAAAGGTGTGGGGCTCTGCCCATCCGGCCACATTCATTCATTCATTCACTCACAGAGTAGCTCCTCCACTCAGAGTTCTGTGAGTGGAGGAGCTACTAGTACCGTCAGCCTTTGTGGCTGTGGATTTGTAATTCTCAATACCAGGACATTGGTACAAGGGACGAGCAGACCACTTACACAGTCTGCAGGATTCCTGCATTGAATTTGCAATCTGCTGATCACAGGTTCAATATTTTGCAGGCGCCTAGTAAAAAATAATAATATTAATAATGCACATTGTATCAAAAGGCGGTTTGATCCTGTCTTCTCTGATCCTCCTCCTCTTCTTCCACTGACTCCAGAACATGGAGCCTTTGAAATCAGGCTGCACAGCTCTGTTTGGTGTGTATTGCTAGAGATTTTTTTTGGCACTGTCCAGACAGAGGGTTAGGGGTCCTGGATCCTGATAGGACAGCTCAGTGCAGTATGAAAACGTCTCCTACAAGATTTACTAGGAACTGATCAAAGACACAGGGCTGCTATATATACTGCTGATGAGAAAGGGTATTTAGCAGTTTATATTTACTAAAATAATTTAATTTCCATGCTCTGTGTACTGTGGGACACCAGATATAGTGAATGCAGGGTCCTATGTTTAGTAACACTTTAAATACACTAACAAATTGATGCCAAACTTTATAACCAGTTATAACAAACCTTTTATTTTTATTTATTTTTTCCCTCTTAGGATCTGATATACAATGCCTTGAAAAAGCATTCAAATTTTCCACTGTTATGTTACAACCAAAAACGTAAATGGATTTTATGTGATCGATCAACACAAAGTGGCACATAATTGTGAAGTGGAAGGAAAATGATAAATGTTTTCAAATCTTTTTACCCCAAAAATCTGAAAAGTGTGGCGTGCATTTGTTTTCAGCTCCCTTTTACTCTGATACCCCTAACTAAAATATAGTGGAACCAATGGCCTTCAGAAATCACCTAATTGGTAAAGAGTTCACCTGTGTGTAATTTAATCTCCGTATAAATACAGCTGTTCTGTGAAGTCTTCAGAGGTTTGTTAGAGAACTTTAATAAACAAACAGCATGATGAAGGCCAAGGAACACACCAGACAGGTCAGGGATAAAGTTGTGGAGATATTTTAAAGCAGGGTTAGGTTATAAAGACATTTCTCTTCCGTTCATAGACGGACACAGCCTTCTTTGACATTAGGTTATGCTTCTTCCTACCAGGAGATCTCCTGGTAGGAAGAAGCATAACCTAATGTCAAAGAAGGCTGTGTCCGTCTATGAACGGAAGAGAAATGGATTTTACAGTGAGTACAAAAATCCTATTATCTCAAGCTTTTAACATCTCACGGAGCACTGCTCAATCCATCATCCGAAAATGGAAAGAGTATGGCACAACTGCAAACCTACCAAGACATGGCTGTCCACCTAAACTGACAGGCCGAGCAAGGAGAGCATTACTCGGAGAAGCAGCCAAGAGGCCCATGGCAACTCTGGAGGTGCTGCAGAGATCCACAGCTCAGGTGGGAGAATCTGGCCACACGACAACTATTAGTTGTGGACTCTACAACTATGGCCTTTATGAAAGAGTGGCAAGAAGAAAGCTATTGTTGAAAAAAAACCATAAGAAGTGCTGTTTTACAGTTTGCGAGAAGCCATGTGGGGGACACGGCAAACATGTGGAAGAAGGTGCTCTCATCAGATGAGAACAAAATTGAAGTTTTTGGCCTAAAAGCAAAACGCAATGTGTGGCAGAGAACCAGCGTTGCACATCACCCTGAACACACCACACCTTTTCTTTAGCAGGGACAGGGAAGCTGGTCAGAGTTGATGGGGAGGTGGATGGAGCCAAATACAGGACAATCTTAGAAGAAAACCTGTTAGAGTCTGCAAAAGTCTTGAGACTGGGGTGGAGGTTCACCTTCCAGCAGGACAACGACCCTAAACATACAGCCAAAGCTACAATGGAATAGTTTAGATCAAAGTATGTTCATGTGTTAGAATGGCCCAGTCAAAGTCTAGACCTAAATCCTATTGAGAATCTGTGGCAAGACTTGAAAATTGCTTTTCAAAGATCCAAAATCCATCCAAATTTCACTCTGGATGTGCAAAGCTGGTAGAGACATCCCCCAAAAAGACCTGCAGCTGTAATTGCAGTGAAAGATGGTTCTACAAAGTACCAGGGCCCGAATACAAATGCACACCACACTTCATGTATTTATTTGTAAAAAAATAAATAATTGAAAACCATTTATCATTTTCCTTCCACTTTCACAATTATGTACCACTTTGTGTTGTCTATTCGACAAAATCCCAATAAAATATTTTTTTACGTTTTTGGTTATAACGTGACAAAATGTGGAAAATTTCAAGGGGTATGAATACTTTTTTCAATGCACTGCATATCTGATAGTTGTCTATCACAAAGGATAAGTTATTACTGCTTTTATATTATCTATATTTTGAGGAGTAATAAATTATAACTGTTGCACTACAGATGTGAACTCTGATGCTAAGGGTTTAACGGTTAATGGACATTTATGAAATAATATGACCTCTTAAAGCAGAGGTTTACCCTCATAATAAACTGCAGCTCATTCAGACCAGCACACAACTACATAAACAGTCCGCTATGCAAAATTTTTAAAATAATTTCAATACCTTTAATTGGGGCGAAATTGGCAGCCACTTCCGGGTATCACTCCCGCGGGAGTGGGCGTGTCACTTCATTCCCAGATGTATAACGCTGTATCAGTAAATATCGCAGTGCTTTGTGAGATTTTGCTGCCAACACTGCCCATGCGTGGGATAGAATCCCGGAAGTATTTGCTTGTGGGCTTCACAGTGCCCACAAGCAAGATGGAACATGACAGGACAATTTTTTTATAAATATTTCTTCACGGCCGAATGTGCATGCGGATGGCTCTAAAATTCAGAGACGTAAGTACATTTACAACTATGTTAAAGGCAGTAGATGCAGATGAGAAAAAAAAATCCTGCGGAACCCCCGCTTTAAGTTAATACGTTAAAATGCTTTTACTGGATTTGTGATGCTACAGAAATGGGGCAGGCAAGTTTATCAGAAGGTTTCTGTGCTCTGCATTTGCCTGCTTGGATTCAGGCTTCTGTTATAGCATATTAGTGATACCCACAAATAATTCTTGGGTTGTAATTACAATCCAATATTTAAAATGGTGGTTGTAGACAACTTGCATGCTTCATTGATGTTTAACAGAAAATGATTCCAACTGTCATCTTTTTGATTAAAACCAGTAGAGGAGGAAGTGGGAATGTGCCCGAATGCAAATGGCAAGCGCGGTTCAGTCTGTGTTGGAAGTCACTTAACCACTTTAGCCCCGGGCCTGTTTTTCAGAGTCGGTGTTTACGAGACAAAACCATTTTTTTTTTTGCTAGAAAATGACTTGAAACCCCCAAACATTATATATTTTTTTTTCTAACACCCTAGAGAATAAAATGGCAGTCATTGCAATACTTTTTGTCACACCGTATTTGCGCAGCGGTCTTACAAGCGCACTTTTTTTGGAAAAAATTCACTTTTTTAAATAAAAAAAATAAGACAATAAATTTGGCCCAATTTTTTTATATATTGTGAAAGATAATGTTACGCCGAGTAAAATGATACCCAACATGTCACGCTTAAAAATTGCGCCCGCTCGTGGCATGGCGTCAAACTTTTACTCTTAAAAATCTTGATAGGCGACGTTTAAATTAATTCTACAGGTTGCATTTTTTGAGTTAGAGTAGGCCTAAGGCTAAAATTATTGCTCTCGCTCTAACGATCGCGGCGATACCTCACTTGTGTGGTTTGAATACCGTTTTCATATGTCGGCGCTACTCGCGTATACGTTCGCTTCTACGCGCGAGCTTTTGCTTTTCGCATTTATTTTTATTTATTTTAGAATTTTTAACACTGGAAAAAAAAAAAAAATTATCGCTTTTATTCCTATTACAAGGAATGTAAACATCCCTTGTAATAGAAGAAAGCATGACAGGTCCTCTTAAATATGAGATCTGGGGTCAAAAAGACCTCAGATCTCATATTTGGGCTTAAATGCAAAAAAAAAAAAAAAATTGGAAATGTCATTTTTTTCAAATGACAAAAAAAAAAATGTTTCTTTAATACGCTGGGCGGGACTGACGTTTTGACGTCACTTCCGCCCAGCAGAGCTATGGGGACGGGCGAAGGAGATTTTTCCTTCAGTCTCGTCCCTGCTCAGCTGCCGGATGGTCGCGATCTCCTCCGCCGCTACCGACGGCTACGGTAAGCGGCGGAGGGCGCGGGAGAGCGGCGGGAGGGGGGGGGCCCTCTCCCGCCACCGATAACGGCGATCTCGCGGAGACCGCCATTATCGTTAACACGGCCGCCCACAGAAGAGATGAATATCTCGATTGTGGCAGCAGCTGCTGCCGTTACCGAGATATTCATCTCTAAAGTGAGGACGTATAACGACGGTGGGCGGTCGGCAAGTAGTTAAAGGACCTATGAGGGCACAGTGGCCCAACGTGCTAAGGAGGTATGTGCGTAGTCACTGGGATTCACACAAGGGCAGTATAGGCCTAAAAATAAAATGTGTGTGTGTAATATATATATATATATAATCTATATCTCTCTATCTATATATATATATCTGTGTGCTACATATTGTAGCCTATGCTGAGCTAAAGCAAGAGCAATGATCATATTTATAGCTTCATATTAGAGCTGCACGATTCTGGCCAAAATGAGAATCATGATTTTTTTGCTTAGAATGAAGATCACGATTCTCACGGCGTAAAATATTTTGCATTTATACAAAAAAAAAAATGGGCTAACTTTACTGGCTATTTTTTTTTTTTTTTAATTCGTTAAACTAATTTTTTTCCAAAAAAATTGCATTTAAAAAGACTTTTGCGCAAATACAGTGCAACATAAAATATTGCAACAACCGCCATTTTATTCTCTAGGGTCTCTACTAAAAAAATATATAATGTTTGGGGGTTTTAAGTAATTTTCTAGCAAAAAAAAGAATGATTTTAACTTGAAAAGAGCTGTCAGAAAAAGGATTGGTGTTTAAGTGTATAAACGTTCCCTAATTTACATACAGAAGTTTATTCCTTTGATGTGATACAATGTTTAGACTTAACTTTCCACTGATAAAGAAAGTTTTCAAAACTTGTCAGGCTGCCCAGACTTTGACTTTTGGCTAAGAGTAGAGTGGAAATTCTTTGCATACCAAAGTGCAGAGAGAAAATTATTTTCATGTCAAAGATCGTGAAACCCTGTGATGTATTTCAGTTATCTTGCAAACCTGGCCTGTTGGTGGGCCCTGCGGGACAGGGTTGATGACCACTGGTTTAAAGGACCGCTCACTGAAAAGATGGATATCTCGGTTGTGGCAGCGGCTGCTGCCACTACCGAGATATCCATCTTTTAAAAAAATTACGTATATATTGGTTAAGGAGAATTTTTTTTTTTTTTTTATTGCATTATAGTGTAAATATGGGATCTGAGGTCTTTTTGACCCCAGATCTCATATTTAAGAGGACCTGTCATGCTTTTTTTCTATTACAAGGGGATGTTTACATTCCTTGTAATAGGAATTAAAGTGACCAAATTATTATTATTTTTTTAAAAAGACTGTCAAAATAACAATTTATTTTATTTAAAGCACCCTGTCCCTACGAGCTTGTGCGCAGAAGTGAACGCATACGTGAGTAGCGCCTGCATATGAAAACGGTGTTCAAACCACACGTGAGATATCACCACAATAGTTAGAGCTAGCGCAATAATTCTAGACCTCCTCTGTAACTCAAAACGGGTAACCTGTAGACATTTTTAAATTTCACATATGGAGATTTTTAAGGGTAAAAGTTTGTCGCCATTCCACGAGCGGGCGCAATCTTGAAGTGTGACATGTTGGGTATCCATTTACTCGGTGTAACGTTATCTTTTATAATATAAAACATTACTGTTGTGCTTGTAAGGCCGCTGCACAAATACAGTGTGACAAAGTATGGCAACGACCGCCATTGTATTCTCTAGGGTGTTCACATTTTTTATGTGTGTGTGTTCTAAGTAATTTTCTAGCAAAATAAAACTGTTTTTAATTTTGTGAACAAGTGTCAAAAAGAGGCTTGGGGCTGGAGTGTTTAAATGGGAAGTTCAGCCAAAACCTATTTAACACTAAACCTAATCTCAGCCACATTCTAAACCTAATCTATCTAACTCTGTAAGTAAAAAAATCACTGTACTGGCCTTTTCTGAAGCCGGTCTGGGCTTTGGAAGCTGCTGTGTACAGAGAGAAAGCCGACAACTGTCGTAAAATGCCTGGGAGGTGACACCACCCATTAGGGGTGCAATGGATCGTCATTTATCCGCACGGATCAATGACTTCGGATCGGCACACACGTGATCCGTGGCGGGACTGCAGAGCAAAGCGGTAAAAAACACATTGAAATTGTCTCCGCTCTGTTTGCACACAGCCCCGCCTGCTCCTAACCACGCTGTGATAGACAGAATGCGTGTCCAATGCGCTGATGTGTTTTCTCTATGACAGCGTGGGCTTAGGAGGAGGTGGGGCTGTGTGCGAGCAGGAGTGGAGATGTTTAAACATACGGGCGGTGAGTTGGTTTCTAGCAGAGAATGTGCTGCTGCCGTCCGTCCGTTCCCCCCACACCTCTCCCGGCTGGCTCCGCCCCCCCCCCCTCCCCCCCCCCCAGCTGCCATCCTTCGTCCGTTCCCCCCCTTCCCTCCTCCCCCCAGCTGCAGAGTCTCCTGTCCCTGCTGCAAATGGCACACAGTGAGAGGGGTGAGCTGTGCTCTTCCCATCTCAACTGTGACGACTGTTTTTGGAGGTGACGGGGTTAACAAAGTGAACCTGTCGCCTTCAATTGCTATGACACAGGGAATTGTTTTCTTCTGTGTGATAGCAATAAAGTTAAATGTAAAAAAAATAAGAAATAATAATTCAATTAATAAAAAAATAAGTAATTAAAAAGTAAAGAAGAAGAAAAATATTAAAAATAAGAAAATTATACAAAAAGTAATAACGACAAGCTACAAAAAAAAAGTGATAATGTAAAAAAAAAAAAAAAAAAGAAGAAACAAAAAATATTTGAACTAACCGTGCCGCCCCTGCCATCCAACTGCTATTCTCCGGGGGGGGGGGGGTCGGTTGGTGGGGAGGGGGTGCATTACAGAACCTGGCCTTGGGGTGGCAGGGAAAGGAAATCCTGCCCTCTCACTTCTTCCACCCTGGCGAGGCGCCAATTTGGGGCACAGTGAGGCGGCAATTTGAGGCACAGTGAGGCTGCAATTTTTTTTTTTTTGCTGATCCGAAAAATGATCCGATCCGTGACTCCTGATCCGAGGAACGATCCGAACCGTGCGTTTTTTTTGATCCGTTGCACCCCTACCACTACCGCTGACGGCTCAGCTTGGGCTGCAGAATAGGCAAGTATAGCAGTCTATGCTTTAAAGGGCTAGCTAGATTAGGCTTGGAATGTGACGGGATCTATCATCTATTTATTATCCAAAATGTGCACAAATTTTACTGCTGCTATTGTCAGCTAGGTGAGTGGACCATGTGCTTACTGTGTCTTTGGTTACAGCTATTACACAATTAAACCTTGTTGTGCAAAATGGATTTGCCTTTAGTAAATAACCCCCAATGTCTTGTGTAGTGTTGGCGCTTTCCATACAAGTGCATACTACACTTAAAATTGAAATTTGAAAATTGAAAGTGCCCTTGGAAGTGCAGTCGCTGTAGATCTAAGGGGGAATGCAAGGAAAAAATACATTTTAGCTTGCACATGATTGGATGTTAAAATCGGCAAAGCTTCCCCTCATTTCAGATCTACCCCTCAGATTTACAGCAACTGCAATTTCAAGTGCACTTGTAGTATGCACTTGTAGTGTAGTGCAAAGTGGATTTGCCCTTCATAAATAACCCCCATTGTATAGTAAAAACTAAAAAAAAATATTGTTTTTTTTGTTTTGTTTTGTTTTTTTGCCTGTGTTCTTTGCATACAGTTTTACTGGATTCCGGCTTACAATTGCCTGTTTTGGCTGCATTCAGTGAACTAACTCTGCTCGAACAGACTTTAGACATAGGAAGAAGAATGTATAGACAGTTGCTGATCAGCTTTAGCTTAAAATTTTCAAGTCGCTCACTTAACAATCTATGTACTTTTGAAATATAGCAGCCAGACACAGCCAGGTAACTGGCATTATCAGAAATGTGTATTTTCTATATATAAAAAAAAGATTTATTATTGTGTTTATTTACTAAACCTAAGGAGATTAAAATAAAAACAAAAGTGGGATTGTTGCTTATAGCAACCAATACAATAAGACCTGCTATGCGATATCCAGAATAAGGGTTCGTTGTAGGGAATAATAAATGGTAAAGTGAGAAAAGGAACACCAAATAACATTGAGCATTACATGCACTAT
Organism: Rana temporaria; assembly: GCF_905171775.1. NCBI lineage: Eukaryota > Metazoa > Chordata > Amphibia > Anura > Ranidae > Rana > Rana temporaria. Next base: position 415,721,794 of record NC_053489.1, read on the forward strand.
AATAGTACTAAACATGTTAGTGTCGTATTTCAATCTCCTCGTTGAGTCCCCCAGGGGTGAGGGTATTGAGGGAATAAATCCAGAACGTTTCTTGTTGGCATAAACGTTTAAAACGTTTTGCTGCTGGTAAACTATTAGGTATTGAATCAATCACACACACTTTTAGGCCTGCTGTGAATTCATGATGTTTAGCTAAAAAAAAATTGGGGACACTTCATGTCACGGCCTTCCTCAATAAACCAAAGCGTTTGCGTAGGGTACGAATAGTCCTCCCTACGTATAATAAGCTACATGGACAGGTTAAACAATGGACCACGTACTCACTAGAGCAATTATGGAATTATTTAATTGTATATGTCTTGCCTTTAGCTATAAAGCTTTTTTGGCCATGCTCTATGTACTGACAAGTTGGGCATAGTTTTTTTTCCGGCATTGAAACATGCCCACCAGAGGTATCGCAGGAATGTGGTACTTATGTATGGATTGGAATGGCTTCATTTTGCTCTGTGCAACTTTCCTTTTAATATTTTTGGCCTTACGGTATGATAATTTAGGTTTAGGTGTGATGATATCCTTTAAAAGGGATCCTCACGAAGGATGGACCAGTGTTTGGACACGATACTTTCCATATTCTTATACTTGGCGTGGAACTGTGTGGTAAAACGCATAATCTGGAATTGGTTGTTGCTGTTCTTTTCTTTTTTGGGGTGGATGTTTATAGTGTTCAAAAGCATTGGACACTATAGGGGGTGGATAACCTTTCTCAAATTTTTAAATTTAGAAGCTCTCTCTGGCTATGGAAATGAAAGTTCTGGATGCAATTTTGGATTCTATAATATTGACTTTTTGGAGTATTGATTCATTTAGGCAGCTTTTATAGTGGGGGAGTGAATTACCAGCCGTGTGTTTTACATGATTGGAAGCATGGATGGTAGAACAATCATGGCAAAGCTCTCGATCTAAAGAAAGCAAGTTTTTCTGGATCCATAACATGGGTAAATGAGAACGTCATCTCGCCGAGCAGCCAATAGGGGCGCGCACCGTGCTCGCCCCCGATCACCGCTGGGCACCCGCGATCGCTCGTAAAAGTGTCCGCCATAAGGTCGCAGTACCGATAAAAATCACTGATCGCCGCCATTACTAGTTAAAAAAAAAAAATAATAAAAATGCCATAAAACTATCCCCTATTATGTAAACGCTATAACTTTTGCGCAAACCAATCAAACGCTTATTGCGTTTTTTTTTTTTTTTTTACGAAAAATATGTAGAATACGTATCGGCCTAAACTGAGGAAATTTTTTTTTTTTATATATATATTTTTGGGGGATATTTATTACAACAAGAAGTAAAAAATATTAATTGTTTTTCAAAAATTGTTGCTCTATTTTTGTTTTATAGCGCAAAAACTAAAAACCGCAGAGGTAATCAAATGCCATCAAAAGAAAGCTCTATTCGTGTGAAAAAAAGGACGCCAATTTTGTTTGGGAGCCACGTCGCACGACCGCGCAATTGTCAGTTAAAGCGACGCAGTGCCTAATCGCAAAAAGTGGCCTGGTCTTTGACCAGCAATATCGTCTGGGGCTTAAGTGGTTAATGTTGCAGCCTCCAAAGAAAAAAAGGGAAGGGGGTATTTGGGAAGTTTCTTATAGGTATTGGAATCCAATATTCTTGTAGCCTCAAGAATGTATATATGTTTGTTCTGAATTTCTGTTCCACCTCCTTTATCGGCCTTATGATAATGTTTTTGTTACTGGCCAAATCCACCAATGGCTTTCGTTCTGAACTGATGAGGTTGGATTTTTTTTTTGGGGACTAATATTGACACATATTATTGAAATCTGAATATACAACTTGGTAGTCTGTATGTACGGTTCTTTTTTAATGTACAGTAACAGGATTGAAATTTGACTTGGGTGTAAGGTTGGTATGCTGTATAGGTGGAGAGGTGGGGCAATGTTGGGACAACCTTTCTAAGTCGTCATGGTGACTTTCCAGATATACTTCTTCTTAGTCATTGAGGATAGGAAGATCAGAATCTTCCAAGGATAACTCTAGGGGAGGCGACTGCATATTCGTGATATGATATATGATAAAATATTTTGATAGGTCACAAATAAATTTATTGAGATCTTTGAAAAGCAGGAACGGATTAGGGTGGATAGTGGGGGCTATTATGCAGACTTCTTCGTTGTTATGCGCTGGGTAACCTTTTCTCTTTAGTTTGTTTTTTGTACCTGCCTTGCATGGTTTTTAAACAGATTTATAATGAAGGATTATGTGTTATATTCCAGGCCGTGGTTTCAAACTTGACAACGTGGAAAAACGGATGGATTGTGCACCTCAGATCCATCTCCAGTAAGATCAAATAAAGGGTCACCTGATTTTGACATTTTTATTTGGTTTGTTTACCTGGAGAGAAAAGTGCAATTAAATAAATGTTGCCAAGGTACTTAAATTTCTTGCTTCATTTTTACTAATGAAATAAGGATGAAATATGTTTGATCATTCTGATGAAAGCAGTTGTTATCCTTTCTTTTTTTTTTTTTTTTACCCACAGGTAAGTCTATTATAAGGGCCTATCGGTGAAGGAGAACAATTACTTATTTACAAAATGTACTGACAGAATTTTTTTTTGTGTCTTTTTTCCTAAAAAAACAAAACAAAGCAATTGTCATTCAAAATGCGACCGCGCTGAAGGCTGAAAAATGCTTGGGCAGGAATGGTGTAACTGCCCTGTATTAAGTTGGTTAAAGGGGTTGTAAAGGTTTGTTTTTTTATTTTCTAAATAGGTTCCTTTTAAGCTAGGGCATTGTTGGTTCACTTACCTTTTCCTTCCATTTCCCTTCTAAATGTTTTTTCTTTGTCTGAATTTCTCACTTCCTGTTCCTCCTCAGTAAGGTGTTCTGGGTGACTAACCAAGCCTACTGAGGAGAAACGGGAAGTGAGAAATTCAGACAAAGGAAATAAAACATTTAGAAGGGAAATCGAAGGAAAAGGTAAATGAACCAACAATGCACTAGCTTATAGGAACCCATTTAGAAAATAAAAAACAAACCTTTACAACCCCTTTAAGTGGATAAACAGTCCTCTTAAATGCACATATGTTAGCATTTCATCTGTATGATGGAATACCTTGCAAAGCTTATCCTGTACAAGTGTTCCATTTTTTAAATTTTGCCAAAAAATGTAAGCGCAAGTTAACCGTTACTATTTGGCATTACAGTAAAATGGTTTTCAAATACTTCCATTTTGGTTTTATGTTGCTATTGTCTGTCAACCCTGTACACTTTCACTGGTTGTGAGTGATTAATAAATAAAGCAGTTCTGTAACTGAGACTTGTGGCTTGTATATTTGCTGCTTGGAAACTGGTCTAGGCTTGCTTTCTCTGCTGTAGAAATTGTCAGATGCATCATTAATATGGTAAGGACTTTTGTTTCCCTAGCATTTGCTGGGCTGACAGTTTCCATGGCCATGCTGAAACAAACGCTGCAAAACACATTCATAACCTGTTGGTCTGCTTTTTTTTTTTGTCCAGGAAATGGGGTCTAAAAAGAAGTTCAGTTTTATACAAATGAAATAACAGCACTTTATTCTGGGGCCCAGGCTGCACAATGTCTTGAGCCGGCCCGGACCATACCCCCTCCACACAGGTGACTAGAGGTCGACCGATATGGGTTTTTCTCTGGCCGATGCCGATATTTAGAATTTGGGGCGGCGATGGCCGATATATGATGCCGATTTTTATTTTTTGGCAGGTGGCGCTAATTGGCACTGGCAGGTTGCACTGGATGGAACCAATTGGCAATAGCAGATGGCACTGATTGGCAGGTGGCACTGGTTGGCACGTGGCACTAAGGTGACACTGGCAGGTGGCACTAATTGGCACTGGCAGGTGGCACTAATTGGCATGTGGCACTGGATGGCATTGGCAGGTGAAACTGGTTGGTACTGGCAGGTGGCACTAATTGGCAATAGTTAGCACTGGAAGATGGCACTGGTTGGCACTGGCAGGTGGCACTAATTGGCAGGTGGCACTGGATGGCAATAGTTGGCACTGGCAGGTGGCACTGGATGGCACTAGTTGGCATTGGCAGGTGGCACTGGATGGCATTGGCACTGCTAGGTGGCACTGGATGGTATCGGCAAGTGGCACTGGATGGCGTTGCCACTGGCAGGTGGCACTGGATGGCATTGGCAGGTGGCACTGGATGGCATTGGCAGGTGGCACTGGATGGCATTGGCAGGTGGCACTGGATGGCATTGGCAGGTGGCACTAGATGGCATGGCATTGGCAGGTGGCACTGGATGGCATTGGCAGGTGGCACTAGATGGCATGGCATTGGCAGGTGGCACTGGATGGTTGGCATTAGATGGCACTGGCAGGTTTCACAGCACATAATGTAGCTGATAATGTGTGAAACTCTCTCTCCATACAGTTTCACATGGTGCTGCAGAGAGAGGAGCTCAGATTCATTGTGATGTTGAAGGTGGGCGGGACCGGGGTTGGGCGGGACTCAGCTGTCCAACACCAGCCAATGGGATGAGATCATTGGCTGGATAGCTATCCCGCCCACCTTCAACATCACGATGAATCTGAGCTCCTCTCTCTCTGCAGCACCATGTGAAACTGTATGGAGAGAGAGTTTCACACATTATCAGCTACATTATGTGCTGTGAAACTGTGAGAGCAGAGAGAGAGAGGAGCTCAGATTCATCGTGATGTTGGAGGTGGGCGGCACCCGGGGTGGGCAGCTATCCAGCCAAAGATCTCATCGCATTGGCTGGTGTTGGGCAGCTGAGTCCCGCCCACCCCGATATCAGTCCGACAGCTCCATTCTCTATCTCCTTAGTGTTTCACACACACGGCACTGCTCTGCAGACAGTGTGGAGAAGGGAGGGGGAACCCCATGTGCCTCCTTCCTTCTCCACACTCTGCTGATGCAGATCTGCTAAATATCGGCCACATTTGGATAATAATCGACCGATGCCGATTTCTCCAAAATGACTGAATATCGGCCGGCCGATATATCGGTCGACCTCTACAGGTGACATGTGGGACAGGGCCACTGAGTGAAAGAGAAATGATCCATGACTACTGCGCTGTCTTCTCCACTCCCCATGTCCTCCCCCTATTCATGTTCCTCTGTAGGCTTGTCCCACACTCCTCATCGCCTCCCCTCACTCCTACCTCCATGTCTGTCCCTGCAGCTCACTACCCACTTCTCTCTTTGCCCTGCCCCCGATTTGCTGTCAGTCATGGCGGGGGTAATGGCGTTTAGCTGGAGTCAGCTTGGAGATGATACAATGGGGCAGCTCATCAAGATAAAGGAGGGGATATGCTGCTATGTAATGGTGTTTTAGCAGCTGCTCTCTTGATACAATGCATGGATCTGGCAGAAATCTTCCTCAATGTGCCTTTATCTGCAAGAAACCCATCTGCTCTGAATCTGCCACATATCTCTTAATAGTGCGATGATCAGCTTAAGTTTCCGTGAAATATTTAATGTTTTCATACATCGTTCAAAGCATTGAACTACTTAAAGCGGAGGTCCCACGAAAAAAAATCAGGTGCGTAACTCCCGCGGGAGTCTATTCCCAGAAGTGGGTGCAAATACCTGTACTATACAGGTATCTGCACCCCCCTCCCCCTTGAAAGATGCCAAATGTGAGGGGGGTTCTGAAAAGTGGAGGTTCACTTTTTGTGTGGCCCTCCGCTTAACTCTCTTCCACAGCACAGAGATCCTTTTTTCTTCCCCATATTGCTTGAAAATGGCGCTCTGCTTAATAATGTGGAACACCCTCCTTTAGTAGATTTTCCTTTAATTGGGCTCACCTGGCAATCTAATTATCACAGGTGTCCGATATTGTTTTCAGTTATCAAAAGAGCCCTGAGACACACTGCCATCCAGGAGTTACACTGAAAAACAATATATTTAATCTTTGTGACACTGAAATAGAATTTGCATAATAATTTGGAACAGGGTGTATTAGCAGTGTGTTTACGTTTTAGGCAAGAGATTGCAGGAGATTTTTCTTGACCTTTCTTGCACTAAAGGTGCCAATAATGGCCAACAATAAATTCATATTAATTTAAATTGATGATATTAAAAAGTTGAATAAATATAATACAAATATATAAAATAAACAAATATTTTTTTAAAAACTGTCGTTTTCGGTATCGGTTTTCGGCCTAGTGCATCTTTCGGTATCGGCACGAAAATTTCCATTCGGTGCACCCCTACTTGGAACCCCCAAACATTAATTTATTTATGTTATATAATATATTAGTGTGTTTTTAGCAGAGACCCTAGAGAATAAAATAATAGCTGTTGCAATATTTTGCGCAGCGGTCTATGAAATGCTATTGTTTGGAAAACAAAAATGCTTCAATGAATTAAAAAAAAAACAAAAAAAACGAAACCGTAAAGTTAGCCTGATAGTTTTTTCTTTTTTTTTGTGATGTTAAAAAGACTGTTACGCCGCGAGAATCATGATCTTTATTTTAACTGCTTGCCGACCATCTATATGTCGACAGCATGGCACGGACAGGCAGAAGGACGTGTATATATTCGTCCCCTCTAAGAAGCAGCATTGTGGATGTGCCTGCCGCAAGCTCCGTGCCTCCGACTGCGGGTCTCGCGGACTCAATGTCACGTTGAGGAAGAGGGGGGGAAATGTTTATGTAAACAAGCATTTCCCCAGTCTTCCTAGTGACATGACGGTGACCACAGCTTCCTGTAATCTGAAGCAGTGATCACTGTCCTGTCCCACACAGCCCATCCCCCCTACAGTTAGCACTCCCTAGGGCACACTTGACCCCTTCAGCGCCACCTAGTGGTTAATCCCTTCACTGCCAGTGTAATTTTCACAGTAATCGGTGCATTTTATAGCGCTGATCTTTGTAAAAATGACAATAGTCCCAAAAATGTGTCCTGTGTCCGCCATAAAGTCGCAGTCACAATAAAAATCGCAGATCGCCACCATTACTAGTTTAAAAAAATAAAAAAAATGCCATAGAACTATCCCCTGTTTTTTAGGCGCTATAATTTTTGCGCAAACCAAAAATATGTAGAAGAATATGTATCGGCCTAAACTGAGGGGGAAAATATAGATTTTTTTTTTTCCAAAATTGTCGCTGTGTTCTTGTTTATAGTGCAAAAAATAAAAACTGCAGCGATGATCAAATGCCACCAAAAGAAAGCTCTATTTGTAAGATAAAAAGGACGTCAATTTTGTTTGGGAGCCACATCGCACGACCACGCAATTGTGAGTTCAAGCAACGCAGTGCTGAATCGCAAAAAGTGGCCTGCTCTTTGGCCAGCAAAATGGTCTGGGGCTTGAGTGGTTAAACAAAAAATTGTGATTCTCAGTTTAGCCACAATCGTGCAACTCTATAGTGTAATATACTATATTGCACTGAATATGCTATCCTGTTGGCTCCCCCTTCCTGATATGGAAGCTATTGCAAGTTTAAGCAAGTGATGGTGATATAGCGCCAACAGTTTGCGCAACGTGTAACAAAATAAATAGTTTGCTGTTACGTTGTCTGGCCTGCCCGTGCCGTCCATCTGCAATGAATCTACTGTGGGCAGGCGGCAAGTAGTTATACTTGCCGCTAGCCCACAGTAGATTTACTGCAGATGGGCAGCACAGGCAGGCCAGACAACGTACCTGTACGCCGCCTTTCTTCTGTGTCCGGGTGTGCATTTGGGTGTAAGATGCTTAAAAGGTGACCTGTTTGATTGTTTATGGTGCTTCTCAAGTAGAGGTGAAGGCATATCCTTGTGTCCCAGAACAGGTCCTGATCCTTGTGTCCAGATCCTTATCCAGGCGGGTTGTAAATGTAAAGAGAAAATCTTTGCTACTGACCAGCCCAGGTGAATAAACAATACAGAGCAGCCCACCGGGGTTTAATTATAGGATGGGTGGGGTGAAATGCATCAGGGTGTGGGGTTTGGTGTAGACTGAGGCGGCTCTTTATCATTTATTCACCTGGGCTGGTTGGAAGTGGTGGCGATGCTCCTAAAGGTGAACAATAGCCTTCAACTACTAGCCGGCCGGGGGCAGGTCGGCTCTCCTGCGTAAATCGCCATAGCTGTACAGCGGCTTGCGCGAGTGTGCCCATGTGTCGGGCTGATTCGATGTCTGCTGGCGTCCCGTGATCGCCTAGTACAGAAGCAGAACGAAGAACTGCCTATGTAAACAAGCTAATTCCCTGTTCTGATGACCCTGCCAACCCATCCCCCCTACAGTTAGAACACACCCAGGGAACATAGTTAACCCCCTTGATCGCTCCCTACTGTTAACCCCTTCTCTGCCAGTGCCATGTTTTTTCTTTTAATCACTGCATTTTTATAGCGCTGATCAATGTCGCTGGTCCCCAAAAAGTGTCATTTGGGATCAGATTTGTCTGCTGCAATATCGTAGTCCCGCTAAAAATTGCAGATTGCTGCCATTACTGGTAAAAACGATTAAAAGTCCCTAAATCTATCCCATAATTTGTAGATGTGATAAGTTTTGCGCAAATCAATATACGTCTATTAGAGCTACACGATTCTGGCTAAAATGAGAATCACTATTTTTTTGCTTAGAAGATGGATCACGATTCTCGCGGCCTAACCTCATCTTTTACATTAAAACAAAAAAGGGGCTAACTTTACTGTTTCATTTTTTTATTCATTGAAGTGAATTTTTCTCAAATTGCAGACCGCTGGGCAAATGCAGTGTGACATAAAATATTGCAGCAATTGCCATTTTATTCCCTAGGGTCTCTGCTAAAATATATATGTGTATATGTTTCGGGGTTCCAAGTAATTTTTCTAAGAAACGAGTGTCAGAAAAAGATTTGATCTAAGAAGGAAATTACCGTAGTTGCAATGTTTCATGTTGTTAAAAACTTGGCAGACTGCTCAGATTTTTTCTTTACACACCACACACGTTCAAACATTTATCCCTTTGATCTAAGATCATTAGTTACAATGTTGCCTGTTAAAACTTGGCAGACGGCCTGGATATTTTCTTTGGACAGCTGAGTGAGCAGATAGTCTTTCCACTTGTTATATGAAAGAATCAGCAAACTCTGCATTGGAGATCGTCAGGAGGGTTGAACCTAGATCACAATTTTTTATTGATTTTAATTGTGCAGCTCTAGCGCCTATTATAATTTTTTTTTTTTTTTTTTTTTTACCAAAAATATGCAGAATATATATAGACCTAAACTGATGAATACACTTCTTTTTTTTTTGGGGGGGGGGGGGCACAGAGGTGATCAAATACCACCAAAAGAAAGCTCTTTTTGTGAGGAAGAATGAATGTCCATTTTTTTTGCGGTACAGTGCCGTACCGCAAAATATGGCCTGGTCATTAAGGCGGAAAATCCTTCCGGGGCTGAAGGGGTATAAGTCGGGATCTCTTCAGAGTCTGGAACAGCTGAGTGATGTCAGTCAACAGCTGACTTTAGCCCTATATATCTATATGTGTTTCTTATATGGTGATATCTGTAAATAACTATCCCGTTAGAAGTTAAGGAAATGCTTTTGTTGAAACTCAAATTGTTCTTTAATTTGTCAGCTGCCACTATGTTTTTGTGAGCGAGTGAAATTTGATTTTCCTCTTCCCATCGGCCGCACGCACATATACAGCCTCTCGGTGGGTAGACTTTAACACAGAACGGTTGCATATATGTGGCTATATATGAACAGTTTACTGTGCTGAGAACAGAGCACGCTCACTGCTCAGTAACTGAAGTGTCAAGGAAATGTGACTGCTGTGACAGCCAATCACAGCGGTCACATAATTGGAATGCCTGCCTCCTGGCATTTTGATCCATTGGGAGGTGGCAGCGGGAAGGGGTTAACAGCCCATCAGGCTGTGGAGGGGGGCGGAGCAAGAGCGTCTCAGGCTCTCCGCGGCTTGCTGAGAGCCTGAGATGAGTATCAGTCCAGGCACCTGGTGGATCCAAACTTCCATTGTCGAGGTGAAGCAATACCTGGACTGATTTCTGTGACCTCAGCAAAACTTAGTACATTGCTGTGATCCATAGGAAAAGCCCAGCCAAATGAGCTTTGGCTGGTCTTCTCCTTTTTAAGGCTGCTTTTACACCACTGCAGTGCAGTTTTTCTGCACCATGGGTGCAGCGCAGCTTACCCGTGTGTTTGGAGGGGACCAAACACAAAGGGCACAATATAACTATATGGGGAAAGTGCAGCTAACCCACTCCAAACATGCAGGTAAACTGCAGTGCGGGACAACGGCACTGCAGCAGTGTGAAGGCAGCCTGAGGCCTATGTTACACGGGCGATTAATTGCTACTCTGCCCAATAAGTCATTCCTTTGTTTGCCTAATTTTGACGCAGCAAGAGTGACATCTTTCTGGTCTGGCCAGTACATTTGTAACACCAAAGAAGGCAAGTGGACATATAATCTCTAGTGTAATGTGAGCCCAATGCTTCCTATTTCAAATAGTTTACGTTTTCTTTCTAAAAAAAGTTTATTTTCTTCTGTGCAGGTGTCAGCTGCGATGCATGTTTAAAAGGAAACTTTAGAGGCCGACGATACAAGTGTTTAATTTGCTACGATTACGATTTGTGTGCATCTTGCTATGAAAGTGGTGCAACGACGACAAGGCATACAACTGACCATCCAATGCAGTGCATATTGACAAGGGTAGACTTTGGTATGTATTATATTTACATTTTTTTTTCTTCTATTGCTACACGGAAAAATACTGTCTTGATTGTACAATACAGGAAATCTTTACCTATCACTGGAAATTTATCACAATGGATGCAAAGGTTGGGGAGGAGTTTATTTCCCTAACAGCCCGAGCGAGGCACATGGTCAGGGAATTCAAGCTCCCCACCAAAACTAACCCCCCCCCCCCCCCCCCCCCCAAAACAGAAGTCCAACTTCCAAACATGAACTCAGTAATGAGTAGCTCCGCCGTTATTGTTGATCACTTCAAAAAAAAATTTGGCATGCTTGATGCAAGCGTTTCCATGAGGTGAGTGGGAACATTTCTCCAAGTGGTGAAGACAGCCGCACGAAGGCCATCTACTGTCTGGAACTGTTGTCCATTTTTGTAAACTTCCCTTGCCATCCACCCCCAAAGGTTCTCAATTGGATTTAGATCAGGGGAACACGCAGGATGGGCCAAAAGAGTGATGTTATTCTCCTGGAAGAAGTCCCTTGTCCTGCGGGCATTGTGTACTGTAGCGTTGTCCTGTTGAAAAACCCAGTCGTTGCCACACTTACGAGGGCCCTCAGTCATGAGGAATGCTCTCTGCAACATCTGGACATAGCCAGCGGCCGTTTGACGCCCCTGCACTTCCTGAAGCTCCATTGTTCCACTGAAGGAAAAAGCACCCCAGACCATTATGGCGCCCCCTCCACTGTGGCGCGTAGAAAACATCTCAGGTGGGATCTGCTTGTCATGCCAGTAACGTTGGAAACCATCAGGACCATCAAGGTTATATTTTTTCTCATCAGAGAATAAAACTTTCTTCCACCTTTGAATGTCCCATGTGTGGTCCTCTCTTGCAAAGTCCAAACGAGCAGTTCTGTGGCGTTCAAGGAGACAAGGTTTTTGAAGAAGTTTTTTGTTTTTGAAGCCCTTCAGTCTCAGATGCCATCTGATGGTTATTGGGCTGCAGTCAGCACCAGTAAGGGCCTTAATTTGGGTCGAGGATCGTCCAGTGTCTTGATGAGAGACCCTGCTTATGCAGTTCAGCAACCCGACCACGTTCAAAAAGGGAGAGTTTTTTTGCCTTTGCCATCACAACGTGTGACTACCTGACAGAAAAGGACAATGAATCCACATCTTTGCACAGATTAGGCCTTTTTAAAGGCATGTGGTCCTAAACTTTTGATCAGCTGAAAAACAGCCTGTTTCTGTTTGTTCGTTATTTTCAATTAATTGAATGCTCAAAAAATGTTTTGTCTCATTCTAATTTCTTCTTGTTGCATGTTGAAGCTCTACTTGGAACCTTGTTAAAGCGGGAGTTCACCCGAATTTTTTTTTTTAACATTAGATTCATGCTCATTTTGTCAAGGGGAATCGGGTAGTTCCCGTTTTACCGTTTTAGAGAGCGATCTTCTCCGCCGCTTCCGGGTAAGGTCTTCGGGACTGGGCGTTCCTATTTGATTGACAGGCTTCCGACGGTAGCATACATCGCGTCGCGAGTAGCCGAAAGAAGCCGAACGTCGGTGCGGCTCTATACGGCGCCTGCGCACCGACGTTCGGCTACTTTCGGAAAATCGTGACACGATGGATGCGACCGTCGGAAGACTGTCAATCAAATAGGAACGCCCAGTTCCGCAGCCCATACCCGGAAGCGGCGGAGAAGATCGCTCTCTAAAACGGTAAGTACTGCTTCGTTTAAAAAAAATAAAAATACCCGATTCCCCTTGACAAAATGAGCGTGAATCTAATGTTAAAAATTAACATTTCCGGGTGAACCTCCACTTTAAGATCCAACAATGTAAAATATGATTTTTTGCAATTTTTCAAGTGGTCTTAAACTTTTGATCAGGACTGTGTATGTATATATGTGTGTGTGTGTGTGTGTGTGTGTGTGTGTGTGTGTTTATATATATATATATATATATATATATATATATATATATTTACATTTTTAAGCTAAAAAAGAGATGAACTCTTTTCCACACAGTACAGTCTGTAAATTGACACATCTACAGTGCCTTTTAAATTCTTCATAAGCCTAGAAATGTTCTACATTTTGTCATGTTGCAACCAAAAAAGTAAATATATTTTATTGGGATTTTATGTGATGGACCAGGGATATGCAATTAGTGGACCTCCCAGCTGTTGCAGAACTACAAGTCCCATGAGGCATAGCAAGACTCTGACAGCCGCAAGCATGACACCCAGAAGCAAAGTCATGACGGGACTTGTAGTTTTGCAACAGCTGGTTAGAGGTCCACTAATTGCATCTTCCTGTGATAGACCAACACAAAGTGGCCCATAATTGTGAAGTGGAAGGAAAATGATAAATGGTTCTAATTTTTTTTTGTTTGTTTACAAATATGTGAAAAGTGTGGCATGCATTTGTATTCAATTTGTGATAACGACCCTAATTGTACAGCCAGAGCTACTTTGGAATGGTTTAGATCAAAGCATATTCATGTGTTTGAATGGCCCAGTCAAGTCAAGACCTAAATCCAACTGAGAATCTGTGGCCAGACTCAAATTGCTGTTCAGATGCTCTCCTTCCAATCTAATAGAGCTTGAGCTATTTCGCAAAGAAGAATGTGCAAAGCTGGTAGAGACCACCCCAAAAAGAATTGCAGCAAAATGGTATTGACTCAGGGGGGCTGAATACAAATGCACGCCACACTTTTCACATACCGTATTTATCGGCGTATAACGCACACCTTTTATTTTTGGAGGGAAGTTTCCAGAAAAAAAACATATTTTTTAAATAAATAACTTTGAAGCAAAAATAAGGGTCAGTGCCCATCTGCAGCCTGATCACTGGCCATCTGCAGCCTCAATGCAGCTTGATCAATGCCCATCTGCATCCTCTCCATCTCCCATCAATGCGGCCTGATCAGTGCTGGAAATCGCAAGACTGCTCAGGTAGATTCTGGTGGTGCTCATCCTCCCCCAGGTAACATTGGCGTAGAACACGCACCCGTGATTTGCCTCCTATTTTCGGAGGGAAAATAAAAATAGATTAAAATCATTTTCCTTCCACTTCACAATTATGTGTCACTTTGTGTTGGTCTATCACAGAAAATTCCAGTAAAAAACATTTTACGTTTTTGGTTGGAACATGACAAAATGTGGGAAATGTCAAGGGGTATGAATACTTTTTCAAGGCACTGTATGTCCAGGTTAAACTTCCAGCCTCTGTCATCTCTTGCACTCCCAGACTGCTTATTATCAGTATAATTGCCTATGTCCATTGAACACAGAGGTGGCTCCAGAAGCCGTAACGCTGATCCAGAATAACCTTCTTGGCTTTGCATTATGGTTGAGGTGTATGAATCATAGAAGCAGCTAAACAAAGTTACAAATACAATGCGAGATAAAACCATAAATGTACACATTTTTTAAATTGCGCATTTTTGTTCCTAAACAGATTTATATTATGGTGGGGAAGCCTTCTCTGTAGAACAGCCACAGTCTTTTACTTGTCCTTATTGCGGTAAAATGGGTTACACAGAGACCTCGCTACAAGAGCATGTGACTTCAGAGCATGCAGAAACATCAACCGAAGTGGTAAGTACATATGGCAGTGCCATTTTCAAAGTGGTAACTCGCTTGGAAACTAGAGAGAGAGAGTGAAATTGGTGAGATACTAATGTAAGTACAACATTTCACTAGCTTTGACTTAAACTGTTTACTCTTGTCGAATGACAAAATGACAGCCAGTATTGTAATACCCACGGACGTGTGAAAGAGCCCTTAATATTATCCTGAAAGAATGACCAGAATAAACTACGGGGGTTATCCCTAGGTTTGTCTGCTGTTGGCACCATGCGCTGGTCCAAAACTGTGACCCATCACCAAGCATTGCTGGTCTTAAAAAAAAAAAAAAAAATGTAATGTCTGTACCGGCTCCTATCTGCTGCGTCTTGCACGTGTCCAGATGCAATTGGAAATGATCAGGGTACCTAACTAACTGGCTGATTAAGAGACTCCAGGAATTCGTCCCAGTATGAGTGAATTCACCCGGTCTGAGGAACCCGTAGAAAGCTTGTTAGCCGCTTGAAGACCAAGCTGGGTAGCTGCCCGAAAGGAGACCTGGCCAGCAAATCGGACATACCCTGGAAAATATGCCCCGTGATGGGGAGTCTGCTTGAAAGGGGGACTACTCCTTTGAATTTTCCCAAGAATTAGACTTGATGGGATGAGCTGCAAAAATGGATGGCCTATGTTTTCCAGTCCATGTTGTATGCCTTCCTGGTGTTAACTGATAGCGAATTGTTAATCAAGGCTGCTGCGTCGGCCCAGTGAGAAGCTTGTTCATCTTCGGTAACGAGAAATGCGGGGACGGTATGGCACAGTCTGATACGAGATGAAACGCTGACAGGAAAAGGGGTGCGGTTAGCCTTCCTATTTGTATGTATGTGCACCATTCTCTGGCTAAAATGCTGGTCAGTGGAGCTCCTTGCGAGATATGCCTTGAATGGTTACCCATTTTGAAGGTGAACTCTTGTTTGGTCCAACTTTGGTCAAAGGATATCTAGGATTTTACAGAGGCATCTAGGATTTTATGGAGGCATGGGAATTTGGTGCTTTTGAGATGCTCATGGGGAAAAAAAAACAGACCTCTGTAAGCTTGCATTGTTTCTTCCTGTCTTGAAGATGGGGTTTTTTGTTTGTTTTTTGTTTTTATTGCCTAGCATTTTTTGTGTTTTCTGATGGATGTGTGTAGTTATTTTATATGCTCTTTTCTCTGCAGATTTGTCCAATTTGTGCAGCGTTACCAGGGGGAGATCCAAATCACGTTACAGATGATTTTCCTGCCCATCTTACACTTGAACACAGAGCTCCCAGGGATCTAATATCCTTTATTTAAATTTTTGTTGTGTGTATTTTGTGTGTTTTTTTTACGACTTGTGTTTACGCTTCATTGGAACCAATAACTATAAGACCCCTTTCACACTGGGGAGGTTTTCAGGTGCTTAAGCGCTGGAAATGGCCTCTGCTAAGCAGCCGAACACGTTGATTCCAGTGTGAATTTTTACACTTGGGCAGTGCGCTTGCGGGACATTCCGAAAAGTCCTGCAAGCAGCATCTTTGGGACGGGTTGAGAGTAGAGGTCGACCGATATATCGGCAGGCCGATATATCGGCCGATATTTGGCCGTTTTGGTGAAATCGGCATCGGCCGATTTTCATCCAAATCGGGCCGATATTTTACAATTTCCGCTAGCGATGCCACGGCTCCGGAGCTAGGCCGGAGCCGTGGCCTTTCCTGATGCTGTGACCGCGGTCACAGCATCAGGAATGACCGCGGCTTCGGCCTAGCTCCGGAGCCGCGGCCATCTTGGTACACCTAGCGCGGCGTCCCTCCTCTGTTTACGCCCACAGAGGAGGAGGGGCCCGCGCTCGTGGGACACACACCGCTCTGGTGTCTGTACTACGGGGGTCAGTGGGGGGTGTCTATATTGGAGGGAGAGGGGGTCTGTACTGAGGGGGGGTGACACAATTTTTTTGCACCAGTGCCAATTAGTGCCACTTGCCATCTGCCAGTAACAATACCAGTGCCACCTTCCATCCAGTGCCATCTGCCAATGCCACCTGCCAGTGCCAATACCAGTGCCACCATCCAGTGCCAATTAGTGCCACCTTCCATCCAGTGCCATCCGCCAATGCCACCTGCCGGTGCCAATACCAGTGCCACCATCCAGTGCCAATTAGTGCCACCTTCCATCCAGTGCCATCCGCCAATGCTACCTGCCAGTGCCAATACCAGTGCCACCATCCAGTGCCAATTAGTGCCACCTTCCATCCAGTGCCATCCGCCAATGCCACCTGCCGGTGCCAATACCAGTGCCACCATCCAGTGCCAATTAGTGCCACCTTCCATCCAGTGCCATCCGCCAATGCTACCTGCCAGTGCCAATACCAGTGCCACCATCCAGTGCCAATTAGTGCCACCTTCCATCCAGTGCCATCCGCCAATGCCACCTGCCAATGCCACCTGCTGCCAGTGCCAATACAGTGCCACCATCCAGTGCCAATTAGTGCCACCTTCCATCCAGTGCCATCCGCCAATGCTACCTGCCAGTGCCAATACCAGTGCCACCATCCAGTGCCAATTAGTGCCACCTTCCATCCAGTGCCATCCGCCAATGCTACCTGCCAGTGCGAATACCAGTGCCACCGTCCAGTGCCAATTAGTGCCACCTTCCATCCAGTGCCATCCGCCAATGCCACCTGCCAGTGCCATCTGCCAATCAGTGCTAGTACCATCTTTCAGTGCCATCCAGTGCAACCTGCCAGTGCCAATAAGTGCCTTCTGCTAGTGCCATCTTCCTTCCAGTGCCAATTAGTGCCACGAGCCAGTGCCACCAATAAAAAAAAAAAATCGGCCTAAAATATCGGCCGCAAAAATCGGCATCATATATCGGCCATCGGCCGCCCAGATTTCTAAATATCGGCATCGGCCAGAGAAAAACTCATATCGGTCTACCTCTAGTTGAGAGCGCTGTGTTTGGCGCTCCCAAAACGCCCTTCCCATTCAAATGAAAGGCAAGGCTTTCAAAGCACCTAAAAAGCACTGCAAAACTGGAGTTTTTTACTTTTTTGGGGGGGATAAAAGCACCCTGCTAGTGTCCAAAAACCAGCGCTAAAGCGCCACTAAAACGAGCTGCGCTTTCAATGTGAAAGCACTCTTGGGATAAGCCACAACGGAATGACCAATCTTTTGCAGAAAAACAAAATAATAAAAATTTCATTAACTGCTTTTTTTGGTTTACTAAATATGGTTCAGTCTTCTTACAAGTATCGCTAATCTACAGACATTTCCAGCTTGCATGCATCCAGGAAACTCATCCCGAGGGATCAGCAGCAGACTATGGCTGTGCAATGTGTGCCACCTGTAGTGTCCATTGGAGAAGTGTGTGACAGGATGACGAAACGGGAGAATGATTGATTGGGAGACAGGGACAGGTGTGTTACCCTAGAGTGCCTGAACAAAGACCTTGATGGCAAGATCACTAGGTGGTGTTTGAATAAAAGCTGAGGAATAAAAAAAAATACATTTAAAGCAGAACTTTAGTCAGAAAATTAAGTCCCACTACATCACTTCAGACTGGCCCCTTTTGCAGGCACAGCTATGTAAAACACTATAAAAAGAAATTTCTATGTTTAAAATCCAGTAATGCACGGTCTCACCCTGCTGTGCATGTGCTCAGTTGCTTTCTATTTTTAGGCACTGCTGAATTTGTAGAGGCCGATCTTCTGACAGTTAGATTGGAATTAAACCCTCCTATGCTTTACAGCAAAGGAAGCTGCTTCTATTTGATCTGCAACTGCCAAGGTGCTGCACATGTGATCAGTTATGACACCAGCCGTTTGTTAGTTTGACAGTTTGAGGAAACCAGCAAATGCGACAGTTGTCATTCCCAGCATAACGGGAATGTAACTGTTTTTTGAAATTGTTAAATCGATGGGTTTAGTTCCACTGTATGATTTACTGCTGTTCAGGGGATCTGGGCTTCAGCAAAATGGCAGCCTCCAGCAGGAAGAAACGGTAGCAATGCTGGAGGCAGTTTACAGTACACACTAATTTTTGGTAGCATTAATGTGGAATGTATGTTCCCTGTAGGAACATTACCCATACCAACTTTCTAAAAATAAAGTTCCATTTTAGGTTTGACTTTCAGACAGATATAAAACACACAGTATTGTAGCTCTGTGTGTGTTCATGCAGCTTTTATTTATTTTTTTATTTAACCACTTCGTTACCGGGCCTATTTTGGCACTGTTCTCCTTTATGTAAAAATCAAAAATTTTTTGCTAGAAAATTAATCAGAACCCCCAAACATTATATATTTTTTTTTTTTAGCAGACACCCTAGGGAATAAAATGGCGGTCATTGCAACTTTTTTTCTCGCACGGTATTTGCGCAATAATTTTTCAAACGCCTTTTTTTAGGGAAAAAAACTGTTTCATGAATTAAAAAATAACAAAACAGTAAAGTTAGCCCAATTTTTTTGTATAATGTGAAAGACGATGTTACGCCGAGTAAATAGATACCTAACATGTCACGCTTTAAAATTGCGCACACTCATGGAATGGCGCCAAACTTCGGTACTTAAAAATCTCCATAGGCGACGCTTTAATTTTTTTTACAGGTTACTATTTTTGAGTTACAGAGTAGCTCTAGTGATAGAATTGTTGCACACGCTCTAACGCACGCGATGATACCTCACATGTGGGGTTTGAACGGTGTTTACATATGTGGGCGGGACTTGCATGCGCGTTCGCTTCTGGACGCGAGCGACCGGGACAGGGGCGTTTTTAAATTTTTTTTTTTTATTATTTTATTTTATTTTTTTACTTCATTTTTTTATTTTTACACTTTTTTTGACTTTTTTTTTTTTTTATCACTTTTATTCCTATTACAAGGAATGTACACATCCCTTGTAATAGGAATCACTGTGACAGGTCCTCTTTATGGAGAGATGTGGGGTCAATAAGACCCCACATCTCTCCTACAGGCTTACAAGCATGAAATCGGTGAAAAACATTTCACCGATTACATGCCGACAGCCGCGATTGCGGCTTTGTTTACTTCCGGGTACCGGGCGTGACGTCATAACGTCACGCCCGGCCCTCCGACGGTCATAGAGATGACTGTGACCGTCTGGTCACCAGTCATCTCTATGGTTCAGCAACGCGCGCCGGCCGATTCGCTCTCCGGGCCCCCGATGGCACGGGAGAGCCCGGAGAAGCACCGGATGGCGGCGGGAGGGGGGGGACGTCCCCTCCCGCTGCCTAGAAGAACGATCGAGCGGCGGAACCGCCGCTTTGATCGTTCTTCTGGTGCACAGAATCGCCGGCTGAAGACAGAGATATCTGAATGATGCCTGCAGCTGCAGGCATCATTCAGATATCACCACTCAAAGTCCAGGACGTCCCAGGATGTCCTACGGGTCTGAAGTGGTTAAGCCGTGTGACTGAATTTGATTTGGTATGAGCCTCTTGCAGTCTGCTGATCTAAGCTCAGATGGAAGAAGGGGGATTAGCAGCACAATGAGCTGATCCTGTACCTCATACATTCGTTAAGACTGCTCATAGATGAATAATTATTTTCGTTCAACCAGTGGATTGAACAGTGGTGTGCAGCTTTGCCAGTGTCCAATCACTGAAGGTGGAGCATAGCCCAATAGTCTTAAGATTTAATTTGCCTGTGTACTGTGATGTACGTTAAGGGATTTTTTCATGCAAGTATAAAAAAGTTTTTGTACTCCCTGTAATATCCTTTTAGGGACACAGGTCCCACCTCTGTGTTTATGATCTTGTTCTCTATACTGCTTTGCTACACAACTGAGGCATGCTGGAAGTAGGAGGCATTATGCTGGCTGGTCTACGTTTTTTATTTATTTTATTTTTAATATAAAAAAATTGGTTTGCAGGTTTTTGATCCTCCTTGTAGGTGGCAATATAATTCGAAAGTACTCCCTGTGTTAGTCAATAGACTTTTGGAAGAAGGTTTTATAATGGGTCCAAAAATCCTGTTATCCTGATTAGTTAGAATTATAACTTTGTTGAATAGTATGAGTAGTTCTCTCTTAACCTTTATCTCTAGCAACAAACATTTGTGTGCTTTCTTGAACAGGCGATTCCTGTTTAGTGTTAAGCAAACTACATTTATTTTTGGTCTACCATACTTAATATTGTTTTCCTTAAGTATTTCTTACGATGAATCCAGTGGAGTTCGGCATGTACGAAGGATGTTTCACCCTGGCCGAGGGTTAGGAGGGCCACGAGCTCGGAGATCAAACATGCACTTTACTAGCAGTTCCACTGGAGGGCTTTCATCCTCACAGAGCTCGTATTCACCAAGCAATAGGGAAGCCATGGATCCTATAGCAGGTAAATCATCAGCCCTAAGAGGGTTTGCTATTTAAATGTTAAACTTCAGGTTTTTCTAAATTTATTCAGACTAGACATTTGTAGCAATTGCACAACCATTAATTTATTATGTTGGTTTTCTTGTGTTATTGCCTGCTACACATATTAAAGAAAAATTCTGGGTATATTAGAGCCTGTGAATGCACCCGCACTCCAATTTGACGCAGGGGTTCCCACGATTAGCTGCAGGAGGCAATGGATGGCTGACAGCTCTTGTAATCACATGTGAGTGGTTGCCGATCGCTGCATGACAAATTACACACGAGCGGCCACAATTAAATGCGAGAGCCGGAAACCCTCCCACTGCACCCTAATTCACCGTAATTCTGTTTAAGTGGCTAATGCAGAGGACAAAACATGACTTGTACCTTTTTGCATAAAAAAAATAAAAGTTTTTTTCACCTAAGCAGGAACTGACATTTTCTGTGGGTGTTCTCTAAACCAACTAGGTACAGAACGCTTCCAGGGTCCCATATTGCATAGAATTTTACAAAAATGTACAGTTTTGCAAGTTAAGGAAAGGTCATTTTTAAAAACCTTTAAATTACAATGTAATTATGCAAACACTGCACCATGATGGCACTTGCCTTCCAGCAAATTAGCTAAAGAAGAAAACTTCCAAGATAACCCCTTGGTGTTCTCTTGTGGTTCACTCATTTAGAATCCTAATAATACACTGTAGTCACACTATGACAATATCGAAGATCCTTCAGCCCATCTAGCATTAAAGATCAACTCCACCTTTTCCTCAAAAAAAAAATGCATTGTGCATGTAAATGAATCACAACCTCACAGTAAGTTTATGTGCAACTTACCTCCTTTAGCTGTACAGAGCAAGTTTCTGTGTCTGTGATGTCACTCTTCCCACTGGCTGAATTTCAAAGTTCTCCGACTTCCTGTTTTCTTCCTGTTCCAGTTCTGATACTACATGCCCCATGATCCTTTCAGCCTCTGTAGCTTCACGGTGGGCTATGAGAGTCACTTGTACCAATTCTGGGAGTTGATGTGGGTGGGTCATAGGGTTACTGTGGGTGTTTCTAGGCCTTGATGTTTGTGGTGAAAGGTGTAAATGTGTCATGCCTCCTGTATCATTCCTCCCTCCTGTGTCATTCCTGTCTTGCAGCATGCAAAAGATAAATAGCTTACTGCAAGGCTACAGAGGAAGGGCTATGGGAGGTTATTATGAAGGTGCTTCCTTTTTATGTAAATCTCTCTGGGAGGGTGGTATCGGAGTGGTGGGACTCTACCTGTTCACACTGGTCAGAATATTTACCTGGGCAGTATTAATATCTAATTTTGATTAATTTAATCCTGCCTAGCAAGCAGCACAGTTGGCTTTCAGAGCAGGCTTTGTATATTTTATGAATGTGTTTCCTTCATGAATAATGCTGTGATCTGTGAGGTGGGACTTGGGAGGGTTGGACTCTTCCTGTAGTGTGACTGGGTCGTAAAGAATGCAAATTAGGATGTATTTAATACCACCCACCATCAGAGCTGTGAAGGAAGTTGCATAATTTGCAGTGTCTGAAAGACTACAGAGGGGAGTGTACAGACTGGGCACTACAGGAAGTGGCTATGGAATGGAGAGAGTCTATCGGCAGTATATACAGTGTCGCATAAGACCAAGCCACAACTAAACCCAGAATATCGGGAGATCTGCAGACAACTGAGCAACATGGTATAGAGTTATAATCTATGTTGGGATCAATTATTCCATTCAGTTCTAGTGAAAAGAGTTTGAATTGAACTTTAACTCTGGTGGCACTTAAAATGTGTCAGAATCGCCTCCCTTTATTTCTGCATCACTGAGGCAGAAATTTAGTGCTTATATCGTTAATGCTGGCTCTGGAGAAAATAGTAAACTGATGCATGTATTGTTTTTTAGAATATATGTTTAAATGATGGAGTCTCGTGGTTTAAAAAATATACATGTACGTTTTCTTCTTTACAGAGTTGTTATCCCAATTATCAGGAGTTAGGCGTTCAACGGGTGGTCAGCTCAATTCCTCTGGGCCTTCTGCCTCTCAGCTGCAACAGCTACAAATGCAGTTACAATTAGAGCGGCAACAGGCACAGGCAGCACGGCAACAACTAGAAACGGCACGTAACGCAACTAGACGCAACAATGCAAGTAGTGTCACTACCACCATTACCCAATCAGCAGCAGCAACCAACACATCTAATACGGACAACAATCAGCAAACTATACAAAATTCACAGTTTCTCCTCACAAGGTATGCATGTATTGTAAATTTTGGCTACAGCTTTTAAGTCCAATCTTTTTCAGACTAGTGTGTCATTAAGCATTCCTTCCCCAGGGATGCCTACTGTTTGTTGGTTTTAAGTTGTGTTTGAAGCCAAGAACTGGGTCAAAACGGCCATCCTGCAGATCATCCAGTTAAAATATACCGTTGGGTAGTTATTGAATTTGTAAGTCCTATTTTTTATTTATTTTTTTACCTAATGTTGAAAGTCAGTGCTGTAAGTATCCTAGGTATATGGTCCAAAACGTATTGTAACGGAGTTGTAAATAATTTTTTTTTTTTTTCACCTTTAATGCAATCTATGCATTAAGGTGAAAAAACATTGAATGCTGCCGCCCCCCCAAGCCCTCGTTATACTTACCTGACCCCTCGGAAAAACCCGCGCGGTCCCAATATCCTCTTCGCCGCTCAGCCTGGCCGCTGATTGGCTAGAGCAGATGGATTGAGAGCAGCACAGCCATTGGCTGGCGCTGCTGTCAATCACATCCAGTGACGAGGGGCGGGGCCGAGTGATACAGTGAGCGGCTATGGCCGCTCGCTGTATCACGGGAGCGAGCCCGCAATTACTGACCACCATGCAAGCTCTTGCATGACTGTGGTGAGTAATTGCAGGGAGGACCAGAGACAGCCGCCGAGGGACCCCAGAAGACGTGGATCGGGGCCACGATAGGCAAAACGAACTGCACCGTGGAGGCAAGTATGACATGTTTGTTATTTTAAAGGTAAAACATTTTTTCCTTTACAAACGCTTTAATGTCTATGGCCAGCTTTAGTCTATTCTGGTACCATGGACTAGGTGCATTTCCTGATGCTAGAAAATCTTCAGTGAGTTCTAATGTCACTTGGTAACTTTTTAGTTTAGGCTTCTTTTTGAGCAGCTTGATTGTCCATTTCTTTGCTGAGCTTATCCTTTGAATTCCAAGTTGACAGATAAAGTCTAATTTGATATTCAGGGCCACAAAATATTAAACTGTGCATTGTGGTGTGCCATGCAAATACAGTTTGCAGTTCATATGGATCATCTAATTATTGCTACCCGCACACATTAGATTTTGATTGTACAATGTTTTTTAGATTTACCACCAACAATGAATTGGGGCCTACCCAAACTTTTAATCTGTATCCAGATAGACAGGCTCTCGCACTACATAGTTGGTAATTTTAAAGGTGATTGTGCGTGTGGCCAATTTTGGGAAGCACTTAACAATATCCTTATTCTACAATAATAATCCATTTACACACTTGGCCCTGTAATCCATCTTTCATGAAGTTGTCTTGTGCAATCATTCACGAACATTTGCATTTTCTGTCCCACGGTGCCACAATCGACTGTGAATATTAGTGATGTGTATACATGTCTGTGGAAAAACTGGCCTGATTTGATCACGAAGCGCACCCTGTTTCTCCAGAACAATGCACAAGCTCATACTGCTCACCGCACTATGTGCCCATTACAGCAACTTGGTTTGGAGGTATTGCCACATCCTCTTTACAGCCTGGACCTTGCTCTTAGTGGTTTAAACCAAACAGGTGGAAATCACTCAGAGTTCCTCAGAGGTCAGCATTTCGGGACTGATGAAGTGATACAGGTTGTCCTAAGATGGTTCAGGCGTACTGACAAATCTTTCTATGTCAAAGCTTTCCAGGCATTAGTTAAATGCTGGGATACGTGTATAAATGTAGCAGGAGATTATGTTGAAAAATAAATGAAGTTTCTGCTCCTTGAAATTTGTTATTTTAAACTCCAAAGTTCCGGTTTGACTTGACTGACCCTCCATATGTTTTTCTGTTTCCTTGTAAAGTCCTCCTGTGTTTGGAACAAAGAGTGCATATTTATTGCGGTCATGTACACTGCCCTGTGCACACTACACATATCATAGTCCTTAGTCTCTGGAGCAAGCCTAAGAGGATGGTTATGTTTTTATGCATGGTGGGACCATAATAGCCATCCTTCAACAAAGTCGCATCACAGCAGCAAAAACACAGAATTGGAGTTGTGAAGGAGACTAGAAGAGCCTTTTTTTTTATTTAAGAATAACATATTTGCATAGACTTTTTTTTTTTTTTTTTTTTAAACCCAGAGTTTAGTGTAATTTTAAATGCTGGCTGATCAACTTCCCTACAAGTTGCACTTGCCAGACAATGCTCCCTTGCTTTCTCTCCACTGCTGGCGTCACCTCTGTCTAAGCTCCATTGTCATGTAGTGTTGGAACCTACCAAGGTGGAGGAAGTCATATTGAGGTGGTTACTTGCTCCCTCATATCTGGAAGGCCCACTCCATTGGAGACTGCTGAATGGTGAGTATCATTTTCTCAAGGGATATACTACCAGCATGTGCTGTCACTTTATGCTAAATGGACAAACTGACACCGGGGTTGATTTACTAAAACTGGAGAGTGAAAAATCTGTTGCAGCTCTCCGTGGTAGCCAATTATTTTTTTGTTTGTTTTTGTTTTGTCAAAGCTTAATTGAACAAGCTGAAGATGGAAGCTGATTGGCCACCATGCACAGCTGCACCAGATTTTGTACTCTCTAGTTTTAGTAAATCAACCCCAGTGTCTCTGAGTCTTTTCGGTTTTAAAATGTGAAAAAAGGTGTCTGTATACTTGATCATCTGGAAATAATATGAATTTCTTTAGATGTTTATCTTATTTTGTATTTATTTTTTAATCTGTGTTTCCAAATCTGATGCAGATTGAATGACCCGAAGATGACAGAAGCTGAACGACAGTCAATAGAAAGTGAACGGGCAGATCGCAGCCTCTTTGTCCAGGAGCTCTTGCTTTCTACATTGATGCGGGAAGAAAGCTCCTCCTCAGATGAGGATGAGCGGGGGGAAATAGCCGATTTTGGGGCTATGGGTTGTGTAGATATAATGCCTTTAGATGTTGCTTTAGAAAACTTAAATCTCAAAGAGAGTAATAAAGGAAACGAGCCTCCGCCACCTCCTCTTTGATGACATCCCCCTTTGCAGACAATGTCCTCTGTGCTGTAACTGCCAATGAAAGTGGACAAACAACTATCTTTGGGTTTGTTTTGGTGATTGTAATTTCCAGTCTGTCACTCTTGTTACATTGTGTACATTCAAAAAAGTAAAAAAAAAATTGAAAAAAATTGAAAAAAAAGAGACAGAAGCAAATATATATGACAAAATCACTTAACTAATTTTTACTTCTAGCAAATATACATAGGTAGCAGTTCCAGAGGCAGCCGTCTGCTTCCTGTACCTTGACGTAAACACAAATAAAGCTCTCCTAATCTCCCACATTCAAACTGAAGAGGAAAAATCTATATGGATAAAAAAAAATCTAATGAAGCTGCTGTGTGTATTTATGAATATTAATTAATAAAAACTGCTTGGATGGTTTACCATAACTACTGCATGAGGTTTTTTGCAGCGTGCATGAGTTTTTAGTGACATTGTCATTAAGAAAAAAAAAAGACAAAAGAAACAGACTTAAATTCTAAGACTGTTAAACCGTAAATCCCAAAGCTTTCCTAAACATTATTCAAAAGGTTACAGCACCTGACGACATGCAAAGTTGACCTAAACTCTAGTGGGTTTCAGCCTTGGATCTTTTGAATAATGTACGAATATTTTATGTGAGTGAAAAGCAAGTTCTGCAGTGGCATTAACTGTATGTCTGCTTGGATTTTCATGTGACAATTTCTCTAAAATGCCATCATATGCAGTTGCCACTAGAAGGGTGTTTTACTAAATTATAAATAGTTTTAAAAAAATCTTATAGATTTGTTGTGTATTTTGCTAAGTATACTGATAAGGCATTATTTAATCATTAGATGGCAGCATTTTCCTTTTTTTTTCTGATCAGAGATGCATGAGGCCTCCATATGCAGAAGGAAGAATAAGTATATTTGTTGCCTGTAGAGGCCAATAAAATACTTTCATTTTCTAGCTTGAACTGGAAAATGACAGCTGGAATTTTGCTATGCGCAACATTAGCCCCCTTTTTTTTTTTTTTTTTGAACACTTTAAATAAAATGGGGTCTAATATATTGGCTAATCTGAGCAATCTATGTGGATGATCTCAATCAAGTCAGTTAAAGGGGTTGTAAAGGTTCGTCTTTTATTTTCTAAATTGGTTCCTTTAAGCTAGTGCATTGTTGGTTCACTTACCTTTTTTCCTTCGATTTCCCTTCTAAATGATTTTTTTCTTTGTTTCAATTTCTCACTTCCTGTTTCTTCTCAGTAAGCCTTTCGCCATCATCCGAGAGCTGGAAAGTCATTTAGAACAGCTTACTGAACACCTTACTGATGAGGAACAGGAAGTGAGAAATTCAGACAAAGAAAACAAAGGAAAAAAAAACATTTAGAAGGGAAATTGAAGGAAAATGTAAGTGAACCAACAATGCACTAGCTTGAAGTAACCTATTTAGAAAATAAAAAACAAACCTTTACAACCCCTTTAAAGCAAATATTCAAAATTGACTCCATAGTGACCTTTTAATTGCAGTTGAAACTTAAATTACAATAATATATTGACATTACAGTCAGGCCGCTGCCAGAAATTGCAATATGTGATCCTTTGAGCAAACCTTGTTTTCTGTTTAATTTTTTCTTTTTTTTTTCTTCATGTGGTTGTTAACAAAGCCTTTTCAACTGTTCAATTTGTTTTATCCAGGTGTAGAGTAATTCATTTAAATGCTGTTTAAAGGCAAACGTTATCCCAGGTTATGTTGTCTTCGTTTTAAAAAAAAAAAAACATTTTCACATTCTTAATTCTATTTTTCCTGAGTTCTCTTATTTATGTATTTGCTTCCTAGTTTGCAACGATTGTCCACAAAAAGGAGAGCTTGAGGATTTTCCTTCCCAGACTTTGTCAGTATATAATACGTAATTCCTAATGCTGTTGTTAGCACTTTTTTATTTATTGTTACTTTTTTTTGATTTTTCTTTTGGCATACAATTAAAAAGCCTTTGATTTAAAAATCATGCCACCTACATGCCTATACTATATATCCTATATGAAAATATGTTCGGTGTACAGTGCATAGAATTTCATAAGGGTCCCGACACAGTGGGTAGCAGGTTACTTTTTGTTTTTGTTTAGCAATGTACAGTTAGAATATAAAGAAAATAAAAGGACAAAAGAGTATGCACAGCTTTCTGATGAATCTACCAATATATTATCACTTGATCATGTCTGCATTTTTTCCTCTTTTCCTTCACTTGGCAACTACCAGTTGTTGCAGCATCACCTTGTGTGCAATTGGAAATACAGTGGTGTGTTGTAACCCACGATAACACTGGGTATATTAGTGATTGTTCCTCTCACCTATATACTGCTGACATTATGTATTCCTGCAAAGTGTTGCACCTGAATGTTTCACCCCATCCATTCAAGGGTTATAGTGTTGAAGGGTTAAAATGAAGAGGCGCTCCTGGTTTTCTAGTCTTCTGTTGTAGCAGTCCCCCTCCCTATTTTTTTTTTTTTTTTTTTATCCCCCCCCCCCCCCCCCCCCCCTCTTCTTTTTTTTTTTTTTTTTTTTTTTTGAAGGTTTCCAGAAAAAAATAAAAACAAGGAAAAAAAAAAACTTAACAAAACGTTTCTTCAAGCTGTAGTCTTTTCAAACACATTCTGCACATTACAGCTATAAGTTCAGTTCAATAAAGCATTTTCAAGACTGTTGCCCCTTTGAGTTTCTTTGTCAGTAAACACAGAGGAGTCTTTGCTCTGAAATGATGGTGGAGCTCTCATTTTATGCTGCAAAGCAACCATGTTTGGTTCTTTGTACTGGATTACATGGAAATCTTACATTTACAATAGTTGGATTAAGCATTTCGTTTGAAGCAGTAACTGACCACCAGTTTGAAACGTACTTGGGCAAAATTAGTAAAAAATATTTTTTTATGTAAAGACTGGCTGCACTTTGTGTAGCTGTTGGTAGTTGAGAGATGCATACACTTGATGAGACCATATACAAGTGCTTCATAGGAGTCCTGGTATGTGCTATTGTTGGTCAAATTACAGAAAGGCACAATAAATTGGGTATCTGCTATAGTTTTGTAAAGCATTTTGCTACCAGGCTCCTGAGATTTGTCTAGGAACAACATGTTGCACAACCTAATGCAAGCAGTCCCTTTTGAAGAAAGGAAAAACCTGATCTTAGCATGCAAGTAAGTGGCTATTGAAACCTTACATGTAGTAAAATACATTCCTTCTAGTAAAGAGTGTATTTTTTCCAATGTTTACCTGAATTAAACTAAGATTTTTGTACAGTAATTTTTTTTTTTTTACTTGATGTCCATTAAAGAGAACACACACACACACACACACACACACCATAATTCTTAGATATTTGAGTTGTACTGCTACCTTCAGAAGGGTTGGGAACTGGCAAACAAAACAATTTAACCATCATGCCTCAGTAAGCCAAGAAAACAGGGGCTCTAGACCTGTGTCTTTAAATAAAGAAAGAAATAAAGAAAGAAAAAAAGATTTAATAGTAACTGAAAAAAAATCCTTATTTCCTGATTGTATAGTAAAGGAAACAGTATTATTATACAGGATTTATATAGTGCCAACCTGTGCAAACAAATGGAAGGAATGACAACATGACCTGTTGGGGCACCTTGAGGACTGGCATTGGGAAACACTGCCTTAGGTGGTTGTCAAAGCAGGAGTTGTTTTTTTTTTTTTTTTACCGTTCGACATTAAGGTAACCCCCCCCCCCCCCCCCCTTAATACTTACCTGAGCCCAATCCTGATCCAGCGCTGTGCCTGAAATAAGCAGCACTTCTCTCTTTCTCCTGACAGCAGTGGGAGCCACTGTCTTCTGCTGCTGTCAACCAAATCCTGTGAGGAGGGGGCAGGGCCGAGCCCTGTTCGTGTGTGAGTGTCAATGAACACACATAACCCAACTTGGGAGCGGGTCTGAATGAGTGCCACCAAAGCAAGCAGATCAAGCAAAATGTGTGTTAGCAAGGAAGGAACCCAACAATATAATTCATATTCTACGCCTTAAAGCGGAGCTCCACCCAAAAATGGAATTTCCACTCTGGTGTCACATTTGGCACCTTTCAGAGGGGAGGGGGTGCAGATACCTGTCTAAGACAGGTATTTGCACCCACTTCCGGGAATACGGAACTGCGGCAGCCATGCCCTTTCTCGCAGCTCCCGCTGTCTTCTGGGAAACGCACTGTTCCCAGGAGAGAGCAGGGACCAGTGACAGCGTGGCGCGCTACTCGCGCATGGGCAGTAGGGAACCGAGCTGTGAAGCCGCAACGCTTCACTTCCCGATTCCCTAACCGGGGATGGCGGCGCGTGCAGCTGAGGGACGAGCGATTGCTTGTCTTTGGCTGACAACATCGCAGGCATGCTGGACAGGCAAGTGTCCATTTTTTAAAAGTCAGCAGCTGCAGTATTTGTAGCTGCTGGCTTTAAAAAAAAAAAAAGGGGGGTAAGTTCACTTTTATAGAAAACTCTGTATTGTGAACTTATACAGGTCCTCCCCTGTCCCGCTGACCTGTACCATTGCAATCTCCAGTTCTAAGCCCCAGTATATCTGCGCCAGGTGTCCGGGGCTTAGAAATCTTCCTGAGCTGAATGTCCAAAACGTCCCTTATCAGAGGTATGTTGTGGAGCATTATAATTGGTCAGCGCCATCACATCAGCAGCCACATAGCCTATCCTGTCAGTTTTGCAGAAGACGCCAGGATGGAGAGAGGATTTCTAAGCTTCAGGCTCCTGTTGTGGGTAAGCCGGGGCTTAGAACCGAAGTTACATTTTACCAATAACTTGTCTGATCTACTTAGCAATTGTGGAGGGGGAGACTGGGGCACCTTTGCAGTATAAGAAGCACAATGGGGATCAGATTTCCTTAAAGTGGCATTAGCTGAGAGGTAAACTTAGCATGTGCAAGACATCCAGACAATGGGGAAAGATTTTTCCATGGGATGCATCAGAACAGGACTAAAGATAGGATAATATTGTATTTTTGTAAGTGGAAGTCAGAGACCACCTTCAGAAAAAGAACGCCTTCGTTTTGTACAAGAATAGGAGGTTCACTTATACAAATTTCTTGACTTGCAACTTCTGAGTGGTCCTTCAAAGTGCGATGGTAGAGTTTAAGAAGTGGTCTTTTTTTTTTATCCTTCTAGAGCAGGGGTGTCAAACTCAATTTCATTGTGGCCGCATCAGCATTATGATTACCCTCAAAAGGGCTGGTTGTATCTGTAAGATTAGATGTCTAGCGCATCCCCTCCCCTTTTACATTAGATGTCAAGAGCCACCCCACCATCAGAAGTTGAGTCCCCCACTCTCTCTTACATAACAGTGCACCCGCTTTTCTTATGCTGCTGCTGGGAAGAAGCTGGATGCATTGCTTGAAAGCAGAAAGTAAGGGCCGGGTGGAGGGCCGGATTCGGCCTGCGGGCCTTGTGTTTGACACCTATGTTCTAGAGCATGGGTCTTCAAACTACGGCCCTCCAGTTGTTCAGGAACTACAATTCCCATCATGCCTAGTCATGTCTGTGAATGTCAGTGTTTTACAATGCCTCATGGGATGTGTAGTTCTACAATAGCTGGAGGGCCATAGTTTGAGGATCCCTGTTCTAGAGGGTAGGGATAACTGAATCTTAAAGGCGCCTCATTTAGGATCATGGCATCAATAGCCATGTCTTTAGTGCCAGTTTCCGAATAGTAGGATGGAACACAGGCCCTTAGAACAGAAGGCCTGGACAATGCAGAGAATACCACAGATGCAAGCAAGGAGCTTGAGAATGTCTGAGTACCTTGTCCCCCTGGGCCTATTTGGTGTAATGAGAGACACTGAGATGTCCCCCTTATTGATCTTGCAAAATAGGCAAGGGAAAATTTGGACCAAAGGCATTGATCAGTTTAAACTAATCCCATGACATTAACAGGGTGTCCACTGCAAATGCCCAAGGGTTTCTGGACCTGATGACAAACCTCTCTAGTTTGGTGTTGAAGCTGGAATCCAGTAGATACACATCTGGCATTCCATTGTGTGGCAAAGTGCTTGAAGGACTTCTGGATGGAAATACTAGATTTTGATTGAAAAATCAACCTGACAACTTTCAACGCCTGTGATGTGAACAGCAGACAATACTGGAACATGCGTTTCAGCCCAGGAGAGGATCACGTCTTTCCTTTAGTGCCTTGCACCTTTTGGTGCTTACTTGATGTAAGCCGTTACTGTGCTATTGTTCGACTGTATTCTTGTCAGGTGCCCTCATAATAGACCAGTTCTAAAATGTTGCATAAAAGGTGAGTCTCTAATGATGACCAAGTCCTCTACACTGAAAAAGTGTTCAGGACTGTTTCCCTGCTAGATACAATGGGGCAGATTCATGAAGCACTTACACCGGTTTTTTGGTAGATGCACGGCGTAAGTGCAGATTTGCGCCGGCGGATCGCTGCGCCTTACCCAGAGAACCAGATTACGCCTCCAAATAGACTATATCGCCTCGGTGTAACCTTTCCACGCCGGCGCAGATTTACGCTGGTCGGATCTGGCGCGGCCATGGTTTTTGTGTTTTAAATATGCAAATGAGGTTTTTGGGCCGATTCATCAACTTAAGCTTGACCGGCGCAGGCTACTCCCGGTGAGCGGAGCTGAAATTTCCAGTGCAAAGTTACACCTCATAAAAGCAGGGGTAACTTTGCACCAAACTTGCAGAGGTCAGCTGGAGAGCAGCTAAAGCAGCAGCGTTACAAACGAACTGAGCAACAACACTTGCTGGACAACACATAGAGGCGGTCCCCATGTTGGGAGAGGCCCTTAATAATTACAGCCCTCTCCTCTGGGCTGAAATTGGTCATCCGCCCACCTGAGGATTCCTCATCAGCCATAACTGCCCCACCACAATGCAAACGACCTAGCTTAGAAAAAAAAAAAGCTTCAGTACATTTGCACCTGCAGGGCGGAAGTCTGGGCTGATTCATGGACTGGGCTTTGGTAGTGGGTCGGCGTAGCTCAGGGATCACGCCGGGGCGCAGTTCTGAGCATGTGAAGATTGGGGCATTTACCCCTGGATGTCACTGAGCATGTGCGGTCTAAGATGCGCCCCGGCGTGACCCCTGCGCCACGGTCGGCACTTCATTAGCATAGGGTGACTCCCATTTGGCCTTACGCCGTCTAAAATCCGCCCCGCTGGGGCATCGTAGACAAAAAAAGTTTCTTGAATCACCTAACTGCCTCTCCGCGCTGGACCGGTGTAGTCTAAAAATGATGCACCATGCCGGTGCAAATCTGCACCATTGTACATGAATCTGGCCCACTATGTTGAGTTTCAATGGTCTGGAATAGACTCAACACTCCCATGCATGCACAAACTGATGGCTTCTTCTGGGCCCCAAGGGCACTGGCATGAGAACAAATACAAAGTTATTCTTGAGGAAGAAAGATTCTGAACAAATTCATGCCCAGCACCAGACTCCTGTGCTCCAGTCTTTGAGATAGTTCCAGCAGTGACTTTTTAAGGATCCAACTGAAGCTCTACAGAACCTGTACTGTCTACCTGAGAACTAATCTATTAACAGAAGATGACCCAGGTACCCCATAGCATAGATCCCCTGAGAACAGAGTAGAATCAAAACTGTGGCAAGTAACTTGGTGAAGAGCTGTTTGCCCACCACAAAATGCAGCTAGTGTAGATTAACTGCTCCAATTCAGATTACAAGCCATAAAGAAGATCAAGTAAAACCCTTGAAAATATTCTGGAAGTACAATCCCTTGTTTTAAAAACTGTTGGACAGCTGAAACCAGATTCCCGTGATGGGGAAGGAGACAAGTTGGAGAGTGGGGAGAAGGTAGAGTGCAAAACTCCAGTTTGTAGCCCCTGAAAACAACTATCTGGACCCAGACATCAGGGATGTACTGGGACCAGAAGTCAGAGAAGGTGAACAAACTTCTCTCCACTTTGAGAGGTGGGTGTGCCCAATCACTGTGCATTGGCCTCGGTTCCAGTCTTGGCTGGATTGGAAGACTATATCTTCTTGAGAAAGTATGCTCCTGACTTAAACTTAGCGTTGGAAAACTGGAAGGGATGAATGATGCCTCAGAGGTCGCAAACTTGCTGGCAGAGACTCAAGCCTTGTTCTTTTAAGAGAAAAGACTCCTACGGCCTGCAATCTCTTAAATGTACTTTTTCAAGGTGATTGCCTTTTAAATGGTAAATGCTCATGGAGTTTCTCTCAGGTGAATTCAGTTAAGCGGCACTTAAGCCAGAGAATTCTGTGCATGTGCTGTAAACAGAGGCCCGGATTCACAGGGAGTGGCGCATCTTTAGACCGGCGTAGCGCATCTCATATGCGCTACGCCGACGTAAATCAGTGAGGCAAGAACAGTATTCACAAACCACTCGCTCCCAACATTGCGCCGGCGTAACGTAAATTGGCCGGCGTAAGCCCGCCTAATTCAAAGTAGGAAGGAAGTGGGCGTGATCCATTTAAATGAACCATGACCCCATGCAAATGAATGGCCGAACGAACGGCGCATGCGCCGTCCCTTGGGCGCTTTCCAGTGCGCATGCTCAGAATCACGTCGGACCTAATGCCTAAGATACGTCGAATCACTGAACGTAACCTACACCCAACCCTATTCACCTAGTCCTACTCAAACGACGTAAAATACGACGGCTGTTCCGTCATCCATACCTTTGCATGGGATGCGCCTCCTATAGTTGGATAACTTTACGCCGGACGTACGCCTTACGTAAATGGCGTATACTACTGTGACGGGCGCAAGTACGTTCGTGAATCGGCGTATCTCGGTCATTTGCATATTTGACGCGTAAATCAATGAAAGCGCCCCCTACGGCCAACGTAAATATGCGCCCAGGCTCCGACGGCGTAGGAAACTTACGTCGGTCGGATGAAGCCACATTTTAGGCATATCTTGCATTAGGAATCAGGCGCATAGATACGACGGTGCATCAGTGCACTTACGCGGCATATATAAAGATACGTCGGTGTAAGTGCTTTAAGAATCCGGGCCAGAATGTCTTCTTTGGGTGAAGCATGTCCCTCAAGCCATTCATGCAGCAGCGCAAGGCAAAATGTGAACGTTACAGCTGACTATGTACAGAGGGATCTGTAAAGATGAAGCCATGGCCATATGCCATGTCATGCACCAGTGGTCTTACAAACTGCCATAGACAGAAAAAGGTTGAATAACAGGGTCCTCCAGGGCAAATTTAACCTTGGGGAGGGCCTTTAACCTCTTATCTACCAGATCTTTTAACAAAGGATCATCTTCCATAGGGCTGTGAGGGATTTTTTTTAAGTAGAAAATGCCTGGATGTACCACAGGGTTTGCCCACTTTTGAAGGAAACATTCTTCAATGGTATATTGTTGGGTGAAACATTTAGGGGGAGAAAGAAAATAATCCTCTCCATTTGAGGCTATTTTCATATAAGACAGGCTCAACCAGTACCAGGACCAAAAGGTCTAAGGAATACAAGGGATCCTGTACGTAATTTCTTTACTGTCTTTTTAGGGACGCAGGTAGATAATATTTCTTAGATATGGGATTTCCTAAAGCAATTCAACTGAGAGGTGGGTCACCTATCGATCCAATGCATGTGGAATCTAGTACAAGGAAATGGTATCAACACTAAATAAAGGCTAGTTGGGGAAAAAAGGGGTACATAGACAAATCTGTAATTGCCACGGCCAAAGAAACAGAATCGACCTTATGTTCCAGAACAGTACAGGTCCACATTGAATTGCTATCTGAATGCAATGATGGGCTGACAATGGGGAGAACAAACAAACACTCATAAGAAAAAAAAATGTTGGAGGTACAAGTTTCTAAACAAGAAAAAACAAATTAACTAAGCAAAGAGGCAAAAAAAAAAAAAAGCCTAGGTAACTTTTTTTCAGCAGGAAAGGGAGGTAGAACAGATATAGGGGGTTATTTACAAAAGGCAAATCCACTTTGCACTACAAGTGCAGTCGCTGTAGATCCGAGGGGGACATGCAAGGAAACTTAAAAACAGCATTTTAGCTTGCACATGATTGGATAACAAAATCAGCAGAGCTTCCCCTCATTTCAGATCTACCCCTCAGATTTACAGCGACTGCAATTTCAAGTGCACTTTGCACTTGTAGTGCAAAGTGGATTTGCCTTTCGTAAATAACTTCCCACAGTATCTCCAAGTACAAAGACCAAACAAGCAACAATTAGGTTTGTGTGAAACACCAAGTTATATCCAAATAAGACAGGTGTTTTGTAAACTGCAAAGGTTTAAACTGAGCACCATTGATCCTTCAAGGAGTAAGGTCAGTAGTGTACAGTGCAAAGTTGACAGATAAGCCTCTTATGAGATAGGAATAAGTATGACTCTTCTATCAATAAGAAAGGGAGAGAAACGTAAATCAGAAATAAAGTGCAGACATCCCAGCTCCTTTAAATGATAGGCTGCTTTCACACTGAATCGCTTTGCAGGCGCTATTGTGCAAAAAATAGCACCTGCAAATTGCCCTGAAAGAGACGCTCCTTTATATCTAGTGCGAAAGCCTGAGGGCTTTCACACTGGAGCGTTGCGCTGGCAGTGTTTTTGCGGGTGGGTTTAACCCTTTTTCGGCCGCTAGTGGGGGATTAAAACTGCAATGCTAGCAGCCGAAAAACACGGCAAAAACAACAGTAAAGCGCCGCTAAAAATATCGGCACTTTAGCGGTGCCGCACCCAACGCTTCAGTGTGAAAGTAGCCATAGGGTGAAAGAACCGCAACAATCATATAAAATATAAATAATATAAAATCCATATAAAAAAAGTCGTTTGGCTTCAGGGACCAAAAAAGGTGAGGAGACCTTTTAGCTCAGATTGACGCCGCATACACACGGTCGTTTTTTGTGATGAAACAAAACAACGTTTTTCAAACTTCATTTTAAAAAACGACGTTGCCTACACACCATCGTTTTTTCAAAATGCTCTAGCAAAGCGCGGTTACGTTCAGCACGTACGACGGCACTCTGTTCCATTCAAGCTTGCGTCATAACTTGCTTCTGAGCATGCGCGGGTTTAAAAACTTTGTTTTAAACGTCGTTTTACCCACACACTCATTTTAAATGACACAAAAAACGAAGTTTTGAAAAACGACATAAAAAATTGAAGCATGCTCGAATTTTTTTTTTTTTTTTTTTTTTTGTTTTTCAGAAGACATAAAACTACGTTTTCCCCACACACGGTCATTTTAAATGACGTTTTTAAAAATTTAGTTTTTTTTTTCATCACAAAAAACAACCATTAGATTTGAGAAATCATGAAAACAGTATTATAATGGGCAAATGATTTTTCCTAACAGGAACCAGGTGGAGTAACAATGTACTGGTGTAAGGTAAACCAGATTCTCCAGAGCAGAAAAGCAGTACGAACTTCTGCTCATGCACATTACAATACTGCTTTTACTCCTGGGCAAAAGGGAAACGCCAGATGCGCTGTGATGGCTTGGCACACGTGCATGCAACAATTGGCATGCACACTCGGTGCCCAGTATCTGCTTTTTGCCTCAACCCTGTAACTCTGACCTTGTCCTGTTTAGGCCTGGTTCACACTTATGCTTTTTTTTTGTGCGTTTTCAGTTTTGCAGAAACACACTACAGTCCATTTAACATGGTTTCCTATGGATATAGTTTACAGCTGTGCATTTTACGTAAATGGCCAGGGACTTTTTTATGGTTTCATAGACTTCAATGGATTAAAAGCATATATTAAACAATGCAAAATGCACCTGCATTATGCAAACTGCAACCTGTGTAGGTGTGAGTCAGGGTTGTCTCTGTCTTCTGATTCTGTACTGCTTTGCCTGGCTGTTACTGACCTTGGCCTGCTTCTTGTATGCCAATTTAGTCCATCACTGCCCAGCTGTTCCTGACTGCCACCTGCTTCCTGGCCCTGTTACCATCTCCTACTCTGGTGCCAAGCTGCTTCATCATCCTGTCCTGAGCATTGCAACATCCAGCTCTACCCACCTAAAGGCCATACACCACCAGCCAGATACACTTGTGCCACTCCTTGGCTTAACACTCTCTATCTCCATTTTCATCTGTGTTGGGCTTAAGGCTTCCCAAATCCTCATGAACTGTGGACATTTTTTCATTTCATTTGGAAATCAAGGTCACAGAGTCTGGAGGAAGAGTGGAGTGGTACAGAATCCAAGTTTTTTTTTTTTTTTTATAAATCAAACGGTTTTTATTGCTCAAGAAACACACAACAACATTTTTACAGGCAAGTCAGAACATTTTGCCTCATCATGCAAAAACAGTCTCATAACCAACCGTCACGGCTTTATAGTATATACAAATTTGAGAAAACTAAATCATAAACCTCCTACCGTATGTGGCTTAAAAAGGTAGAAGAAGTGAATAGGATGGAAGGGAAGGGGAAGGATGCAGCTTTTTTTTGTTTAGTTACCATTTTTTTTTTTAACCTTCATCCTCTCATCCTCATCCTGCCTTTTACTGCGAATGAGACTAGATATCTTACTCTATCCTCCCCGCCCCTAACGGAGATTACTTTAGGAAGGAGGAACTAGTGGGATATGGGCGAATTAAATGTATCAATCTATTTCTGCTGGTATTTATCGTAAGAGGATAAGTTAAGTCGAAATTATGTGAAGACGATTTATTCTCTGTAAATTTTTGTTATTCCTTTTCATGTATAAAAGAAAAAAAAATGAAAAATAAAGAAATTGAAAAAAAGAAATTGGAGAATACCCATTTCCTAGCACATAAATCATTAAATCGCCATTATACGGTATTGCCTTTCTGTCTTTTATCATTAAATCAATAACTCTAGCATCTCCTCCCCCACCATATTTCTCATACTGTTACCTCCCGGGCATGTCCCCAGGTATCTCTATACATGTCTAAGTAGTATCATCTGCACCGGTTCTCTGGGGCTTATCCAAGTTTAATGAGGTCCATAGTGATGTTTCCACAGTCAGTGATGATTTGGGGAGCCATGTCATCTGCTGGTGTTGGTCCACTGTGTTTTATCAAGTCAGCGCAGCCCTCTACCAGGAAATTATAGCGCACTTCATGCTTCCCTCTGCTAACAAGCTTTATGGAGATGCTGATTTCATTTTTCAGCAGGACTTTGCACCTGCTTACACTGCCAAAAGTACCAATATCTGGTTTAATGATCATGGTATCACTGTGCTTGATTGGCCAGCAAACTTGCCTGACCTAAACCCCGTAGAGAATCTGTGGGGTATTGTCAAGAGGAAGATGAGAGATACCAGACTCAACAATGCAGATGAGCTGAAGACCCCTATCAAAACAACCTGGGCTTCTATAACACCTCACCAGTGCCACAGGCTGTTCGCCTCCATGCCACGCCGCATTGATGCAGTCATTTATGCAAAAGGAGCCCGGACCAAGTATTGAATGCATACTATAGTGCAGGGCTCAAAATTTCAAGTCCTGAGCTACTAGCCAGGCCTCAAGAGTTACTCGCCACCAGTTGCCCCACCTAATTCATACACTGCCCTGCGCCTAATTGCACCCGTAAACACGCCCTCGTAGATTATCTCATGGAATGACAATGTTTTATGCAGAATCAAGTTACAAAATTAAATATTACCAACAACAACTTTAACAAAATGGGACAGGGCACTGGGGGCAGACCAGAGGGACAGGGCACTGGGGGCAGACCAGAGGGACAGGGCACTGGGGGCAGACCAGAGGGACAGGCCACTGGGGGCAGACCAGAGGGACAGGGCACTAGAACTGGATCTCTTCCCCATTCTCTTGCTGTCTCCTCTGCAACTCCCATCCATCCT
This sequence comes from Rana temporaria, assembly GCF_905171775.1. Taxonomy (NCBI): domain Eukaryota; kingdom Metazoa; phylum Chordata; class Amphibia; order Anura; family Ranidae; genus Rana; species Rana temporaria. The sequence goes on from NC_053489.1 coordinate 415,761,445, forward strand.
CTCTCTTGATCCCATTCATCTCATCATCAGGAGCCTGTGTGTGCGGCTCCACGCTTGCATGTCCCCACTTCCCCCCTTTTATTCAGGCTGGCAGAGAGGAGAGGAGCTGCAGCACAGTGGGAGGGAGTACAATCCAGCACTGAGATCCGCACAGCCATTGACATTATAGCACAGCACACATTGAGACCAGTCTGTTAACAGTGCTCAGGCTAAACTGTTGGACACTTACATAGAGCACAAGGAGAAGAAAACTGCACAAACTAGAAGGCTGCCGCTCTCATGTCAGGGCAACTTTCAGTGAGCGCTGCACCGGAGTGGTAATTTTGGCAATCCTCCACCTCACCAGTGGCGGCTGGTGAAGTTTTAGGATGGGGGGGCGCAAGACCCCGCCCCTCCCTGTTTGACCCCTCCCACTTCTCATAAGCCACACCCCTTAAATAATCCACCCACTCCGTCCCCTGTATTCCACTTGCTTCCACTCATAGTGTCAGGAGTATACAGCTCAGCATCACAGGATAGAGTATACAGCTCAGCATCACAAAACAGAGTATTTAGCACCAGCATCACAGGACAGAGTATATAACACCAGAATAACAGGACAGAGTATACAGCACCAGCATCACAGGACAGAGTATACAGCACCAGAATAACAGGACAGAGTATACAGCACCAGCATCACAGGACAGAGTATACAGCACCAGAATAACAGGACAGAGTATACAGCACCAGCATCACAGGACAGAGTATACAGCACCAGCATCACAGGACAGAGTATACAGCCCAGCATCACAGATCATGGTATATAGCGCAACCTTACAGATCGGCACAAACAAGCTGAAAAATTACACTGTTAGTAATGAAGGACTCTAAATAGGCATTTATCAGGTGATTATGTGTCATTGCTCCCCCTACATTAGGGTCCCCAGAGAGCCTACCTACTTATATTAGGGTGCTCAGAGCCTACCTCATTACATCAGGGTCCCCAGAGAGCCCCCCTTACATTAGGGTCCCCAGAGAGCCCCCCTTACATCAGGGTCCCCAGAGAGCCCCCCTTACATCAGGGTCCCCAGAGAGCCCCCCCTTACATTAGGGTCCCCAGAGAGCCCCCCCTTACACTAGGGTCCCCAGAGAGCCCCCCTTACACAAGGGTCCCCAGAGAGCCCCCCTTACACTAGGGTCCCCAGAGAGCCCCCCTTACACTAGGGTCCCCAGAGAGCCCCCCTTACATCAGGGTCCCCAGAGAGCCCCCCTTACATCAGGGTCCCCAGAGATCCCCTCCCTACATTAGGGTCCCCAGGGATCCCCTCCCTACATTAGGGTCCCTAGAGATCCCCCCCTTACATTGGTGTCCCCAGAGAGCCCCCCTTGCATCAGGGTCCCAGAGAGCCCCCCCCTTACACCAGGGTCCCCAGAGAGCCCCCTCTTACATTAGTGTCCCCAGAGAGCCCCCTCTTACATTAGGGTCCCAGAGGGCCCCCCTCTTACATCAGGGTCCCCAGAGGGCCCCCCTCTTACATTAGGGTCCCAGAGGGCCCCCCTCTTACATCAGGGTCCCCAGAGGGCCCCCCTCTTACATCAGGGTCCCCAAACAGCTGACTCCCCCCCCTTGCAGAGGTTCCCTTGTACCTGGCTGGAGGAGGTGGAAGGCAGCGATCGGCAGCTCTATGGTGTCCACAGGCAGGGGGATCTCCCTGGGGCTAGAAGTTCTATCTCCAAATGTATACAGAGGAGTGAATGTGATACCTGCCCCTCCCCTCTCCACTGTATACACTGACACTCAAGAGAGTACTACAAGCCCCAGGGAGATCCCACCACACCACACAGGCACCATAGAGCTGCCGATCGCTGCCTTCTACCTCCTACCACCTCTCCCCCACTGCACTCTAAATGGCCAGCACCAGCCAGAGGTGCAGGGGGAGATGCGGGGTCTTGGGGCCTCTCCACAGCGGTATAACGGAAGGGCCCAGTCGCAAATGCGACTGCAGCGACCCCTAAAGTTCTGCCACTGCAAAAAGGGGATATAAAAGAAACTACACTTAAAAAAACTATAACCCATATCCGTTTATCTTAGCATATTTAATATCTAATAATTACAGCATTATCAATGAAACACATTCATTTTTCCAGTTTGCTTTACTAATGCTAGATTTATGTAAAGTTTGCATGCAATAAACATGAAGCAGCAATTTTCACAAATGTAACCTTAGTGTTAGAAAAGCAAGCCTGCTTTAAATAAAAATGTACAAAGACACCAGAGAAAATAAATAGCCTACATTAATAACAACCCTAAGGAGTTTCAGTGACATTGCTAAAATTGGGTCAGCACAGCATAGGTTAAGTCTGATTTAAAATCTCCAAATGCTGTGTTCAGGAAACTGCACAGAGATTAAGACAGTCTGGATGCAAAGTAATTGAGGGATATAGCATTAGCAAGGAGCCAAGGTACAAAGCATTGTCTCAGTCACAGTGACAAGCTCTCTCTTACTTTTCTTGCTCTGTTCTGGCCATGCAAACGTCACTTCCGGTTTTCGAGCAGAGATTAAGACAGTCTGCACAGAGATTAAGCAGTCTGGAATCTCTGTATGAAAAGATATTGAGGCATATAGCATTAGCAAGCCAAGGAGCCAAGGTACAAAGCATTGTCTCAGTCAGTGACAAGCTCTCTTTTACCTTGGTTGCAGCTCCGTTCTGGCCATGCAAACGTCACTTCCGGTTTTCACGAAACCAGGAAGAGACCTCTGAATTGAAACAACAATGCTCCCGCCCAGCGCCCATAGTGATTCTAGGGCGGAAGCTGATGGCGTTTTGCATTGCGCCGCAAGGCGGGTTTAAAGCCCGCAAATGAAGTGCCACATCTGCAATCTTGTGATTGCATTGACGTGGCACTTCCCATAAGGCACATGGCCGGCGCCCGACTATAGTACATTTAGTTAAAGGACTTTTTTTGTAATTTTTTTTTTCTTAAAGGGGCCGTTTTGAAAAAAAAAAAAAAAAACTTTTTTTTTTTTTTTTTTTTTTGTGACTACAGGAGGGGGGGGCGGCGCCCGGGCGCCCCCTATGGACGGGCCGCCACTGCACCTCACTCATTACTTTCTGCTCTCCAGCTACATTGGTCGGGGCCCGGGGGAGGGGGGCAGGCTCAGAGAGGTCATACTGTTGGGTCCCATGGCTTAATGAGAATTGTAAGTAGAGCACCTGTGTACTGCTCTGCCTGTGCGCGGCTCACCAGACTACTTTTCCTGAGCATGCACCTTTCCTCTTCGGCCGCTAATCTCATCGGGACTCTAAGTGTAAGCACAGATTGGAGGGAGATTGGTCATGTAGCCCTGTCATCACTCGCCCCCAGCTTAAATCCACTCGCCAAATGCTAGTAGGCGAGTGGAAATTTTGAGGGCTGCTATAGTGTACATGAGCATACTTTTCAGCAAACCAAAATTTCTGTATTAAAAACCTTTATTTTTATTTTTATTGATCTTATGTAATATTCTAGGCAGTTATAAGAGGAATATTTAAATATTCCTGGGTGGATTTTTCTTATTAACCACTTCCTTACTGGGCACTTAAACCCCCTTCCTGCCCAGAGGACTTTTTGCGATTCGGCACTGCGTTGCTTTAACTGACAATTGCGCGGTCGTGCGACGTGGCTCCCAAACAAAATTGACGTCCTTTTTTTCCCACAAATAGAGCTTTCTTTTGGTGGTATTTAATCACCTCTGCGGTTTTTATTTTTTGCGCTATAAACAAAAATAGCGACAATTTTGAAAAAAAAAAATTTTTTTTACTTGTTGCTATAATAAATAGCTCAATTTATTTTTATTTTTTTATCCTCAGTCTAGGCCGATACGTATTCTACATATTTTTAGCAAAAAAAAATAAGCGACTGGTTTGCGCAAAAGTTATAGCGCCTACAAAATAAGGGACAGAATTATTTTTTTTTTATTATTTTTTTTTTTTACTAGTAATGGCGGCGATCTGCGATTTTTATTGCGACTGCGACATTATGGCGGACACATCGGACACTTTTGACACATTTTTGGCACCATTCACATTTATACTGCAATCAGTGCTATAAATATGCACTAATTACTGTATAAATGTGACTGGCAGGGAAGGGGTTAACACTAGGGGGTGAGGAAGGGGTTAACTGTGTACCCTAATATTAGTGTTCTAACTGTTGGGGAAGGGGGGTGACTGGGGGAGGTGACCAATCTGTGTCTATGTACAAGAGACACAGATCCGTCTCCTCTCTCCCTGACAGCACCGCTGTCTGCGAGAGCCGGCAATGAGAAATGATCTCATATGTAAACATATGAGATCATCTCTCATTGGCCGCACAGATTGGCCGTTCACGGCGATCTGTGATTGGCTGTGTCCAAGAGACACAGCCAGCACAGCAGTTCCCCGCTGCGCGCTCGGGAGCTTGCGCGGGGGAACGAGCAAAGGGGCGGACGTCAATTGACGTCGCCTCAGAGAAGTAGAACCACCCTGCGGCCGTCAATAGTCGTACGGCCGTCGGGAAGTGGTTAACCACTTGCCGACCTCCTCATGTAAATATACGTCAGCAGAATGGCACGGACAGGCACATGTACGTACCATGACGTGGGTCGGGGGTCCGATCGGGACCCCCCCGGTACATGCGGTGGTCGGCAAGCCTCGGGGAGCGATCGCTCCCCGGAGCTGAAGAACGGGGAGAGCCATATGTAAACACGGCTTCCCCGTGCTTCACTATGGCGGCGCATCGATCGAGTGATCCCTTTTATTAGGGAGACTCGATCGATGATGTCAGTCCTACAGCCACACCCCCCTACAGTTGTAAACACACACAAAGTGAACCCTAAGGCCCCATACACACGGGAGGATTTATCCGCGGATACGGTCCAGCGGACCGTTTCCACGGATAAATCCTCTCGAGGATTTCCCCGGATTTCAATGCGATGGCGTGTACACACCATCGCATTGAAATCCGCGCCAAAATCCTGTGGCGATGACGTGTGGCGCCGTCGCTGCGATTATGACGCGGCGACGCTGTCATATAAGGAATTCCACGCATGCGTCGAATCATTACGACGCATGCGGGGGATCCCTTCGGACGGATGGATCCGGTGAGTCTATACAGACCAGCGGATCCATCCGTTGGGATGGATTCCAGCAGATGGATTTGTTTGGCATGTCAGCAAATATTCGATCTGCTGGAATCCATCCCAGGGGAGAAATATCCGCGGAAACAGATCCGCTGGAGTGTACACACCATAGGATCTATCCGCTGAAACCCATTTGCTGGGATTTTTCAGCGGATGGATTCTATCGTGTGTACGGGGCCTAAATGTTACAGCGCCCCCTGTGTTTAACTCCCAAACTGCAACTGCCATTTTCACAATAAAGAATGCAATTTAACCACTTACCCCCCGGATCATATTGCTGCCCAAAGACCAGAGTACTTTTTGCGATTCGGGACTGCGTCGCTTTAACAGACAATTGCGCGGTCGTGCGACGTGGCTCCCAAACAAAATTGGCGTCCTTTTTTTCCCACAAATAGAGCTTTCTTTTGGTGGTATTTGATCACCTCTGCGGTTTTTAGTTTTTGTGCTATAAACAAAAATAGAGCGACAATTTTGAAAAAAATGAATATTTTTTACATTTTGCTATAATAAATATCCCCCAAAAATATATAAAAAAAAAAATTTTTCCTCAGTTTAGGCCGATACGTTTTCTTCTACATATTTTTCGTAAAAAAAAATCGCAATAAGCGTTTATTGATTGGTTTGCGCAAAAGTTATAGCGTTTACAAAATAGGGGGTATTTTTATGTCATTTGTATTATATTTTTTTTACTAGTAATGGCGGCGATCAGCGATTTTTTTTTTCGGTACTGCGACATTATGGCGTACACTTCGGACACTTTTGACACATTTTTGGGACCATTGGCATTTTTATAGCGATCCGTGCTATAAAAATGCATTGGATTACTATAAAAATGCCACTGGCAGTGAAGGGGTTAACACTAGGGGGCGGGAAGGGGTTAAGTATGCCTGGGTGTGTTCTTACTGTGGGGGGGGGGTGGCCTCACTAGGGGAAACACTGATCCTCGGTTCATACATTGTATGAACCGAAGATCAGCATTTCCCCTGCTGACAGGACCGGGAGCTGTGTGTTTACACACACAGCTCCCGGTCCCCGCTCTGTACCGAGCGATCGCGTGTGCCCGGCGGCGATCGCGCCCGCCAGGCACACGCACGGGAGTCGGGGGCGAGCGGGGGGCGCGCGCACGCGGAGAGAGGACGTCATATTACGTGCTCTCGCCCAGCCGAGCCAACTTGTCGACGTATAACGGCGGTGGCCGGTCGTCAAGTGGTTAAATGCATTTTTTGCTGTGAAAATGACAATGGTCCCAAAAATGTGTCAAAATTGTCCGAAGTGTCCGCCATAATGTCGCAGTCACGAAAAAAATCGCTGATTATGATCGTTTAGATTGAAACATGTCGGGAATTTGCTGACAATTCTGCTTTTTGTTACATGCCTGTTACAAGTGCTGAAAATGTGAGTGTAACCCCTTTTTTTTGATTTTGCTACCAAGTAAACTTTTAAACGGATTTACACTATGTGCATCTTTGCCTTCTTTCTTCCTACTTTCGTTGTATTGAGTGTCTGAACCTCCATATGGACCCAAGTCTACAACCTATTACAAGGTGCCTCTGAACCGACCTACACCTGATCCTGTGTTGGACTTCACCTCCTCGCTGGTATCATCAACTTTAAGCGCAATTGACCCATTAGGTATATGCCTATTTTGGGTCCACAGCTTCTGGTAAGCCTCCATTCACTTCGGTGCTGGATTTATACATCTTTTACCTATGAAGATTTATTATTATTTTTATTGAAGCTTTTTGCACATTTACCCACTTTGAACTGAATTTTGAGGATCTATTTAGTAGTAACTTTTTTACAGTTTATGTTTATGGACTACTTCAACGTGTTTCATATGGACACTTTTCTATGATTGGCTAATTATCAATATACCCAATCCTTTATTTCACTTATAATTAGCGCTACACTTTATGTTTTATTTTGTTTGTTTTTCGGAATTGATCTATTCTGTGGTGTTGGCTGCAATTTATAAGTTTTTCATAGTAGCGCGGTGTTTATCTATACTTCCAGTATAGTTATTTTCTACACGAAAAAAATCGCTGATCGCCGCCATTAGTAGTAAAAAAAAAAAATGCAATAAAACTATCCCCTATTTTGTAAACGCTATAAATTTTGCGCAAACCAACCGATAAACGATTATTGCGATTTTTTTTTACCAAAAATAGGTAGAAGAATACGTATCAGCCTAAACTGAGGGAAAAAAAATGTATATATGTTTTTGGGGGATATTTATTATAACAAAAAGTAAAAAATATTGCATTTTTTTCAAAATTGACGCTTTATTTTTGTTTATAGCGCAAAAAATAAAAACCGCAGAGGTGATCAAATACCACCAAAAGAAAGCTCTATTTGTGGGGAAAAAAGGATGCCAATTTTGTTTGGGAGCCACGTTGCACGACCGCGCAATTGTCTGTTAAAGCGACGCAGTCCCGAACTGTAAAAACCCCTTGGGTCTTTAGGCAGCATATTGGTCCGGGGCTTAAGTGGTTAATGTATCCATTCGCCTACTATTTGTACACTGGACCCTATAAAAAAGACAGTAACGTTAGCCATAGAAAGCTGTAGCTGTAGTTTGAGTTTTCCAGTGTTTTTGTAGTGGCATTTTTTTAGCTTTTTTTTTTTTTTGCAAAACTGTACTCCCTTAAAGGCTTATGGCTCATAAACGGTGAATAGCTGCATTTTTAAGCTGTTTTCAGCTTTTTTTCATAGTTAGAGCAAGAACTCCTCTCAAAACCCAGAAGTTCTGGGGGGGTTTTTCCAGCTAGAAAACGCCCCTGACAAAAACTGCTGATAACAGCCTATGTGTGCATGGACACATAGGATAACATGCTGGTGAGTTTATTGACTGCAGAAAAAAACATCTGAAGCCTAAAACAGCAGCTGTAAAAACGTCCAGTGTGTATGACAGTAGGCGATAAGGAGAATCCACCAAGGAAGCAAAACGGAAAGAGGAGATAAAACATACTTTGATCAAATTCCTGCTAAACACAGAACTGAAACTGATTGATAGATCTGAAAGAGCAGGCTTTTTATATTCTGGAAATTCCAGATTCTTCCACACAGATGTATAATGAAAAGTACTGAAGAATGTAAAGCGTGATATGAGAAAAGTGGTACCTCCACAACTTCACATAAGGAGGTCAATGGAAGAGATCCATTGGGGGTGTCCAACTTGATCTTCCTGGGCCACATTGTAGGAAAAAAAATTGTCTTGGGCTGCACATAAAATACGCAAATAATACGGAGAGCTGATGAGCAACTTTTACTGGGACTTTCGGGTGGTGGATGTGGCAGCCTGTCATTATATTGAGCGAGCCCAGTGGCCGTATCTACCACCTATTTGCAGCTCTCTGAACACCCAGAGATTGCCTGCAGTGATCACTGCTGGATGCAGACAAAATGCATCCAGCAGTGATCACCGGAGGTAATTGCTGGCTGTGTAGAGAGCCGCAATCTGGTACGACTGCCAGCGAACTGTCATAGTAAATGGGGCCGACAGCTGCACTTGCCTGCTGAGAGGTGCAGAAGGAACTGCTCCTTCAATTCATGCCCTAATTGCCAATGTGAATGTAGCCTATATATGTGCTGTGATGGGGCTTTGGGTGGTGCAACTGAAATCTGGGGGGTACAGTCCACCCTAACACTCCCCTAGATTCGGCCATGCAGCATTTACTTACCTGGCACCTCTGCATTCCCTGATGCCTCTGCAATTGCAAACTTGATCAAAACTAAAAGTTACCATGCTAAACAATCAATTAAATGTGGGGAAAAGAAGTCCATAAAGTGAAGCAGTTCATGCTATTCTTCATAGTGACAATTACAATAATCCACAGTCTGAAATTCTCCTAGCATGCATCCAATTTGAGTAAATAAAAGCGCTGATCACCTAAGTGCACCTCCACCATAAATCATATGAAATTGTGTACAGCGCAAATTATGAGCGCTGTTCACAAATCCATAAGGTCTAATCCTCCCCCTCTGTTATACTGATGAGGGTAATGTAATCATGGCTAGTGATGAGGATCCCTCCGTCACAACACCCATGGGAAAGAGCTAAAGAATGCCCATATAGTGTAAAACTAAAAAAACATTTATTCAAACATAATGATACTAAAAACTCACAGATATATTCCAGCATGTAAACAATCCAAAGTTCCAAGGGACCAATACACATATAAAGCAACCTCTGTGTGTGTGGTGATGTCACAAACATGCACTCCATTTTACGCATTTTATCAGTGGGGGCATGGAGTCCATGTTTGTCACCATGCATACTTATAGTGCCCAGAATAGAAGAGAACCAGCCGCCCCTGCCGGCATAATCAACCCTCATATGGCTGCCTTTGCATTGAGCCTCGTTTCAAAACGAATATGGCCACATGAGGGCAATCAAGCCTCGTTTTAGTTAGAGAGGCCAACAATAATAAGGAACGCTTGTGTTTCTAAGCCTCAATTTCAAATCAAGCTGGCCATCTTCGGATATATGTAAGGAATGACACAGCCTATTTCCAGTTATATGGGACCCCGTCTGATATATCTGGTATTGAAAAGTTAGTCAAACCAGAGGTGTCACCACTGGGCAGCTAACTATAAATTATATTAAAAGGAGACTGTAAGGGTCTTGAAAAGACCCCCCCCCCCCTTAATTATGTGCTTAGTTTGTGCTTTGCTATAACTTAATTTTGAGTGCTTCTGTAACCTCCCTGGCGGTATGATTATTTCAGATTTTAGGTGCCATCTGGCCAGTCTGCAGCCTCCACCGGACATGAGTCTGAGGAAGACCCCCAGGCAAGCCCGGAGTCCTCTGAGGAGGTTGAGGAGGAGGAGGTGATGTCAGGAAATGATCTCACGCTCCATTTGGAGGAGTCTCCCCCTAGGGCTGGCAGCAGTCAGGCCTCCATCAGGGGTAGCCCCTCCCACTCCTCCCCCAACAGGGCTTCCCCCCAGGGGTCTCCCCTTCTCCCAGGCCACAAGCCTCATCTGGAGGCAGGAAGGCGACCCGCAAGACCAGGGGGGTGGCAGAGGTTCTGCCTGCAGACCTAAGAAGGGACCAGGCCCGTCAGACCCGCCATCTGGGTCAGGTCACCCAGACTTTGGGCCGGATGGAGGAGAGCCTGGCCTCCATCAAGGAGTCAGTTGTGGACATGTCTTGCAACTCCCTGGCTCTCATAACATGTCTCAACGTCCTGCAGACTGCCATAGCAGGTGTTGGTCAGGATGTGCGTGCCCTGACCCAGGCTGTCCAGGCCAACACGGCAACCCTCAATGTAGGCCTCAGCAAAATAGCCGTGGTCTTGGAGAGCAGGCCGTCAGGTGGGCAGAGACCAGGGGATGCTCCTCCTTCCCCTAATTCCCCCCCCATGAGTCTCCCCTGAGGAGCCGGGGCAGTGGCCGCCAGCGGCGTTAAGTTTTGGTATTTTTTTGTTTTCAGTGTTTTTTTTTTTTATTATTATTTTTTACTGTGATTATGATTTGTTTTATGTTTGTGAATGATGTATGATTGTGGGAGTGATATTCCTGCCGGAAAAGGGGTGTCACCCTCAGTTGTGGTGGAGAAGGGATCCCCAGGACCAGGGAGAAGTGATCCCCGGGTCCGTGTGAATGGTGTATGAATGTACAGTGACATAATTGGAGCCTTGGTGTGGCGTTGCTGCTCCCAAGTCCTGCATGGTGGGCTTGTGCTAATCCAATTTGATGAGGATGTGATGTGTCTGTGCTAGGGACCACAGTGGTGTGCATGCGTGCATTCTCATTGTGCCATGATTAATGTGTGGGTTTAACATGCAAAGATGACTAATGCGAGGCGTCTCTGGCATACAGATTGTTGTCCTGCAAGTGTGGCTGCTCAGCTCGTCCCTAACGGTGTTGCTTTAGCTGACATGCACACGTCTGGTGCAAAGTTAAAGCTGCTTTTATGAGGGGTAACTTTAGACCGGACGTACAGCTGATGCGCACAGCGCGTAGCCTGCGCCGGTCAAACGTACTTTTGGGGATCGCCGTATCTCCCTCATTTGCATATTTGCATAGCAAAACAATGGTGCGTCTCGCGTATTTTTGCACCCACGATGCGCCGGTGTAATCTTTTTACGTCGGTTGGAAAAATCTGGTTTTCAGGCGTATCTCGTTTTGGGGATACGGCGCATAGATACGCCGGCGCATATTTACACTTACGCCGCGCATCTCGAGATACGCCGGCGTAAGTGCTTTGTGGATCTGGCCCTAGGTGTTTTACATTGTACATTCTTAGGAATAACTCACTTAAATCTGTCCAAACAAGAGTCTAGTAGACATCTCGGCTATGAAAAAGTTTGAAAAACAAAATCATAAATTACAATATAATAAATAATTATAAATAATTATAAAAAATAATAATATAATTATAATAAAAATTATTCAATAATGTAATCAACTCAAAATCACTGAAATTTGCTCAGTAGCAGAATTGTCGCTGTCATTACTTTTATTTTTTTATGACGAATTTCCCCACAAATCGCTATCGCTGAATTATGCAAGTGATTATAATTTATTATCGGTGTTTTCTAGTTGGTCTAAAATCACTTTTGACATAAAAAGACACTTTTGGTTGCTATGGACCATCTACAGTTTGCAGGCAGAAAGAACAGTTTTTATTATATAAAAGTGCATGTAGGACACTGGGCAGACCACTAGGGACAAAGGGGGTGTGTATTTTTTACATACAGTACTGTAATCTGTAAGATTACAGTATACTGTATGTATTGTGTTTATTTCCTTTTTTTTTTATTTGGCGACGTTCTCCGCCCCTGTGCGTCGTAATGTCGCATGGAACGGAGCTCTGCGGCACACAGGGACACTGTGAATCGAGAGAGGAGACACCGCTCGATCACACAGCGGAGAGGCATCGCAGAATCCAGGGACAAAGTAAGTAAACCATGCCTGTGGACACTGCGAGGCGATCCCGAGTCTGGCTCGGGGTTACCGCTTTTGGTGCTGAAATTCCACCCCGAGCCAGACTCGGCAATACCGCCAGGGGGGTTAACATTTCTTTTAGCTGGTCAGTTTCAGATATTGTTATTATAGAAAAGATGAAATGAACGTGATAACTAGAAAATACTTGTAAAAAGCTTGGCGATACACTCAGACTTTGTTTATAAATAAAATCATAAATAATGATAAATATGTCTGGGACAAAATGGAAACTAAGGGGCAGATCCACAGAGAGAGTACGCCGGTGTATCTACTGATACGCCGGCGTACTTTCAAATTACCCGCGTCGTATCTTTGGTTTGAATCCTCAAACCAAGATACAACGTCATCTGGGTTAGATCCGACAGGTGTATGTCTTCGTACGCCTTCGGATCTAAGATGCAATTCTTCGGCAGCCGCTGGGTGGCGTTCGTGTCGTTTTCCGCGTCGAGTATGCAAATGAGCTATTTCCGACGATCCACGAACGTACGAGCGGCCGGCGCATTCCTTTACGTGTTCTCTAGTCGGCCTTTTCCGGCGTATAGTTAAACCTGGTATTTCGTCGCGTATAGTTAGACCTGCCATGTTAAGTATGGCCGTCGTTCCCACGTTTATTTAGAATTTTTTATTTTTGCGTAAGTCGTCCGTGAATCGGGATGGACGTAATTCACGTCTATGTTAAAAAAAATGACGTTGTTGCGACGTCATTTAGCGCAATGCACGGCGGGAAATTTAGAAACGGAGCATGCGCAGTTCATTCGGTGCGGGGACGCGCTTCATTTAAATGAAACACGCCCCCTAATCGCCGATTTGAATTCCGCCGCCAGAGATAGACTACGCCACCGTAACTTACGGCGCAAATTCTTCCAGGATTCGAACTAAAGCCAGGTAAGGTACGGCGGCGTAGCGTATCTCTGATACGCTGCGCGGGTGCAGATCTCTGTGGATCTGCCCCTAAGATTTTACAATAATACACACACATATATCCTTTTAAAATATATGTCTATTAATCACTAACAGGTGTTATTAAGGGTGACAAACCTATGTATTATAACAATTCTATGAAAGTGGGTTTGTCCTTAATGATGACAAGCAATGGGTGGACATTTTCTTTATTGGTGTAATGTTGTAAATATCACTTGGTCATATCTTGACAATATATTGTATTTAAGATACCGAACCAGGAAATAAAAGACAAGTGATGCATTATTCTGGGTCTGTGTGTTGACTTCGGTCTACATTGCTCCCCGCAGAGCTGTGTGTGTGCCTGAGAGTGTGGAATGGAGAGTGCCAGAACAGGTTAGTATTGGAGTAATATATAGAATAGGCATGTGCAATTTTTTAAGTTACGAATAAGTTTTCCGTCAATTTTCGTTATTTTAGTTGATTCGTTAACATACGAATGAACGAACAGTTTAGCGCAATTAATAACGAATAACGATATTTTCAAAATAACGAATATGAAAAACAACGAAGATACGAAAGATGAAAGAAACGAAAACATAGAAACAACGAAAATACCGAACCCAAAAAAAAAAAAAATTACGAAAAACAAAATGAGTGAAAATGCAAACTTACTAATATTCGAAGACCGAAAAGAAAACAACCGAAATGCCGAACAAAGACTAAAAAACGAAAATCAAAACTAACGAAAAATAAATTACGAATATTCGGAAAACTGAAATGAAAACAACGAAAATACTAAATAATGTAAATTAGCTTTCGTTAGTACTGAAATATTTCTGGACATTGACCAATAGCCACTGAGCGCTGTCCCTTTCCTCTGAAGAGGTTTGTTCCTTCCCCCAATGAGCTTCTTTCTCATTACCTCCTGGCTCCTTGTGTCTTTTTCTGTGTTAGACTGCATTGCATCTAATTTCCAGATTTGTATTTGTAATATCTGACATATTTTAGTTTTCTTCTACGTCAGACTTCATTCTAGACAGGGTGTGTGTGCTAACTAAGACAGTCAAGTCAATCACAGTAAAGTACGAATTACAAAATCACGACGAGTAGTGTGTCGAATAAACGTAAAATGTATTCTAACAGAATTACGAATGCAATAAAATCTACAAAAGTACGTTTTTACAATCAAAGGAAATTAGACACGAAAATAGGAATGATCATAATTCAACGAAAATATATTTCTTACGAAAATACGAATGCGGCATGATGGAAAATATAATGTAAATACGAATAGCAAAACAACGAAAATTAAACTAACGTAAAAACGAAGGAACAAATAAAATCATTTTAAAAAAATGAACGCGGCAGAATACAAAATATAACGAAAATACGAATCTCGATTCAACGAAAAATAAACTAACAGAAAAAAACGGAAACGGAAAAAAGAGTGTTACGAAAATACTAAAGAGTACGAATACGATAACTAACGTCTTACGAAATTACGACTCGTTACGAATCACGATAAACGAACAGAAACGAAACAGAAATAAACGAAAATTTTTGCTGTGAACATGTCTAATATAGAACATCCTTAATGATTGAAAGGTACTATTAACTTGTTGTAAGTCAGGTTGTAGTAACCTATCAGATGGTATAAGAAGTATTTGGGGTAGGTAGAGGCCATCTTTTTTGGTTGCCCTCCTAAAATGAACTCAAAGGGGCAGATCCACAAAGCACTTACGCCGGCGTATCTCGAGATGCGCAAATGAGGGAGATACGGCGATCCACGAATGTAAGGGCGCCCAACGCGGGCTACGCGCATAGGTCATACGTCCGGTCTAAAGTTACCCCTCATAAAAGCAGCTTTAACTTTGCACCAGACATGTGCAGGTCAGCTTCAGCAGCACCGTTAGGGACGAGCTGAGCATCCACACTTGCAGGACAACAATCTGTATGCCAACATGCCAGGGGCATCCATGGTCATAGCTATACTACTGGCTTTAGATGCACATAGAAGGAGGAGGGCACGGAGGAGGGCACGGGCGCGGATATACCGACCGCCCATAAACGTCTTTGGCATGGTGGATTCTGAGGTGTATTGCATCTTCAGATTCAGCCCTACTGCCATCCTGGAATTAACCACAACCCTGAAAGATGACATCACCTGCCAGACAAAACGCTCACATGCAGTGGAGCCACTGGTCAAGCTACTGGCAACACTCCATTTCCTTGCCAGTGGCTCGTTTCAGCGTACAAGTGGAGTATTGGCTGGGATGGCACAATCCTCCATTAGCAGATGTGTGCACAAGGTTGTCTCCGCAATCCTCAGACGCATGGCCAACCAAATCATCAGACCCACCCAGGAGCATCTGCGGGTGAAGGCAATGCGGGATTTCGTCAGAATTGCAGGATTCCCGCGCACTGTGGGGGCAATTGATTGCACACATGTGGCACTACGGCCCCCCCATGACACAGAGCACATATACCGTAATCGGAAGCATTGGCATTCCATCAACGTACAGGTGATAGCCGAAGCCTCATATGGCACGTCCGTGCCAAACACCCAGGGTCCAGCCACGACAGCTACATATACCGTCAAAGCCCCATCCCAATAGAATTCGAACAGAACGTGTATGGGGACAGCTGGCTGGTTGGTGAGTGACATGGGTGTCAGGCATGTCTGTCCTACCCCATGATGCAGACATCACGAGGGGCACATGCATGACTAACATCCTCCTGTCTTTTCCCTTCCAGGTGACTCTGCATATGCACTTGGACCCCATCTCATGACTCCATACCGGAATCCCCAAATCCCAGGAGAGCAAAGATACAATGAAGCACACGCACGTACCCGTGGAGTGGTGGAACGCACCTTTGGCCTCCTGAAGTCCCGTTTCCGATGCCTGGATAAGTCTAGGGGTACCCTGTTGTATTCCCCAAACTTTGTGTGCCAGATCATCGGTGCATGTTGCATGCTGCACAACTTTGCCGTGAGAAAGGGCCTGGAGATTGACCTACGTGAGGACCTGACCCCCGAACCAGACAATCCCCCCCTAACCGAGGCTACCCCGTCTTCTGAGGAAACAGCAGTCAGGAGATGCCTCACAGTAGGCATCTTTGCACATTAAACACACACATTAATCATGACATCAAGGAGAATGCACGCATGTACACCACTGTGGTCCCTAGCACACACCCCACATCCTCATCAAATTGGATTAGCCCAAGTCCACCAATCGGCACTTGGGAGCAGCAACGCCACGCCAAGGCTCCAATTATGTTGCTGGACATTCATACACCATTCACACAGACCTGGGGATCACTTCTCCCTGGTCCTGGGGATCCCTTCTCCCCAACAACCGAGGGTGACACCCCTTTTCCGACAGGAATGTCACCCCCACATTCGTACATCAGTCACACTGTAGCCTGCCTGGGCTACAAAAAACTAAAAAAACTCATAACCGGAGTATAATGGAACAATAAACATAAAAAAATAACCTGAGTCGAACTTAAAAAAAAAACGAACGGCGCTGCCGTGCCCCACGCCTGCAGCGGCCACGGCCCCGGCTCCTCAGGGGAGACTCATGGGGGGGAATCAAGAGGAGAAGCATCCCCTGGTCTCTGCACACCTGGTGGCCAGCCCTCCAACGCCAGGGCGATGTGGGTGAGGACCACATTGCAGCCTCACCCCCGCCTGGATGGCTGCCGTGTTGGCCCTGACAGCCTCTGTCAGGGCGTGGATCTCCTCACCCACGCCTGCTGTGGTGGTCTGCAAATCAGACATGCAGGTGATCACAGCTGAGGAGTTGCAGCCTACATCCTGCACAGACTCCTTTATGGAGGCCATGCTGTCTGCCATGTGCTCCATACTCCTCACGACCTCACCCAGATGGCGGGCCTGGTCCCTCCGGAGGTTTTCTGGCAGAACGTCTTACACCCCCCTTGTCTTCCTGGTCGCCTTCCTGTGTCGGGAAGAGGCTTGGGGCCTAGGAGAAGGGGAGCCCCTTGGGAGGGAAGCCCTGTTGGGGGAGAAGCTGGAGGGGGTACCCCTGATGGAGGCCTGACTGGTGCCAGCAACAGGGAAAGACTCCTCCAAATGGAGCCTCACCTCATTGCCACTGGTGACCTCCTCCTCCTCAACTAATTTCTGTTCTCTTCTTAGCAACCTTTCTAGTTATTCTCTTCAGCACTTCCTCCTTTTGCTTTCTTGTTTTAGTTAATGCTTTAATTCTAGTTTTCACTGCAAAATCCCATTCCTTACGTATATTCTGTAACGATATATATTTTCTTAAAACTCTAGATGATGCTAGAAATAAATGTGAGACCCTCCCTTTACCTAAGGCAGGGGTGCCCAACCTTTTGAAGAGCGAGAGCCACTTAAGCAACTCGGTAACCAGTTGAGGGCCACAAAAAGCGTAGCTGTTGGCTTTTAATAAACATTAGGGATAAGCTTCGAGTTTGAGTCGAACTCATGTTTGACTCGAACATTGCCTGTTCGTCTGTTCGGCGAACAACAAACAATTTTGGGTGTTCGCGGCAAATTCGAAAATCCGCGGAACACCCTGTTAAAGTCTATGGGAGAAATCTAAAGTGCTAATTTTAAAGGCTAAAATGCAAGTTATTGTCCTAAAAAGTGTTTGGGGACCTGGGTCCTGAAACCATGTTTCAATGCAATTTATTTTTTTCAAAAACTGACATTTTTTTGGGAGCAGTGAATTTAATAATGCTTAAAGTGAAACAATAAAAGTGAAATATTCCTTTGCATTTCGTACCTGGGGGGGGTGTAAAGTAAGCATGTGAAATAGCGCATGTTTCCCGTACTTAGAACTGTCTCTGTACAAAGTGTAATTTCTGAAGGAAAAAAAGTCACTTAAAACCGGACTCACGGCTATAATGAATTGTCGGCTCCCCGCAATTCAGAGAGAATTCATTCATAAAAAAAAAGTGCGGGGTCCCCCCAAATTCAATTACCAGGCCCTTCAGGTCTGGTATGGATATTAAGGGGAACCCGCCATCAATTTAAAAAAAAAAGACGTGGGGTTCCCCACAAATATACATTCCAGACCCTTCAGGCCTGGTGTGGATTTTAAGGGGAACTCCACCCAAATTGAAAAAAAATGGCGTGGAGTTCCCCCAAAAAATCCACACCAGACCCCTTATCCGAGCACTTCACGAAGGAAGTGGAAAAAAGTCCTTTATTAAAAAAATAAAATAAAAAATAAATCCAGCGGTGGTAATCCACTTGGTCCCGGCTCCCCGCTCCAACGTTGTCGGTGTCCAGCGACAGGTGATCTCCTCTCCGGTCCAGTGATGAGAAGATTGTCTGGGATCCAGAGCGCAGCATCGCCGGCCGCCTGTCTCCACCGCCCGGAGACAGCCTGGCGAACGACAGCTCCCGGTTCTCGCTCTGTAAAGAGCGATCGCGGGTGCCTGGTGGTGATCGCAACCACCGGGCACGCGTGTCAGGGGCGAGCGGGGGGCGCGCGCCCCCCTATTGGCTGCTCGGCAAGGTGACGTAGAGCTACGTGCTCTCACCCAGCAGAGCCGACCTGCCGCTGTATAACTGAGGTGGCTGGTCGGCAAGCAGTTAAGCTAGTGCATTTTTGGTTCACTTACCTTTTCCTTCGATTTCCCTTCTAAATGTTTTTTTTTTCCTTGAATTTCTCACTTCCTGTTTCTCCTCAGTAAGCTTGCCCCCTTCATCTGAGCCGTTCTGGCTGGGGGTTAGTCAGCCAGAACAGCTTACTGAGGAGGAACAGGAAGTGATAAATTCAGACAAAGAAAGCAAAGGAAAAAAAAAACATTTAAAAGGGAAATCGAAGGAAAAGGTTAGTGAACCAACAAGGCACTAAGCTAACTAAGCTTAAAGGAACCTATTTAAAAAATAGAAAACAAACAAATATATATATAAAAAAACAAACTCTTAAACAAATGTATTTATGAAAAATAGATTTAAATATTCAAACATTCAATAACGATTACTTGTTCATCTCCCCTCTCTTCTCCCACTTTATGTTTTGTGAGACACCGCTGCACATGCAACAGTATGACATGTAACTGCATTTCTGTCTAAGTTCTACACTGTTTTAGTTGGATTTTACTAATAAGTAACTATAGATGCGCCAGAATGACATGGTGCTTGTATAAAAATCCATTTATATGTTATATACGCAATGTCAATGTTCATTTATTATCAATTCAAACCTATGCTAACTTTATTCAATGTTTTCTTTTTTTTTTTTTCTTCTTTTTTTTTTCTCCACTTCAGACTTTAACCATTACCGAGAGAAGGTAACGAGCCTTGCCCGTCATTCATTTTCCACCATATCTCCTTCATGGTTTTTGCATCATATGTGGATGTTTTGTATGTGGGAAATGATTATTATTATTTTTTTCCCTTCTTTTTTTTTTTTTTTGAAAATTCTCTACCTTTATTATTATGACCCTTCCGCCTCCCCCCCCCCCACTTCCCTCCCCCCCTCTTCCCTCCCCCTGGACCTCCAGTTACTTTTCTTGTATCTTCTGAGTATTCTTATTTTCTATATTATACCTTTCTTATGTTATATCTAACCTTATGGTTCAAAAAATCTAACAAGGTCCTATGCCCTATGCACCCATTTGCTCCGCAAACATCATGGAATGTTTGAACTCCAACCACTTAGACCAGGTCTTTTCATATTCCTCCAGGCCATCTATGTCACTTAACCTTAAAAATTCAAAATTTTGAATGGAATTTATTTTATTGCACCATTCTTTGATGGGAGGACTTTCCCTATCTTGCCAGTGACTGGCTATCAGGCTTTTGGCAGCTGTTAGAAGATGAGGTAGTAGACTTTTCTGATATTGTTTCATAGGTAATCTTATCCTCTGATGCAAACATCTCCAGGGGTCATCTGGAATCTCTATGTCTGTTACTTCAGTAATTAACTGTCTAATCCTTCTCCAAAACCCTTTAATTTTTGGGCATTGCCACCATATATGAGCCATATCACCGATCTGTCTGCATCCGCGGCCAGCACAATTCTGAGGCTTCTTTCTTATATTTGTGAGCCTTGTCTGGGGTGATATACTACCGCATCAGACATTTGTAATTTAATTCAATTATTTTACAGTTTGCTGATGAGGTATGCACCCTTCTCCATATTTGTTTTAGTTCTAAAATACTCAGAGAGGAACCCAATTCTTCCTCCCACTTTTGAATATATGGTGGAATGTCCTAATTGATCTACTTCTATGAGATATTTGTAGATTTTAGAGATAACTCCTTTCCCTGCTTCTCCTTGACTGATTCTCTCAAGGGGACGAAGATCTTCCGCAGATCTACACGGCTGTGGAAGGGCCTCAAAAAAATGTTTTAACTGGCATACCGCCATTCGTTTATCTCAATTACTCCCCTCTGTCCTTTAATTCCTCATAGCTGCTTAACTTATCTCGCGTCATGACATCCTTCAACTGAGCATTTTTTTTTTAATCCATTTCCCAAATATTTTCTCTAACCCCGGTTGAAAAATATTTTGAGTCTTGTAATGGTATAAATGGTGAATTGAAATCCCATTTTTCCCTCTTGTGAACTTTGTCCCAAATTTTGATAGCATGCCGTGTAAGGGCCCGGTACACACGAGCAAACATGTACGATGAAACCGGTCCGTCGGACCGTTTTCACCGTACATGCCTGCCAGAGGGCTTCTGTACGATGGTTGTACTAACCATCGTACAGAAGTCCGCGCGTAAACAATACGCGGGGCGTGTCCGCGTCGTCGCCCGCGACGATGACGGGCCTGCCATTTAAAGGCTTCCACGCATGCGTCAAAGTCATTCGACGCATGCGAGGGACGGCGGGCGCTCGGACATGTACGGTAGGTCTGTACTGACGACCGTACATGTCCGAGCGGGCAGGATTCCAGCGGACGGTTTTAAAAACACGTCCAGGAATATTTGTCTGCAGGGAAAAGGCCCGGCGGGCAAATGTTTGCTGGAATTCGGCACGCTCGCGCCTACACACGACCGAACATGTATGCTGAAACTGGCCCGCGGACCAGTTTCAGCATACATGTTTGGTCGTGTGTACGGGGGCCTTAATACTATGTGATTGTTTACCTAACTCCCTGTATTTATCTGGAATCCAGATAACACTCCCTAATCGAACGTTGCTCATCTGGTATTCCATGCTTACCCACCTTTTTTGCTTAGTGTCCCTAATCCGTCTATCACTCTTGTGAGAATTACTGCTTCATAATAACTTCTAATGTCAGGTGCTCCCCATCCCCCTTGTGTCTTATTTTTTTTTAAGGTTGCCCAGCTGATGCAAGCTTTTTTTACCCTGCCAAACAAATTTTAATAAAAATCGTTTGTAGAGTCTTAAAATACTTCTGGGGTAAAAGCAATCGGTAACATCTGTATCTTATACATGATTTGGGCAAAATTACCATCCTAAAAATATTCATTCTCCCTCCCAGGATATCTGACCTGCCGTGAGTCTACTAAGTTCAATTTTAATATCTTCCAGCATGGGTACGAAATTTACTTTATACATCCTCTCTTTTGAGGTTGTTATTTTTACCCCTAAATATTTTATTTCCTTTTTCCCCCACACAAATGGGAACTCCTTTTGATAGGTATTTTGGTCTTTCTTAGCTATATTGATAGTGAGGGTTTCGGATTTAGATGGATTCATTTTGAAATTAGAGAGCTCTCCATATTGTTTCATTAGTTTTAGTAAATTTCGTAACGTTATTCTCGGATATGTTAAGTAAAACAGGATGTCATTGGCGTAGGCTGCGAGTTTGTGTTCTTCCCTTCCTACTTCTATGCCTTTTATATCAGAATTCTTCCTTATTCTCCTTAATAATGGTTCTAATGCTAGGACAAACAATAGGGGGGATAAAGGACATCCCTGTCTTGTGCCGATGTAAAGTTCAAAGACTCCTGAAAGGGTCCCATTAATTTTTACTCTTGCTCCAGGTTTATTATACAATACCTTGATCCGGTTTAACATTTTTGGGCCAATTCCTATTCTCTCTAATGTCTTGTATATGAAGCCCCAGTCCACTCTATCAAACGCTTTTTCCGCGTCTACTGATAAGAGTAGACCTGGGGCTCCACTATCGCTAATTTTCTGGATGGCTAACAACGTTCTTATCCCATTATCTCTCCCCTCCCGTCCTGGTACAAAACCAACCTGGTCGGGGTGAATCAAGTCCTTCATTATTCCCTTCATCCTCTCTGCTAATATTTTAGAGAAAATCTTGGTGTCACAGTTCAATAGAGAAATGGGTCTATAGTTCGAGCACAGTGTGCTATCCTTCCCCTCTTTCAAGATCAAAGTAATAGTAGCTTCAATAGCTTCTCTACTCATGTCCCACTTTTCCCCTAAACATTCATATATGAACACATTATCGGTGCCAGAATGTCAATAAACTTTTTAGAGCCGTTAAACCATCCGGTCCTGGGCTCTTACCGTTTGGCGCGTTTTTTACTATTTCCCTGATTTCCTTTTCTGAGATCGGGGCTTCAAGCTTATTAATATTGTCTTCAGATATTGCCTCCCACTCTATTTCCTTTAAGAATTCATTTATTTTTTTTCCCTTTAAGTTTTTCTCTTCCATAGTCTCCTGTTTATTAATAGAGTAACGTTTTTTCATAATATTCTTTGAAACTCTCCACTATTTCACTAGTTTTATGCACTATTTCACCCCGACTTGTTTGAATTTTCTCAATAAAGTTAAGATTTTTTTTTCTTTTTTAATAATTTTGCTAGATGTTTCCCTGGTTTATTATCCCATAAATACCTCTCTTTCTTTACTTGATTAATGTACTTTCTAGTTTCTTGTTCTATTTGCTCTCTTAACTCTTCTCTCTTGATATTTATTTTTAGTAAAGTTTCTTTAGTTCTGTCTTGTTATGTTGTTGTTCTAAGTTATAAATTTCTTTTGTGAGAGTTATTCTATTCTTGTTTTTTTTGTTTTTTTCCGCCCCGATCTTAATTAGCACTCCGCGCATAAAAGCCTTATGGGTATCCCAGACTATAGCCTCTGAGACGTCCTCTGTTAAATTTAATTTCAAGAATTCCTCCAATTCCCCTTTTTAACCTGGATTCTAAGGGCCATATTCTCAGTGAAGTTACGATGGAGTAAGTCAGGATACTCCATCGTAACTCCCTTTTTTGGCCAGTGTATATATGCTCCTGATTCTCAGAATCATTTTTGCATAGATACACTTAAGATCCGCCATCTGTAAGTCATTTACACTGGCGGATCTTAAATGCAATGACGCCGGCCGCCGCTAGATGGCATTTACGTGAAGGAGTCATTTGCGTATGCAAATGATCCTTCTACGGCCGATTCCCGAACGAGTTCGCGTCGCGTAACCGTCGCTAACGTCGTTTGCGTAAGCGGGAAACTTACTCCTGCTATATGAGGGGTAAGTTTCCGCAAGTCTTGCGTAGGCCATGTTACGGATGGCGTCGGGTCCCCGTCGTGTTTTTTCGTCGGGTACCGTCGTTTACGTAAGTCGTTCTTGAATACGACTTTACGTCAATGACGCACACGTCGGCGTCATTGACGTTTTTCCGCCGAGAACTAGAGCATGCGCACTGGGCTTTTTGCAGCCCGGCGCATGCCCAGTTCTTTCGCATCGGGGGCGCGCTTCATTTGAATAGAAGACGCCCCCTTGGAGATCCGCCAGGCTACGCCGGGACACTTACACTCCGCTGTCCAACTTATGGAGCAAGTGTTTGGGGAATACAACACCTGCTCCAGTAAGTTGGGACAGCGGAGTGTAAGTGCCCTAAGCGCAGCAGGCGGATATTTAGAGAGAATATGGCCCCATATCTTTATCCTGAAGGAGTTATTCATTAAGCCTCCATTTCATGTTATTTACCGTTTCTCCCCTATTTTTAGTCGTAATAAAATTGGTGCATGTTTGGAGAAAGTTGCTATACCTATGCTGGAATCCTCTATATTTTCTAGATACCTATGCTCTACCAAAAAAAAATCAATCCTTGAGTAGGTCTCGTGTACTGGTGAGCGGAATGTATAGTCCCGCTGTCCATTATGCTGTATCCTCCACACATCTACTAGTTGAGATTGATGAAGTTTTTTTTTCAACTTGTTTCCCATGCCATTCCGGTCCCCTGTGCACGAGACGTACTATCTAAATCTGGATCCATGTGAAAATTAAAATCCCCCTATTATAGCTATTCCCGTTTAAACTCCATAAACTCAGTTAGCGTTTTCATTACATAGCGGATCGGATTTTTACTTGGGCAATATATATTTGCTAATGAGATCTCTGCTCCATTCAATTTTCCTCTCAGGAACAAATATCTGCCCTCAGGATCTGCCTTCTCTCATCTATTATAAACCTGATCTCCTTGCAAAACCTATCGCGACCCCTTTCGCTCGACTAATTGGAGAATCACCAAAATACCATGCCGGGTAAAGTTGTGTCATATTTTTGCGAGTTGCTTCTATGGTCAAATGGGTCTCCTGCAAACATAATCACGTCCCCCTTCAGTAAAGCTAAGCTCCTTCATTATATTTCCACACTTAATTGGTGCATTTAGGCCCTAACGTTATAAGATATAATGTTTATCTCTGAAATTTTTTATAAGATTTTCTTGACTTTTCATGGATTTCTGGGGTAACTTCTTCCCTACTATAAATCCCCCCTCCCTGTCCCCCCCCGCCTCCCCTCCCCCCCTTTCCCTTGGAGGAAATACTGGCCTCACTGAGGCCCTTGACCGTGGCCCTCCTTTCAATTCCCGGGCCCCCGGCTCCTCCTCCTTGAGGTTGAGCTCTGCGGGATTACAGAAATCGGTCTCCCTGCCCATCCCTATCCCCCATTCCAGCTCCATCCCTCCAATCATCCTCACTTATACATCCCTCTACTTATTTGACACAAAACGTAAACATTTCTCTGACCTCCTTTTTTTTTTCTTTTTTTTTTTCTTTCTATCCCCTTCCCCTTTTCTTTTACCCTTTTTTTTCCCTTCTCCCCTTTTTTCAGCATAACACCCACTCTACTGTGCCCCCCCCTTTTTCTCTCTCCCTACATTTTTTTTCCACCCGGTGGTCTCTTCCAGACCGGTTGCCAAGCCTGAGCTTCTTCTGGACTGTCTTTTTGTTCCAGTTTCTCCCACCATCCTGGTATATCAATTAAGTCTATGTTCAGTCTCCTACAAAAATTTGGGGTCTCCTCTGGAAATCTTAATGTTGCCGAGCGCCCCTCCTTACGGCCTGTCAAACAAGCCGGAAAAACCCATGTATACTGGATGTTTTGTGATCTGAGTAGGTCTAGTAATGGCTTCAGTGTTCTTCTCCGGGATAACGTTTCACCTGATAAGTCTGGGAAAACCTGTAAATTAGTCTCTCGATATTTAGTCGGTTGGTTAACTTTCATATAGCTGTTTATTGACTCCTTGTCTTGATAGTTATGAAATCTAGCTATCACATCTCTTGGGGCCTCAGCCCCCACTTCTGGTGGTTTTCTAATCCGGTGTATCCTTTCAAACTTAATTTTCCTGGGAGTCTCTTTCGTTCCCACCATGTGACCAAATATCTCGTCTAATTGTTCTTGTAAATTGTCTTCTCCTTGATGTTCCGGTAAGCCTCTAATCCTTATATTCTTTCTTCTATTTCTATTCTCCTGGTCCTCAATTTTGTACCTCATATATCTCTGTTCTTTATGTAACTCCTCTACTTGTTTCTTTAACCCTTTTATTTCTCGGCTATGGCAGTCCATTCTTTCCTCTACTTCCTCCACTCTTTTCAACATATGTGTCATGTCCTCCCGTGGGCTGTTTATTTCTCCTTTTATAGAGGACTCTAACCTTAATTCCATGCTTGCTAGCATTTCTGCCATATCCCCTTTAGTTAATTGTTGCCTTTTTTGTTTTGTTTACCATTTCCCGTCGTCCTCTAGTTCTTCTCTCAACAAACTGGGAGGATCTAAGTTTGTTTTAGCACCTGCTTTATTGCTAGGGCTGGCTTTTCCCCTTCCTGATAATATATATTTTCTTATGGATCCGGGGCTCGCGCTTGTTCTAGGTATGTTTGCCACCGCTCCTCTCCACGATCTCCCCCTCATCTTTAAACTCATACAGGCAGTACTCTGTATGTGCCCCTTCCGTAGGGGAGAGCGAGGGATAATGAGGGGTATGCTATCCCAAAAAAAAAAAAAAAAAAGAGGATATGGGAACGTCATCTGAAATATGGAATCAGACATAGGAGATCTGTATAACCTGATGGAAAACAGTGGAAAACAGTTGGAACATATGATTTGAGGCCGGGTAATTGCAATAATTCCAATATATCTAAAGGATATAGACATTAATGTCGCACTATAAACAAAATAGAGAACATCGAGTATACTCTGTATACTCAGATATCACCATGGAGAACCATATAGGAGAGTGGCAGTATAAGTGATAACATAACTAATCAATCATAATAATAATCTAGGCGACAGTATCAGCGATAATCAGCGACAATATCAGGGAATTAAAAAAAAAAAAAAAAGTTCGAGCAATATTCAAAAATGTTCAAAGCATCAAAGCTATTATTAAATATATACATATAAATGTGCCTGGATGTACCATGAACAGTTCTAGTAAATGATAAAATCCACTGACAACTTATCCACAGAAGATGGATATCTTTCCTTCCAGCAGGGGACAGAATGGGTCAATAACCCAATATTCATAACTCAGATCAGTGCACGACCAACAGGTCATTATAGGTCAGCCAGAATATTGCCGAATATTGCAGTCAGCAGGATATATGTCAGAATATATATCAGCACAGGCATAAGGTAATAAGGCAAAAAAAAAAAAAAAAGGAAGCTTTCCCCATTGTTTGCAGGTGCAAATACCAATCTGGCTCTGGACATACGCTAGACATACACTTGTCTTAAGCAAGGTCTTGAACAGTCTCCGGGGGTGACAGAATAACTATAGCAGCAGTAGCAGCAGTAGCGGGCAGCAGCGGCAATGGCCACGGTAACCGTTAGCAGAGCGGGGGTATGACAAGCAGCCAGCCTAGAGCACGGAGCCCAGAATTGGCGCCTAACTGCACCCGGCAAAACTCAACCCAACCCGGTCACCTGTCCTCCCCGTCTCCCATCACTATCCTCTCCCATATGTAGGGGACACTTCATATAACCATACCGCCCGACAACCCCACAATCCTTCTGTACCCGCTATGCTACGGTAAGGAACAGAGTCTGAGAGGCTGAGGCTGTATGCTATAGGCTGTAGCTGAAGCTAGGTTTAAGGGCAGTCAGGGTTCACAGGGTGCACAGAGTACACAATGTACCCGGCACCCAGCACAGAACTCACGGTACCGATACACGGCGCTGTCACGGCATGGAATCCACACGCTGTGCGGGTGCGGGGGACGCACGGACTGGATGGAAGCTGGATGCTGGATGCTGGTGGCGGCTCTAGATCTCCATGCTGCCGGGAGGTGGATAGTACGCGCTCAGCACGCGGACGCACAGACTGGATGGACGCTGGAAGCTGGCAGCGGCTCTAGATTGCCATGCCGCCGGGAGGTGGATAGTACGCGCTCAGCACGCGCTGCAGCAGCAGCTCCGTCTCTGCTCTCCCATCAGGCCCCTCCCTATTCAATGTTTTCAATATCTTTATGATGTTATACTGTATGATGTTTTTTTTGTGCTATCTTGAAGGTCCTGACGAAGAAGGGTTCCCGCGAAACGTGTAGGCCATATCTTTTGACATCTCCTACCAGGACCTGCACATCCTGAATTCAAGAAAGTGTAGACTGTATTTTGTCTTAAATTGTAATAGATTTTGAAAGAAGTTTCTGCCTATGGATGGCAAATAAAACTTTTCTATTTTTTCATAATTGTGGTATATATCTTTGTCCATACTCCACTGAGGCACATTAAAGTCACACTCCACCCACTATGAACTCCAGTCGCATATCAATTGGGGATGGTGCCTCTGTAGGAGTATAACCAATTTCATGTCTACCCCAACCCCTACACACAACTTAATCATGTGCTGTGCTTCTAAACCAACCTACAACCTCCTTCTCAACATATCCTGTGTATCACTCTATATTACACATAACTCATCAAGTGCACACTTTAACAGTGTTCATATAATAAATCCGTAAGTGCAGAAATGACAAAGATGAAGAATAAAAATAAAATGTTAAAATATATCAACTTACTTTTAAATCAAACCAATCCAATATCAGTGTTCGTGAAATATAGTGACAAGTGAGCATATATGAAACCATACAATCCTTGATATTTTAGTATATGCTCAAACAAACAGAATATATATGAAGGGAAATAAAATTGAAAAAATTATCTGATTTAAAATCACTGTATGTGTGATCACCACTGCTTCTGTGCAATCCTTAAAAGATGCTCATCTACTACAGCAAGTGATGAAACCCCACTAGTGCTCCCTGCTGGGTGTGCTCTATCTCTATGCTCACAATTAAGTTTGGTCAGTGTCAGATTTTTAGTTACCAACGGACTAATGAATAAAGTATTGTAACTTAGGGGGGCTGAGGGGGCTCCTGCACACAGCAGGCTTTTTAGCCTACATGCATAGACGTTATATACAGTGTCACGATAACTAAATCTGTGACTGTAGTGGGTGTTCAACTTATAATAATTAAATAATAACATCTTGTTAGATTGTTACTCCAGGAGTATGCAATGCTAGAGACATTATTAAATAATGCATTACAATTTAACTTACCATTCGATTTTAGTTGATTAAAATGTACTGGAGATTTTAGTCGACTATAATGTACTGGACATTTAGTCGACTAAAATATGACTAAAACAATTCAGATTACTTAAAATTGACTAAAACTAAAATGGCATTTTAATCAAACACTATGACTAAAACATAAATTGAAATTTGATGTCAAAATTAACACTGTCCAGGTGTTATTTACCAGTAAACTACTTTACATCTGGAACCTTTCTGCTACTATCTTTATGTGTACTAGTGGATACTCAAAAATCTCACCATCCTGAAACTGGTTAGTACATTGCTGTAATAGCTGTTGCTATGGCATCAGGATTTGCTTATGCCTATTTTAAATGTTTTTTCTCAGATAAAAGGTGCAGGAACTCACCCTCCCAGCCAACTCTCCACTCCCAATCCTGGCGTTCCACGAGGAGAGAAGTAAAGCGGCGCCAATCTGTATAGGCCCAAAAAGACACAGAGTGCCCGCACTTTGGGAACACATAACACACAGGGCTCAGGAAAGTGTACTCTGCAGTGATAAGTTGTGTATCACACGAGGGCACAGAAAAAAAAATCAGCACCACGGACAGTACCTACATATGTCCCCCCAATGTAACCATCAATTGCTCACACTCTGTGCCCATTCAAAGCTTACCTCTGCAACCCTTGTCCACAGCTTACCTATGCCCCCATCCACAGCTCACCTCTTCTTTCCCCCGTCTGCAGCTCACCTCCTCTTTCCCCCGTCTGCAGCTCACTTCTTCCCCCATTCGCTGCTCACCTCTTATTCCCCCATCTGCAGCTCACCTCTTTATTGCCCTGTCCGCGGCTAACCTCTTCTCCTCCCCGCCCTCAGCTTACCTCTTCTTCCTCCCGCCCGCAGCTTACCTCTTCTTTTCCCTGTCTGCAGCTCACCTCTTCTTCCCCCCGCCTGCAGCTCACCTCTTCTTTTCCCTGCCTGCAGCTCACCTCTTCTTTCCCTTGCCCGCAGTTCACCTCTTAGTCCCCCCTGTCTGCCGCTCACCTCTTCTTTCCCCCGTTCGCAGCTCACCTTTTTTTCCCTCTGTCCGCAGCTCAACACTTCCTCCCCGGGTATGCAGCTCACCTCTTCTTTCCCCCGTCTGCAGCTCACTTCTTCTTTCCCCCATCTGCAGCTCACTTGTTCCCCCATTTGCTGCTCACCTCTTCTTCCCCCATCCGCAGCTCACCTCTTCTTTCCCCTGTCCGCAGCTCACCTCTTCTCCTCCCCGCCCGCAGCTCACCTCTTCTTCCCCCTGCCCGCAGCTCACCTCTTCTTTCCCCTGTCTGCATCTCACCTATTCTTCCCCCTGCCTGCAGCTCACCTCTTCTTTCCCATGCCTGCAGCTCACCTCTTCTTTCCCTTGCCCGCAGCTCACCTCTTTGTTTCCCCTGCCTGCCGCACACCTCTTCTTCCTCCCGTTCGCAGCTCATCTTTTCTTCCATCTGTCCGCAGCTCACCTCTTCTTCCCCCGGTATGCAGCTCATTTCTTCTTCCCTCTGTCCACAGCCCACCACTTATCCTCCCCCAGTCCTCACCCCTTCTTCCCCCCATCCGCAGCACACCTCTTCTTCCCCCTGTCCCTGCTCAATCCTGCACCCCTGTTCACAGCTCATCTTAGCATCCCCCACAACTCACCTTTGTACCCCCTGTCAACAACTCGACTCTGCACCCCCACCTGACCCCCATCTACAGCTTACACCCCCAGTCCACAACTGCAGCTTGTCTCTACCCCCTTTCCACATTTCACTTCTGCACCCCAATCTACAGATTACCCCAACCCGCAGCTCTCATCACTTCAGCCCTTCAACTTTTATCACTTAACCCCCTGTCACCTCTACACAACTTGTCACTGTACCACCTGCCCCCCATCTCCACTAGACATATGCATTCATTTTCGTCCGAATGCATTTTCATCCAAATTTCAGTGATTTTCACATTCGTTTTAACAAACGATAATGAATGTGCAGAATCCGAAATCTGAAAGATTCAACATAAAAAATGCTTTATTTTTGCTTCGTTGCGACAACAGTTAGATATAGATAGAAGATTCGACATGATGGTGCCAATAGCGATCTGTGTATCGAACCTGCGGTCGAATGTGCCAAACCTAACTCTATTAGTCAAAGATTATTCGACATAGAGAGAAAAGATTCGACAAATGGACATTATGGTCAAATGCTCCACCCAATAGGCTATAGAAGATTTACTTGTTGGTTGGACTACTAATAATAATTAATAAATATAATTATTACTAGTCATACAACATTAAAATTCTACTATAGCTTGTGGGCGGAACATTGGGCCAGAAATGTACGATTGCGATGTCGTACAGTTTAGCTGCTTCGTCGAATCTTCTTAGAACTTTCGACTGACACCATGAGCTTTCGATGACAGATTCGACCTTACATAATTCGGAACGAATGCATTTTTTAATGAAACTAAATAAATAAAAACAAATTTCAGGAGTAACTAAATAAATGTATTTTTCAGACGGAAAACGAAATTCCGAAACAAAATATTTCAGTGTGCACCTGTCTACTCACCACTACTCAGCTCTCACTTTGCACTACCTTTCTCTTTTCCAGCTCTCATAACTTCACCACCCTCTTCACAAATTCACCCCCACTTCGGTTTACAGCTATCACCTCCCCCGCAGGATTCCACTCACCCTCCCTTTCCTCTATCGTTTTCGCTCACCTCCTCTCAAAAGCTTGCAGTGCAGCTATCAATGGTCCTTTAAGAGCATGCAGGCTTTTTTCCAATAACAATGCAGTTCTGGCCCCTGCCTCGCCCCGCCTGTCAGACCTGTGTAACCAAAGAGCCAAGAAGGAGTTTTAGAACACTTCACTCGGCTCTGCGCTACACAGGTCTCACAAGGAGGCAGTATGGGGTGGGACGGGAGCCGTGTGGGCTCTAATAGTTTTTTGAAACTATCAATGCTTGTGGAAGAGAATTCACACATCTAACCGCATTATACAGTAAAGAACCTCTATGCAGTTTAAGGTTGAACCCTTTTCTAATTTTAATGAATGGCTGCATGTCTTATTAAATTTCCTTTCGTGGAAACGTTTTATCCTATTGTGGGGTCACCAGTAGAGTATTTGTACGTTGAAATCATATCCCCTCTCAAGCATCTCCTCTCCATAGAGAACAAGTTCAGTGCTTGTAACCTTTCCTCATAACTAGGGATGAGCTTGATGTTCGGGTCAAAAATAAGTTCGACTCGAACATCAGGTTTTTGCCGAACAGCAAACATTAAGGGACGTTTGCGGAACATTTTGAGCACCGCGGAACGCCCCATAATGCACCTGCATGCTTTGGCCAATCACACCGCGCTCTGCTAAGAGAGACATAATTGGCCAAAGGCAGGGTGCCTTTGGCCAATCATGGTTCAGGGGGACTACGTCCACGCCCCCCACACTATAAAAGGCTGCTTACAAGGCAGCTATGTGTAGTGTTGCTGGTATGGACAGGGAGATAGCTTGAGTTAGATTAAGCAGGCAGGTTATTCAGTTAGTGGCAGTGTATTTGCTATACATATATACAGTCAGTCTAATATATATAAATATAAATATATATATATATATATATATATATATAATATATATATATATATATATAGGGCCAGATTCAGATAGAGGTACGACGTTGTCTGTCGTATCTATGCGACTGATTCATAGAATCAGTTACACATTGATCTCCCTAAGATCCGCCAGGTGTAAGTGACTTACACCGTCGGATCTTAGGCTGCAATCTCACGCTGGCCGCTAGGTGGCGCTTCCGTTTGTACATAGTTCAGGGACAGGTTCCAGAAATTTTATATAGGGGCAGTCAGCAATCTATAGGTGACTCTGAATATTTCAATCTATAGGTGACTCTGAATATTTCAACAGCACTGCACCTGCCACCACCTGTGCACCTGTGATATACTGTGTTTTTTTGTCAAGTACATAGTTCAGGGACAGGTTCCAGAAATGTTCCTATAGGGGCAGTCAGCAATCTATAGGTGACTCTGAATATTTCAACAGCACTGCACCTGCCACCACCTGTGCACCTGTGATATACTGTGTTTTTTGTCAAGTACATAGTTCAGGGACAGGTTCCAGAAATTTTCCTATGGGGGCAGTCAGCAATCTATAGGTGACTCTGAATATTTCAACAGCACTGCACCTGTCCCCTGTGATATACTGTCAGTGCAGTAAATTGTTTAGGGCTGGGTTCCTGCTTCTTGCTATAGGTGGAGAAATATATAGGTGAATCTCTGCCCATTTCACCAGCACTCCACCTGTCCCCTGTGATATACTGTCTGTGCAGTACATTGTTTAGGGCTGGCTTCCTGCTTATTGCTATAGGTAGAGAAATATATAGGTGAATCTCTGCCTATTTCACCAGCTTACACTATTTTTGTATTTAAAATTTCTCAAATTAGGGCAATACCCTAAATTTGAGAAATATATAGGTGATCTCTGCCCATTTTCACCAGCACTCCGCCTGTCCCCTGTGATATACTGTCTGTGCAGTACATTGTTTAGGGCTGGCTTCCTGCTTATTGCTATAGGTAGAGAAATATATAGGTGAATCTCTGCCCATTTCACAGCACTCCACCTGTCCCCTGTGATATACTGTCTGTGCAGTACATTGTTTAGTGCTGGCTTCCTGCTTATTGCTATAGGTAGAGAAATATATAGGTGAATCTCTGCCTATTTCACCAGCTTACACTATTTTTGTATTTTAAAATTTCTCAAAATTAGGGTAAGACCCTAAATTTGAGAAATATATAGGCGAATCTCTGCCCATTTCACCAGCACTCCACCAGTACATTGTTTAGGGCTGGGTTCCTGCTTCTTGCTATAGGTAGAGAAATATATAGGTGAATCTCTGCCTATTTCACCATATTACACTATTTTTGTATTTAAAAATTTCTCAAAATTAGGCCTTCCCGCTCACGCCTCATATGTGATGTGCCCACAAGGTGGAACTCCACCTTGCACATGCTGGCCAGACTGTGCGAGAAGCAGCAGGCGATAGTGGAGTCGCAGCTGCAGCACGCACGCGTGAGTCGCTCTGCGGAACAGAACCACTTTACCACCCAATAACTGGGCCTCCATGCGAGACCTGTGTGCCTTGTTGCGCTGTTTTGAGTACTCCACCAACATGGCCAGTGCCAATGACGCCGCTCTCAGTGTGACTATCCCAGTTCTATGCCTCCTTGAAAAAACGATACGGGCGATGATGGAAGAGGATGTGGCACAGGAGGAGGAGGAGGAATCGGGATAATTTGCAAGGCTTTCAGGGCAGTCATTCACAAGTGGCTCAGAGGGTGGGTTCGTGCACCAACAAAGGCCAGGTACACAATTGTCTAGCAAGGGCACAGTTCTGGAGGATGACGCGGTGGAGGATGAGGAGGAGGAAGACATAGAGGAGGAGGAGGAACCATGTTCACAGCAGGATGGCATCTAGACCAGCTCATGGCCATTACTGGTGCGTGGCTGGGGGGATACAGAGGACACAGATGATACACCTCCCACAGAGGACAGCTTTTCGTTGCCTCTGGGCAGCCTGGCACACATGAGCAATTACATGCTGCAGTGTCTCCGCAACGACTGGCGTGTTTCGCACATTATGACAGGTGCTGATTACTGGGTGGCCACGCTGCTGGATCCCCGTTACAAGGACAATGTTACCGTCCTTAATCCCCTCACTGGAGCGTGAACGCAAGATGCGCGAGTACAAGCGCACGCTGTTAGACGCGCTGCTGGTGCAATTCCCACCTGGCAGCGGGGGCACAGTGGAAGCAGAAGGCGAAGGCAGAGGAGGAGGAAGAGGTCGCCAATGCAGCAGGGGCACCGCCAGCACCTCAGAAGGCAGGGTAGCATGGCCGAAATGTGGAAAAGCTTTGTCAGCACGCCACAACAAACAGCACCACCAGCTGATATGGAACGTTTTAGCAGGAGGCAGCATTTCAGCAACATGGTGGTGCAGTATGTGCGCACACCCCTACACGTACTGAATGACGGCTATGCCCCCTTAAACTTCTGGGTCTCCAAATTGGGCCTTATGGCCTGAGCTTTCCCTTTACGCCTTGGAGGTGCTGGCCTGCCCTGCGGCCAGTGTATTGTCTGAACATGTATTTACCACGGCAGGGGGCGTTATCACAGACAAGCGCAGCCACCTATCCAGAGCCAATGTGGACAAGCTCACGTTCATTAAAATGAACCAGGCATGGATCCCACAGGACTTGTCCGTACCTTGTGCAGAATAGACACCGGGCCGCCCTTACCCAGCCATTGTTTTTTTTCTGAGCTATCTAGGGTTGCCATCTCATCCCTTTCAAAGCAAAAACATTAATTACACAGGTCTCTTGGCTGATTAAGGTGCTGCTAATTAACTCACTTGGTGCCTTATCGACATTAAATTAGCCCCAGAACCTGTGTAACTCTGTGTTCAGGTTTAAAGGGATGAGTAGCAACTCTAGATCTGTCTCAATATTTTGGGGTTTACCCTAATTTAAAAATAAATCAATTAAAAACCAAAACCTGCTGTGTTGGCTACCTTTCTCCACCGCCGCTTCAGTCACTTCTTAGGCTTGCGCACTGCAACTGCTTTCTTTAAGTTCCCACCAGAGGTTCTCAATTGGATTTAAGTCTGGTGACTGCGAAGGCCACTCCAAAATGTTCCAGCCTTTAATCTGCAACCATGCTCTAGTGGACTTTGAGGTATGCTTGGGATCATTGTCCTGTTGAAAGGTCCAACGTCTCCCAAGCCTCAGGTTTGTGACAGACTGCATCACATTGTCATCCAATATCTCCTGGTACTGAAGAGAATTCATGGTACTATGCACACGCTGAAGCTTCCCTGTACCTGCAGAAGCAAAACAGCCCCAAAGCATGATTGACCCCCCGCCATGCTTCACAGTAGGCAAGGTGTTCTTTTCATCATAGGCCTTGTTCTTCCTTCTCCAAACATGGCGTTGATCCATGGGCCCAAACAGTTCTAATTTTGTTTCATCAGTCCACAGAACACAATCCCAAAACTTGTGTGGTTTGCCCACATGACTTTTGGCATACTGCAGTCGACTCTTATTCCTTGGAGACAGCAAGCCTGGGAGTTCTGGCATGGAGGCCTTCATTACGCAGTGTGCGCCATATTGTCTGAGCAGAAACTTCAGTACCACATCTGACAAACTCTTTTCTCAGTTCCTCAGCAGTCACACGGGGACTTTTCTCCACTCTACGCTTCAGGTAGCGCACAGCAGTCGAAGTCAGCATCATCTTTCTGCCACGACCAGGTGGTGATTCAACAGTGCCCTTTGCCTTGAATTTGCATTTACTACAGTATTACAAAACCAATTGATGTCATATTAGTTGCATATGGTTCTTTATGAAGTCCTTGTAGGATTTCATTTCTGAATACAATTACAAATGTACACTGAATTCCCTAAAACCCTTTACAGCATTGGGGGTAGAATAATTTTGAACAAAACTGTAATGGACCTCGTCTCCAAGGTCAAAATCATTATATTTTTTATTTTTATTTGTTTTATGTTATTTTAAGTTATTTCCCTCTCCACATTTATTTCCAGAGTCCTTGCCATGCTCTTCCCGACATTTTGCTGCCATTTGCAGCCCTCCAGCCCATTCCCTTAGTTTTTTAGAGACATTTTTGTAGTCAAAAGTCCGGTTTCCCCCTGACTTCAATGGGGTTCGGGTCAAAGTCCGGGTTCGGCGTTCGGTCCCCGAACCCAAACTTTTTTTTCAAAGTCCCCGCGCCTAACGAGCTGCGCATGCGCCGTCTGTAAAATATCCAGTGTGCATTGCTACAAATGACGTCGCAAGGACGTCATTGGTTTCGACCGTGAACGTAAATGACGTCCAGCCCCATTCACGGACGACTTACGCAAACGACGTAACTTTTTAAATTTCGATGCGGGAACGACGGCCATACTTAACATTGGCTGCTCCTCATATAGCAGGGGCAACTTTAAGCCTAACGTAAACGTCGTAACTTACCTGCGTCGGCCGCGCGTACATTAGGGAATTTGCGTATCTAGCTAATTTGCATACTCAACGCGGATTTCGACGGAAGCGCCATCTAGCGGGCAAAAAAAAATTGCAGTTTAGATCCGACGACGTAAGAGACTTAAGACCTGCGGATCTAATGTATATCTATGCGTAGCTGATTCTAAGACTCAGTCGCATAGATACGACGGGTCAGATTAGGACTTACGACGGCATACATGGCGCTGCGCCGTCGTAAGTTCCTTTGAGAATCTGGGCCATGTTTTTTAAATATATTTTTTGGGGATATTTTATTATAGTAAAAAGTAAAAAATATTGTTTTTTTTCAAAATGTTCGCTTTTTTTGTTTATAGCGCAAAAATTAAAACTGCAGAGGTGATCAAATGCCACCAAAAAGAAAGCTTTATTTGTGGGGGAAAAGGACGTCAATTTTGTTTGGAGCCACTTCGCACAACTGCGCACATGTCAATTAAAGCGACGCAGTGCCGAATTGCAAAAAGTACTCTGGTCTTTGGCCAGCCAAATGGTCCGGGGCTTAAGTGGTTAACCACTTAGGACCCGCCTACTGCAGATATACATCGGCAGAATGGCACGGCTGGGCACAAGCACGTACCTGTACGTCCTCTTTAAGTGCCCAGCCGTGAGTCGTTTTTTTTACAAGCCGAAAAATGATCGTGTGTACGCGGCATAAAACCTTTTTTTGCATTGATACATGTTGTAACGGATTATGGACTATTCTGCCTGGACATTGATAATAATTGCAGGATCTTGAGAGACTACAAGATGTTGGTTAATTGTGACCCCAACCAGTCAATATCTATGACTCAGTCTAGTGACATGCTAATTGCGTCAGGGCCTGGAAGGACAGTCCATTGTCCTTGTATAAAGGTGTTGTAATGGACAGGTGTTAATCCCAGGTCTGCTCTCAGAACTATAATTATGCATGCTAAAAACTGTTTATTGTGTGATAACACTGTCTCTGTATGCGGAGACGAAACGTCTGCCTAGGAGACGGAGTGGGTGAAGGTTTTGTTGTTATTAATTAAAGAATGTTTAGTAATTAGCCTTAGTGTGTGATGAGGGGGGGAGTGTCATTTGTTTCTGTACAGTTGTAACCAGATATAAGGAGGAAAAATGTGGAAAATAAAGTCTGTCTGCTTGACCCTTCAAACGTAGCCCGTCTCGTTTCTTGGAAGGGCGTTCGATGGGATATACCGCGGTACCTGCATATCGCAGCTTGCCAGGGAAAAGGACGTCTCCAACGGCTGAGACCCTCACACTACATGGGTAGCCGTTACATTGGTGGCAGCGGTGGGATGGTCCTTTTATCCAAAGAGCAAGTTCTGAATGGAGTCGCAGTACGCCAGGCTGAAAGATCCACACTAAAAGATCTATTGGAGAGTCATGGTAGGAGCGCCAGCAACAGACCATGGAGGGAGCTGATAGCTGAACTGCTGGAGCTGGACGAAATGGATGGATCCATGGAAGGAACGGAGCCCCTTGCACCGGTCAGCGAAGAAGATGTAATTACTGGGATTGTACAGCGGAGATTATCCTTGTATCCAGAAACGTCCGTGGAACTAATCAACCAGCTGTTTCGGGAAGCAAGGGAAGAGATACAAACGAAGAGGGGACAAGAACTGGAACTGGTAAGAGCGAGACAGCCCATTACACCTGCAGTTCCTACCCCCCCACCTGCTGCTACAGGAAAGAAAATACCGTTCACTGCATTTAAAGCTTTTGTAGAAAGTGAGGAGGAAATCGATGGATATTTGGCGGACTTTGAGAGGCAGTGCTCACTACACCAGGTACCACCAGACCAATGGGTCACTATTTTGTCGGGGAAATTGTCGGGCAAAGCCAATGAAGCCTTTCGGGCTCTTGCTCCAGAGGATATTTTACAATATCAGCAAGTTAAAAAGGCGCTGCTAACCCGATACGCCGTAACGCCAGAAGCCTACCGCCGGCGCTTCCGGGAGTCCAAGAAGATGGCTGTGACTCCCACATGGAATGGCCAACCAGTACAAAAGGGTGGCATCCCTTTGGGTCCAAGGGTGCAAGGCCAACACCGGGGAGGAAGTATTGCCAGCTGTTCCTAATGGAACATTTCTTTCAAGACCTGGCCGCAGACATACAAGACTGGGTACGAGATCGCCGTCCCGCTAACTTAAACGAGGCGGCTCAGCTAGCAGATGAGTACGCGGAGACAAGGAAAGTAAGCCAGGGTACTACACGGCTGGCTCAGAAGGGTAGAACCGCGTACTCCAACCGTCACCCCATGCCCAGAGTTTCGGGCTCCAGTCCCACCACGTCCTCAGGGGCCTAGCAACTACCCCCGGGATTCGCCTAGGGTGACGTGCCATCACTGCAGCGACACTGGACATATTGCTCGTTATTGCCCTTTGAGAGCTACAAATAACAATTGGAGACGCACAACACCCAACACAGAGGTCACTCCATCACGTCCCTCTGCGGACCACTGCCTGGAGACCGAAGGGGGGCCCTGAGGAATGTCTGGGAATTTGGTATGAGGCAGACCCAATACAAGCGGCCTCTCCGGATAACCGTCAGCATCACCGTCAGGAGGTACGAGTGAATGGACAAGTAGCACAAGGCCTAAGAGATTCCGGGACTACTATCACTCTGATTCAAAAACATCTGGTAAAGCCAGAGAACGTGTTCCACTCGCACAGTTGCCGTCCGGGTCGCAGGGGGTGCTGTATTTCGCGTACCCACCACCCGGGTGCACTAGACTGGGGAGCCGGGTCAGGAAAGACCACAGTAGGTATCATGGACAACCGACCTGCCGAGGTGGTGCTGGGCAACGGACATTGGCCCTCTGACTTCGGCTTATTTACCTACACCTGCTGCTGCTTGTGCGTGACCCACCCGCGTTGCTGGAATCAACCCACTTGCTGCTGAGAACCGGATAAGACTACCTTCCCGACATGTACTGTAGATCCGGCACAATATCAGTCTAAAATGGGAATGTGACAAGTTGGCCAGTGAGAAATCAGAGATGCAACGACACTATGTCACGTATTATGAGATGTCCCGTGCTTGAACATTGAAATGCACAAACAGGCGGAAATTGTCAAAAGATTAAATGGATTTGCATCCAGGTGGTGCCGTATCTGTCCAAGAGCATCAGCAACAGGTTTTGGGAGCATTGAGAGAGCAAAGCAAGTGACTGTTCCAGAATTGAATTCTATTATTCACCGTCACCATCAGCTACCGACCTGGTAAGCCAATGGGAAGGCCGACGGACTGTCCAGCAAACGGAACCTTTACCCTAACAGCAGACCGGACATCCCCAAGTTGATCCATAAGGATCAATCCGGGTCTGCCGGAGTGTTCCACAAAAGGGGGGCAGTGTAACGGATTATGGACTATTCTGCCTGGACATTGATAATAATTGCAGGATCTTGAGAGACTACAAGATGTTGGTTAATTGTGACCCCAACCAGTCATATTTCTAGACTCAGTCTAGTGACATGCTAATTGGTCAGGGCCTGGAAGACAGTCCATTGTCCTTGTATAAAGGTGTTGTAATGGAAAGGTGTTAATCCAGGTCTGCTCTCAGAACTATAATTATGCATGCTAAAAACTGTTTATGTGTGATAACCACTGTCTCTGTATGCGGAGACGAAACGTCTGCCTAGGAGACGGAGTGGGTGAAGGTTTTGTTGTTATTAATTAAAGAATGTTTAGTAATTAGCCTTAGTGTGTGATGAGGGGGGGAGTGTCATTTTGTTTCTGTACAGTTGTAACCAGATATAAGGAGGAAAAATGTGGACAATAAAGTCTGTCTGTCGTACCCGGCGGTACCTGCATATCGCAGCTTGCCAGGGAAAAGGACGACTCCAACGGCTGAGACCCTCACACTACATGGGTAGCCGTTACACATGTCCCCTGGGCAGGCAGGACCGGGTCCCCAAACACTTTTTATGGTAACAACTTGCATATAAGCCTTTAAAATTATCACTTTTGATTTTTCACGTTCATGTCCCATAGACTTTAATGGTGTTCGTGTGTTCGAACAAATTCTTTGCCTGTTCGCATGTTCTGCTGCGAACCGACCCGGGAGTGTTACGGCTCATCCATACTCATAACTAAGGTCCTCCAGTCCTTTATTGGTTTTGTTGCCCTTCTCTGGACTCTCTCCAGTTCAGCACATCATTTCTGAGGACTGGTGCCCCAGAACTGGACAGCATACTCCAGATGCAGCTGGACTCAGGCAAATACTTGACTGAGTTTCTTAAGACCCTTGGGTGCAAGCCATCTTGTCCCGGTGACTTATTAATGTTAAGTTTTTCAAGTCTTTTTCCGAATTCTGTCCTCTGTTAGCCATGAAGGTGCTTCTGTGACGTGTCATGAGGATAAACATTGCAGTGTTGGTTACTAAACCCCCCTTGTTTCCCTCGTGAAGACTGATGAGGAGAATAAATTCAATACCTTTGCCATCTCTCCATCCTTAGTAACAGATTCCCCTCATCCTTCTTTATGGAACCAATATGATCTGACCTCCCTTTCTTACTATTTATGTACTTAAAGAATTTCTTGGGATTTCTTTACTCTCCTCCGCTATGTGCCTTTCGTGTTCTATCTTATCCGCCCAGATTGCACCCTTACATTTCTTGTTGCATTATTTGTAAAGTTGGAATGCTGATGGTAATCATTAGCCTTGTATTTTTGAAGGCCTTCTTCTTTGGTTTTTAATGCATTTTTACATTGGAGTTAAGCCACCCAGGACTTTTATTAGCTCTTTTAGATGTATTTTACATTGGGATGCACTGGCTAATGCCCTTATTTAATATGCTCTTAAAGCAGAGTTCCGCCCCCCAAAAAATTTAAAGTCAGCAGCTACAAATACTGCAGCTGCTGACTTTTAGTATTAGGACACTTACCTGTCCTGGACGCCCGCGAAGTCGGCACCCAAAGACGATCTGTCCCTCGGCTTTCGGGTGGAGATGACAACATTTTCGGTAAGGGAATCAGGAAGTGAAGCCTTGCGGCATCACTTTCTGGTACCCTACTGCGCATGCGCAAGTTGCGCTGCACGATCCCACTGGTCCCTGCTGTCTTCTGGGATTTGTGTGTCTCCCAGAATACAGCGGGGGGGCGAAGTAGGCGCCGGACGTAAGAGTAGGTCACCGAGGCGACCTATGCCGGAAAGTGGAGCAAATACCTGGATTACACAGGTATCTGCTCCCTCCTTCCCCCACAGTCCAACCCCCTGTATGCATTGCTTGCAATGAGCTGTGATTGGGGTTTTTGTGAGAAGCTGGGCCGGGTGGATATGAAACAATGGCTGGCTATAGCTGCATAAGCCACCTAAGGGGGAACCAGCCTGAGCTGGAGGGGAGGCATAATTGGTAAGTGAAACTATTGCACACAGAACAAAACCCTGTCCTCCCCCCACCACCTTTTTGCACTGCCCCTCCAGCCTCCATACTCTCTCCCCTTCCACTTCCTCCTCTACCCCCCTCTCTCTCCACTCCCCACCACTCTCTCTCTCCCTCTTCTTCTTTCTCTCACCTCTTTCCCTCATCTCTCTCTCTCTCTCTCTCTCTCTCTCCCCCCCCCCCTCTCTCTCTCTCTCTCTCCTCCCCCTCTCTCTCTCCCCCCCTCTCTCTCCCCCACCCCTCTTTCCCCCCCTCTCTCTCTCCTCCACCTCTCTCTCTCTCCACCACCTCTCTCTCCCCCACCACTCCCTCTCTCTCTTCTCCACCCCTCTCTCTCATTTGTGAAATCACTGTTGCGCTTCTGGGAACTTTGTTGAAATTATTCCTAAACCTTTGCGTCACTTACTACCGAACCCCTGCACTCTGTGTCCCTTTAAGCCACAGCCAGTATTCATGCAATGAAAATCACACCAAACCACTTTTTCTCAGCTTTGGGGGCCCAACTTATGATCCTGCACACAGGCCCACTGCTTTCAGAAAATGTCCCTGACCTGAGCTCATCATTGCGCATACATCCAATATGCTTGTATGTGACATGGGCTGTATCCAAGAGTGGATCAGAAGGATGAGTGTGCCAGGACAGGTAGATGTGTCTCATCTCTGCTTTCTTTCATCACTCTGCATATCACGCATATCATAGATGAGAAGAGGGTACAGCGGTGGACCAGATGAGCAGGAGGGTACCAGCAGTGGAGCAGATGGGGCAGGAGGGTACAGCGGTGGGGAAAAATGTGCAGGTATAGGTATAGTGGATGTAAGAGATGAGAGGGGGTTCAGCAGTGGGACAGAAGAGCAGGGGAGTACAGTGATGGGGCAGATGAGACGGGGGGGTTCAGTGTTGGGCCAGATGAGCAGGGGTTCAGTGTTGGGGCAGAAAAGCAGGGGGTAGAGCAGGGGGGCAGATATGAAAGGAAGTGTATTGTTGGGGCAGATGAGCAGGGGGTTACAGTGGTGGGGCAGGAGAGCAGGGGGGAACAGAGGTGGGGCAGAAGAGCAGGGTGTACAGAGGTGAGACATATGTGCAGAAGGTACATTGGTGGGGCAGATGAGAAAGCAAGTTACAGTGGTGTGGGCAGATGAGCAGATGGGTTCAGTGTTAGGACAGATGAGAAGGTGATTCAGTAGAGGGACAGAAGAGCATGGGATACGCGGTGAGGAGCAGATGTGCAGGGAGTATAGTGGTGGGGGCAGATGAGAAAAGGGGTACATTGATGGGACAGTTGAGCAGGAGTGTTACAGTGGTGGGACAGAAGAGAAAGGAGATACAGTGGTGGGCAGATATGCAGGAGGTACAGTGGGGTGAGGGAAGAGAAGGGGGGTTCAGTCGGTGGACAGAAATGCAAGGGGGGTACAATGATGGAGCAGATGAGCAGGGGGATTACAGTGGTGGGACAGAGGAGCAGGGGAGTCAGTGTTGGCCAGATGAAAAGGGGGGTTACAGTGGTGGAAAGATGACCAGGGGGGTTTCAGTGTTGTGGCAGAGGAGAAGGAGGTACATGTGGGACAGATGAGCAGGGGATTACAGCGGAGGGACAGATGAGCAGGGGATACAGCGGTGGGGCAGAGGGACCAGGGAGTACAGAGGTGGTGCATATGTGCAGAGGGTGCAGAGGAGAAAGGAGGTACATCGGTGGAACACATGAGCAGAGGGTTACAGTGGTGCACAGAAAAGCAGGGGAACAGAGTGGGAAAAATGTGCAGGAGTACAGTGGTGGGGCAGTATGAAAAATGGGATTCTGGGGTGGGGCAGATGAGCAGATGAGTCAATGCTAGGACAGGTGAGTAGGTGGTTCAGTTGTGGAGCAGATGTGCATGGAGGTACAGTGGGGGGCAGATGAGAAAGGGGGAACATTGGTGGGGCAGATGTACGGGGGTTACAGTGGTGGGGCAGGGGGATTCAGTGTTGGGCCAGATGAAAAGGGGGTTACAGTGGTGGGAAAGATGAGCAGGGGGGTTCAGTGTTGGGCAGAGGAGAAAGGAGGTACAATTGGAGGGACAGATGAGCAGGGGGTTACAGCGGAGGGACAGATGAGCAGGGATTACTGCGGTGGAAGCAGAGGAGCAGGGAGTACAGAGGTGGTGCAGATGTGCAGAGGGGTGCAGAGGAGAAAGGAGGTACATCGGTGGAACACATGAGCAGAGGTTACGGTGGTGGTGCACAGAAAAGCAGGGGGAACAGAGGTGGGAAAAATGTGCAGGAGGTACAGTGGTGGGGCAGATGGAAAATGGGATTCTGGGGTGGGGCAGATGAGCAGATGAGTCAATGCAAGGACAGGTGAGTAGGTGGTTCAGTGGTGGAGCAGATGTCATGGAGGTACAGTGGGGGGCAGATGAGAAAGGGGGAACATAGGTGGGGCAGATGTACAGGGGTTACAGTGGTGGGGCAGGGGATTCAGTGTTGGGCCAGATGAAAAGGGGGTTACAGTGGTGGGAAAGATGAGCAGGGGGGTCAGTGTTGGGGCAGAGGAGACAGAGGTGTACATGGTGGGACAGATGAGCAGGGGGTTACAGCGGAGGGACAGATGAGGCAGGGGATACAAGCGGTGAAGCAGAGGAGCAGGGAGTACAGAGGTGGTGCAGATGTGCAGAGGGGTGCAGAGGAGAAAGGAGTACATCGGTGGAACACATGAGCAGAGGGTTACAGTGGTGCACAGAAAAGCAGGGGGAACAGAGGTGGGAAAAATGTGCAGGAGGTACATGTGGTGGGGCAGATGGAAAATGGGATTCTGGGGTGGGGCAGATGAGCAGATGAGTCAA
Organism: Rana temporaria; assembly: GCF_905171775.1. NCBI lineage: Eukaryota > Metazoa > Chordata > Amphibia > Anura > Ranidae > Rana > Rana temporaria. The sequence goes on from NC_053489.1 coordinate 415,806,435, forward strand.
TGCTAGGACAGGTTGAGTTAGGTGGTTCAGTGGTGAGCAGATGTGCATGGAGGACAGTGGGGGGGGCAGATGAGAAAGGGGGGAACAGATGTACAGGGGGTTACAGTGGTGGCACAGATGAGGAGCAGGGTACAAGGTGGGACACGATGTGAGGCAGGTAGTACAGTGGTGGGGAAAATGTACAGGGGGTTACAGTGGTGGGGACAGATAAGCAGGGGGGGGGAACAGTGATCTGAGGTGTGAAGGTGCAAGAATTGGTGTTCATCTGAGGTGTGAAGGTGCAGGAATTGGGCTGATCTGAGATGTGAGAGTGCAAGGATGTTAATTTCTCACTACTAAAGTAGTTACAGCATTTACGTTATAAAAAATCCCTTCGTGATTGAGAGCGTGAAGTTCACATTTTTTGTTATAAAAATCGCACGCTCAATTTCTTTTAAAACATTTATTGGCACACTGTGCTCAAAAGGTTGCTACCCAACAGTACATACTTAATGCTAAAAAGTACTAGTTATCTAAAAACAAAACAAAATAAATTGATTTGCCCTAAGTATTATTTTCTTTGTGGTATTCAAACAAATGGCCACTAGGGGGATGTTTAGCTTCACATATAAAACATGGCTTTCAATAAAAACTGAAATTTTCATAGAACAAAATAGTTGCAGCTATTGTGCATTCCAACGTTTCAGTATTTGCATCTATGCTGTGACTACCACAAGAAATGTTCTTTATGCAGTACGTGGAAATGGAATCAACAACTGTATTGAAATAGTAAACTCACAGACCTTTTTTTTTTACTATGTGGCCATTGAGTTTTAAGGCATTTTTGTATACAAGAACAGAAATCATTTTAAATGTATTGATATTTTTATTTTTAGAAGATTACAAAAGAAAAAAAAAAGTCATATGACTAAAGGAGAAGTACAGCCTTGTTTGGCTGTACGTCTTTCTATGGATCACAGGAGTAGCAGTTAGTTCTGACGTCACAGAGCTGGTCCAGGCTGGGGCAAGATGCAACATTAAAGTTGGGAATCTGCCAACTAAACCCTGGACCAGCACCTGGCTCAGCCTCTTAGCAAACCGCTGAGAGCCTAAGCAGCCGCTCCACCCCCTCCACGATCCAGCGCTCCAGTGAGTGTGGGGGGCAGAGCCGAGAGCTGGTGACTCACAGTCACCAGCTCTCTGTCACAGAGCTCTGTGAACTGAGCGATCAGTGGTCTTTGATCAATCGGGTTCTCAGTCCTAGAACCGGCAAGGGACTGATGCAGCATCAGACCGGTGCTGCATCCACCAAAGCAAGTATGAATTTGGAAAAACATAAAATAAAAAATAAACTTCTTGTTTAAGCATCCTAAGAAAACCACCTTACTACTAAGAAAAGTTCACCATTTATCCTGCCATACTAACCCAACCCCACTTCAGTGACTTATCTATTCTGCAGACAAATTGCCTGGTGCAGTGTTTACATCCTCAGAGATGAAATGCTCTGCAGTACTGGCCACACTGCCCCTATGGAGTTGGCCTATATACTGAGGTTTGACATTCATAGATACGTTGTAAATGCAGGTATAGCGCTGCAGACCATTTTAGGCACCAAAGATGTAAATACTGGACCAAGCAGAAGCTCTGCAGCAGAAATAAGTAAGCAGGGGAGGGGAGGGCAGGGATGGGGGGCTCTAACACTTAGCCCCGTACACACGACCGAGGAACTCGACGTGCCAAACACATCGAGTTCCTCGGCGAGTTCAGTGTGGAAGCCGCCGAGGAGCTCGGGCGGGCCGACTTTCCTCATTGAACAACGAGGGAAATAGAGAACATGTTCTCTTTTCCGGCCCGAGCTGAAAAGTGTACACACGACCGAGTTTCTCGGCAGAATCCAGCTCCGACCGAGTTTCTGGCTGAATTCTGCCGAGAAAACTCGGTCGAGTGTACGGGGCCAATACTCTTTGAAAAACAAAGTAAAACTTGGCTGGAATATGGCTTTAACATCCAGGCAAAAAATTATCCTAAAGCAACTTTGAATTCAAATGCAGAGTCTGCTTGAAATACCTAGACACCCTCCTACTGTAATAAGATACATTTTGCACACAAATGTTAGATTTTATACTTACCTTACTCCTGTCGTCTGCTTACTGCACCTATGTGACATGGTGGGATCCAGGGGGAATACAGAGGAGTCTAAACCTTGTAATAAGACATTATTACAATGAACTGGGATGTCTTCACACTGGGCTAGATTCAGGTACAATTGCGCTTTTTTTACGGAGGCGCAGGGCAACGTTTTTGCCCTGCGCCCCCGCAAATTTACTGCACTGCCCTTGATTCACGGAGCAGTAGCTCCGTAAATTGCGTGGGCGCGCCGGCAAAATGCCCGGCGTAAGCGCGCGCAATTTAAATGATCCCGTAGAGGGCGGGAATCATTTCAATTAGGCGCGTTCCCGCGCCGATCGTAGAGCGCATGCTCCGTCGGGAAACTTTCCCGACGTGCATTGCGGCAAATGACGTCGCAAGGACGTCATTTGCTTCAAAGTGAACGTGATTGGCGTCCAGCGCCATTCACGAATCACTTACGCAAACTACGTAAATTTGAAATTTCGCGACGCAGGAACGACGGGTATACGTAACATTGGCTGCCCCTGCTAATAGCAGGGGCAGCCTTACGCGAAAAACACCGTACGGAAATGACGTAAACTGCGTACGCAGGGCTCGCGTAACGTTGTGAATCGGCGTTAGTATGCAATTTGCTGAGCACAACGGGAACGCCACCTAGCGGCCATCGCAAGAATGCAGCCTAAGATATGCGGGCATAATAGCCTTATGCCGCGCATATCTTAGGCTGCAGTCGGCGTAACGAGGTTCCTGAATCAGGAGCATTCGTTACGCCGGGGGAAGTAAGCAATTGCGCTGTGTAACTATGGTTACACAGGCGCAATTGCTTCTTGAATCCGGGCCACTGGATTTGACCTGCTCTGCATTCCCCGGGAATTTCATTTAAGGGGTAGATTGTGGCAGTTAGTAAACCCCATTTTAGTTCTGTTTGCTAGATTTCTGGACATTCAACCCCTTTACCTGCTTTTTTTTAATTTTTTAACTTATTTTTTATTTATCTTTGTCTTTCATTTTATTTTGTAGTTGAATTTTGATCAGTGGTTGCTTCTAGCTACTGTTCTGTCTATAGCATACCATTTGGGCTTTTGTCTCAGGGGTGGTATTTTGGGGCTTACTTTACATTTGTGTTTTTTTTTTGTTGATACAATGTCTAATAAAACAGTAATAATTTCCAGTATTGTAAGCTGCACAATACTGGAGGCTTAACAAAAGGAGTGCAGGGTGCATCTAGCATTTTCTTTTACTCTTGGCTGCTTTTTGCCCATGGAGAATACTCAACAGCACAATATTATATATATGTTTTGGAAGAATGGGTAGAAATATACATTCATATTGACTTTATTTTTTAGCTTGTAAGCAGTGTCTTGTATGATTTAAATAATATCTGTTCTAATAACACAAATATATATGGGATTATATTGTCCCTAGCTATGTGCTATGAGTGTTACCCCTGTAAAATATTAAATAAAAAGGTAAAACTTAAAAAAACAAGTCCAGGATGCTGCTCATAGGTCCTGTGTCCTCTCCACCTGCATGTGTTGGCAAGCTCTGGGATCTCTCACTTTCCCACTTGTATAAACTTGAGAAAACATGAAGCCACGCATTGCAAACCCACCTAGTTCAAGACAACTTTATTTGTATAGCAGCCGGACACTCCACCCACAACCTCCTGTTTGACACATTTGCGCTAATCAGGCTTTGTATCAAATATTGATGCCATTCTAACATGTTTTGTGTTAAGTTGGGTTCACTGGTGTAGGGAAAATACAGTAAGACCTTACCGCTATAATGATGACCATTTACAGGATTTTTGTTTAATTTATGTGTTTGCAGTTGAGATCATATAAGTACCATTCCATTCCATCTTCCAGTCCAGGTGATTGATCACTCATCTCAGGGTTGTCTTAAGTAGGATCTACGGAAATAAAAAAAAAATAAAAAAATAAAAAAATTAAAGTCAGCATCTAGAAATACTATAGCTGCTGACTTTTAATAAACAGACACGTACCAGCACAGTGATCCAGTGCTGTCTTCACCCTAGCTGGTTCCTCCCTAGTCTGTGGTTCCCCAGTGCTTCCATCTCAACTGTGGGAAACTGTCTGGGGCTTCCAGATGTTTCACAGCTGGCTCGCCACTGCACATGTGCGAGACACTCTGCACTTTCTGAATGGTTCCACAGTCTCCTGGGATATGTCACATATCCCAGGAGGTTGCCAGCGTTGGAGGGTAAACTTCTGGGTGGGAGTGGGTACCTTTCAGAAATGGTACCTGCTCTAAAAAATAAAAATAAATGTTGCAATGTTGAAGGGGGGGGGGGGTGGTGGATAAGTAGAACTTTCACTTAACATAGTAGATAAGGAGAAGATTGTGTCTAGAGGCATCTAAATGTTACACTTAGGCTGAAACACTGTCACGCATCATTGGCTGCATTACAAAATGTTACATGTGTTAGTACACTGCACAGATAATCATTTTGAATGGCTCCCAAGGTACAATATTGGAGCTGCAATTCCTTGGTGCATGGGGAGCCAAGCATTTCATTTGTTATAGTGCACTACATTTGGAAAAATGCTGTGGGGCAGATCCTCAAAGAAATTACGCCGGCGTATCACTTGATACGCCGCGTAATTTCAAATTTCGCGCGTCGTATGTTTGTTTTGGTATCCACCAAACAAGATACGACGGCATCTTGTTAGATCCGACAGGCGTACGCCTTAGTATGCTGTCGGATCTTAGATGCAATTTTCCGGCGGCCGCTAGGTGGCGTTTCCGTTGTATTCCGCGTCGAGTATGCAAATTAGCTATTTCCGACGATCCACGAACATACGAGCGGCCGTCGCATTTTTTTACGTTGTTTCCGTTCGGCTTTTCCCGGCGTATAGTTAAAGCTGCTATATGGTGGCGCACTCAATGTTAAGTATTGCCGTCATTCCCGCGTCTAATTTTGAAAACTTTACGCCGTTTGCGTAAGTCGTCCGTGAATGGGGCTGGACGCCATTTACGTTCACGTCAAAACCAATGACGTCCTTTCGACGTTATTTAGCGCAATGCACGGCGGGAAATTTTAGGGACGGCGCATGCGCAGTTCGTTCGGTGCGGGGTCGCGCTTCATTTAAATGAAACACGACCCCTACCCGCCGCATTTGAATTCTGCGCCCTTACGCCACGAGAGATACACTACACCGCCGTAACTTACGGCGCGAATTCGTTGAGGATTCAAACTAAGCCAAAGTAAGTTACAGCGGCGTAGCGTATCTGACATCTGCGCCGGGCGCAGCGTAGGTACGTGGATCTACCCCTGTATGTCTATCTTTTTTTTGTCTGTTCAAAATGAATTGGCTGCCTTAACACACTACGTGTTACACAACGCAACAAAATTGCCAAATTTGAATCCAGTCTGAAAGTAATTTTTGTACCATTTTCAGTTAATGCTGTATTTGCCTGTAATAAGCTCCAAGAAAAGTCTTGAATTTCCAGGATGACCTTCTGTATAATATTAAAAGTAGAGAAAAGATGACAAGTGTAACAGTAATGCTATATCAATAAATGGTTATTGAGTAAATATTGTACTATGCATATCTACATGCATACTTGGTCAACAGGACTTCTGTTTGTTCATGGAATTTGATAAAGGGCAGTTGGATTTCATTCAGCTTTTGCAAATAAAGTCTGTTTGGCTATTCAGAATTTTTTTTTGGTTGCAACCGAAAAAGAATTTGTTTGTGTCCTCTTGATAATACTGAGAAAATAGCTGTATCTGCATACATGCTCTCACCTGCTGGGTTTCCTCTCACTGTCCAATATTAGGGATGAGCCGAACAACCCCCCACCCCTCCCCATTCAGTTCGCACCAGAACTTCCAATGGACCGATCGTTCGCGCAAACATTTTAGAACCCCATTGACGTCTATGGGACTCGAACGTTCGAATTCGAAAGTGCTCATTTTAAAGCCTAATATGCAAGTTATTGTCGTAAAACGTCTTTAAGAACCCGGGTCTTGCCCCAGGGAACATGTATCAATGGAAAAAAAGTTTTAAAAACAATCGTTTTTTTCAGGACTCCTGAAAAACGACCGTTTTTTAAAACTTTTTTTCCATTGATGCATGTTCCCTGGGGCAAGACCCGGGTTCTCAAAGACGTTTTCACAGGCATACTATAGACACCCAGCAGGTACAATATTTAAAGACATTTTTCATTTTTTTCTTTTTTTATTAAGCATCATTAAAATCACTGCTCCTGAGGAGCAGTGATTTTAACCACTAGCTGACGGCCGTACGACTTTTACGGCCTCAGCGCGGCTCCCAACTCTAACAGCCGTCTTTTTACGGCCTCCCCTTTGCACGTTCCCGCGCGCGCTCCCGAGCGCGCAGCGGGGAACTGCTGTGCTGGCCGTGTTCCCTTGGACACAGCCAGTCACAGATCGCCGTGAACGCCAATCGGAGCGGCCGTTTCCTAGGCGATCTGTGCGGCCAATGAGAGATGATCTCATATGTTTACATATGAGATCATCTCTCATTCCCGGCTCTCGCAGACAGCGGTGCTGTCAGGGGAGAGAGGAGACGGATCTGTGTCTCTTGTACATAGAGACACAGATCGGTCACCCCCCCCCCCCAGTCACCCCCCTTCCCCCACAGTTAGAACACTAATTAGGGTACACATTTAACCCCTTCCTCACCCCCTAGTGTTAACCCCTTCCCTGCCAGTCACATTTATACAGTAATTAGTGCATATTTATAGCACTGATTGCAGTATAAATGTGAATGGCGCCAAAAATGTGTCAAAAGTGTCCGCCATAACGTCGCAGTCCCAATAAAAATCGCAGTTCGCCGCCATTACTAGTAAAAAAAAAAAAAAATAATAATAATTCTGTCCCTTATTTTGTAGGCGCTATAACTTTTGCGCAAACCAGATCGCTTATTTGCGATTTTTTTTTATTTTTTTTTACTAAAAATATGTAGAATACGTATCGCCTAGACTGAGGATAATAAAAAAAACGTAAAAAAAAATTTAGCTATTTATTATAGCAACAAGTAAAAAAATGTTTTTTTTTTCCAAAATTGTCGCTCTATTTTTGTTTATAGCGCAAAAAATAAAAACCGCAGAGGTGATAAAATACCACCAAAAGAAAGCTCTATTTGTGGGGAAAAAAGGACGTTAATTTTGTTTGGGAAGCCACGTCGCACGACCGCGCAATTGTCAGTTAAAGCGACGCAGTGCCGAATCGCAAAAAGTCCTCTGTCAGGAAGGGGTTTAAGTGCCCAGTAAGGAAGTGGTTAATGATGCTTAAAGCGGGGGTTTCACCCTAAAACTACTTTCTAGTATTACAATGTCCCGACACATTACAATACAATTATGCCTATTTGTTTTTTTATGCTGTACATACCTCGGTACAGCTAATTTACCCGCGGCTTCCGAGTTGCGAATCCCGCGGGAGTGGGCGTTCCTAACTTGCTGGTGATTGACGTGAAGACCAAAAACGAGCTCCCCCGTCGCGTAAGCTGCGTCACGATTGCCGAAAGGAGCCGAACGGCGGTGCGCAGGCGCAGTATAGTGCCGACTCGCCGTTCAGCTTCTTTCGGCAATTGTGACGCAGCTTACGCGACGGGGGGAGCTCGTTTTTGGTCATCACGTCAATCACCAGCAAGTTAGGAACGCCCACTCCCGCGGGATTTGCAACCCCGAAGCCGCGGGTGAATTAGCTGTACAGAGGTATGTACAGCATAAAAAAATAATAAAAAATAGGCATAATTGTATTGTAATGTGTCGGGACATTGTAATACTAGAAAGTAGTTTTAGGGTGAACCCCCGCTTTAAATAAAAAAAATAAAAAAAAATTCCTCTAAATATTGTACCTACAGTACCTATTGTCTAAAAATAGCGAAAAATAGCACAGACACAGACAGTACTCACACCACGTAGCTTTAGGTGCAAACTACAGAGGACACGGCCAATACACACCAATTAGCTTTAGGTGCAAACTACAGAGCACACGGCCAGTACACACCAAGTAGCTTTAGGTGCAAACTACAGAGCACATGGGCAGTACACACCAAGTAGCTTTAGGTGCAAACTACAGAGGACACAGGCAATAAACCACGTAAGAATACTGCAGCTAGCACAATCACCTGCCTGCCAGTAAATTAGGAAGAACTGATCTAGCTAAACTATACAGTGTATAAATATATGTACAACACCTGGGATGTATATATATCCTCTACACACTGTAAAATTAACTGACTAGCCTGCCTGCCTGCTCTATCTACCTGCAAAAATGACACTCTCTCTGTCTCTCTCTGTTCTCTCTTAACCGCCGCAACACACTACACAAGGCCAACCTGCAGGCGGCCTTTTATAGTGTGGGGCGTGTACTAAACCCCCTGAGCCATAATTGGCCCAAAGCCACCCTGGCTTTGGCCAATTATGGCTCTCCGTTTTTTTGCAGCTGTGATTGGCCAAGCATGCGGGTCATAGTGCATGCTTGGCCAATCATCAGCCAGCGATGCCACAGTGAATTATGGTCTATGAAACGTAACTCGAATTTGGCGCGAACGGCCCAAAACGTTCGTAATTCGACGAATGATCGAAACATACGATGTTTCGAGTCGAACATGAGTTTGACTCGAATACGAAGCTCATCCCTATCCAATATGTCTCGTTACTATTGGACCAGTGTGAAATCTCCAAGCATGAACAGCACCATAGCACACTGAGCAGACTTTATCGATCAATCACAGCTCTCTATTAAGTAGACAGCATAAAAAGATGTGCCTGGCTGTCTCCCTGTTAGCAGAGAAACCAAAAACGATATACATTCACTAGCACCTACCTAGGAGGGTGTTACATATACAAACTGTGATAAATTTGAATCCGAATCAGATATACTGCAACTACTACTCTGCCAGTACCAACAATCATTCAACGGCTTATTCTAATATTTGGACAGCAACAAATGAGTTTCTTGATCATGTCTACATTCCTTCTGTATGGCATTACCCTCTGCTGCAGTTGTCAGCTGTTAAAGGTTCAGTAGCTCAAGCTAAAACATGCAGACACAATTGAATGACTCATTGCATTGACTCATTTCCAAAGACTTAGTGAGCTTTAATCAGGCCAATTTATATATATTTATTTAAATAATTTATTACATGTATGTATACTAGTTGTCCCTTTACCCATTGTGCATTGGGAATCCCTTGTCAAACTAGTGACCTTTTTCCTGCATATGTTTGTTGGTGTACACAAACTTTGAACTACAGATCACTTTCTGATCAATTTCATTGTTACTCTCTTGTAAGCCAAGTAACCAAGATCAGACATAAAGGTTGTCATTAATACATATATGCCCAGATTCTCAAAGGACTTACGACAGCGTATCGCCATGTACACCGTCGTAAGTCCGAATGAGAGCCGTCGTATCTATGCGGCTGATTCTTAGAATCAGTTACGCATAAATTGGCTAAGATACGAGCGCCATAAGTCTCTTACGCCATCGTATCTTAGTTGCATATTTACGCTGGCCGCTAGGTGGCGCTTCCGTAGATTTCCGCGTTGAATATGTAAATTAGATAGATACGCCGATTCACGAATGTACGTGCGCCCGGCGTATCAAGATACGTTGTTTACGTAAGACATACGCCGGCGTAAGTTGCGTTCACGTCGACTAGGCATTGAGCAAGCGTAATTTAATTTGAAAATTCAACGTGATACTGAGCATGCGCGCACATGCGCCGTTCGAAAAAAGCATAATTTACGTGGGGTCATGATTAGTTTACATAAAACACGCCCCCCTGTTCCTCATTTGATTTAGGCGCGCTTACGCGGGCACAAATTAACGCTACGCCGCCGTAACTTTAAATGCAAGTGCTTTGTGAAAACAGCACTTGCCTCTCTAAGTTGCGGCGGCGTAGCGTAAATACGATACGCTACGCCCGCTTACATTTACGCCGCCCTACGTGAATCTGGGCCATAGAGTGTACATGTTTGAAAGCTTATGTGCACAGGGTTTTTTCTTATATTATTCCTTTCTATTGCTACACTTTGCCAACCAACCATTTCTGTTTGCTTTTGGAATACTTATGTATTGGACATGGGTTAAACTACATGGGGTAACAGTAACAATATGTTTTTTGCCTAAATGTAACTTGGCTGGAAAAGAACTTGCATGACTGAGGCTTACTTGTCATTAACATTCATATTTATTTAATATTTATTTTTCTTATTTAATGTTGGTCATAGCTGAACAGATACAAATTGTATTTGCTTAAAGGCTAAGTTCACCTTTGTTTGCCTTTTTTTTCTTCTAAATTCCAGCTCCCCTATTACCAGTATAGTATTAATGTACTTATTTTGCAAAAAATTAAACGGCTTTCCATTAATTCTACAACGGCTTACCTTACTCTCTTATTAGCTGTTTAACCACTTCCATACCAGGTACTTACGCAGCTTCCCGCCCAAGCCAATTTTCAGCTTTCAGCACTGTCGCATTTTGAATGGCAATTGCGCGGTCATGCTACACTGTACCCAAACAAAATTGGCGTCCTTTTTTCCCCACAAATAGAGCTTTCTTTTGGTGGTATTTGATCACCTCTGCGATTTTTTTTTTTTGCGCAACAACTAAAAAAAGGCTGAAAATTTGGAAAAAAAATTACATTTTTATTTGTTTCTGTTAATTTTTTTGTAAATACGTTTTCTCTTTCAATTACGGGCACTGGATATGGCGGCACTAATGGGCACCGATGAGATGGCACTGATGGACATCGATGAGGTAGTACTGACGGGCACAGATGAGGTGGCACTGATTGGCGGCGCTGGTATGCGACACTGATGGGCACTCATAGGCGGCACTGATGGGCACACATAGGCGGCACTGATGGGCACACATAGGCGGCACTGATGGGCACACATAGGCAGCACTGATGGGCACACATAGGCGGCACTGATGGGCACACATAGGCGGCACTGGGCACTCATAGGAGGCACAGATGGGCACTCATGGGCGGCACTGATGGATGCTTATGGGTGGCACAGATGGGCACTGATAGGTGGGCACTGGGCATGGATGGGCACTGTGGGGTGGCACTGATGGACACTGGGGTGGCACTGATGGACACTGGGGTGGCGCTGATGGACACTGGGGTGGCAGCACTGATTTTTGCCAGGTTGCCAGTCAGTGCCCATTTGTGGGCACTGACTGGCATATTTTTTCTTTTTTTAATGCTTTTTTTTTAATATATTTTTAGACTTTTTTTTTTTTTTTTTTGCTGGCTTTTTTTTTTTTTTTGCCCACCCTGGTGCTCCAGGGTGGGCATCCCTGGTGGTCCAGTGTGGCGATCCGTGGGGGGGCTGCGCTGATAAACAATCAGCGCGAACCCCCCCTGTCAGGAGAGCCGCCGATCGGCTCTCCTCTACTCGCGTCTGTCAGACGCGAGTGAGGAAGAGCCATCGACGGCTCTTCCTGTTTACATCGTGATCAGCCGTGGTTAAACACGGCTGAGCACGTGGTAAAGAGTCTCCGCCGGAGGCTCTTTACCGAGATCGAGATGAAGGGTGTCAGACTGACACCCCGCATCACCGATCGCCGCGATGCGCGCCCCCACGGGCGTGCGCGGCATGAAATCCTGCAGGACGTTCTTGAACGTCCTGTCAGGATTTCATAACCACTTCCCGGACGTAAATCGGCTATAGGCCGGGCGGGAAGTGGTTAAAAACACATGCTCGATTACTTCTGCCTTACTTCCTGGTGAGATTTTAGGTCATGACACAGGAAGGAGTTGACTAATTCATTAGCACACACCCTGCATCATCTACCCTCAGCTACTTAACTCTCTCCTATGTCATGACCTAAAGTCTGACCAGGAAGTAAGGCAGAAGTAATTGAGCAGTGTGTTTAAACAGCTATGAAGAGAGTTAGGTAAGCTGGTGTAGAATTAATGAAAAGCTGTTTTATTTTTGCAAAATAATTACATTAATGCTATATTGGTACATATGGGAGCTAGAATTTAGAAGAAACAAAAAGGTAAACAAAGATGAACTTAGCCTTTAAGAAAATGTAATTTGTATCTGTTTAGCTATGACCAACATTAACCACATCCATACAGGGCACTTATACACCTTCCCGCCCAGACCAATTTTTAGCTTTCAGCGCTGTTGCACTTTGAATGACAATTGCGCGGTCATGCTACACTGTACCCAAACTAAATTTTTATCATTTTATACCCACAAATAGAGCTTTCTTTTAGTGGTATTTGATCACCTCTGGGATATTTATTTTCTGCAAAAAAAAAAAAAAGACAGAAAATTTAGAAAAAAAAAGTTTTTTTTTTGTTTCTATTATAAAACATTGTAAATAAGTACGTTTTCTCCTTCACTGATGGGGCACTGATGGTACTGCACTGACGGGCACTGATAAGGCGGCACTGATGGGCACCGATGAGGTGGCACTGATGTGGTGGCATTGATGGGCACTAATATGCGGCACTGATGGGCGGCACGGATGGGCACTGATAGGCGGCACGGATAGGCGGCATGGATGGGCTTGGATAGGCGGCACAGATAGGTGGCACAGATGGGCACAGATAGGCGGCAGGGCTGGGCACAGATAGGCGGCACGGATGGGCACGGATAGGCGAAACGGATTGGCGGCACGGATGGGCACTAATAGTCGGCACGGATGGGCACTGATCGGTGGCACGGATGGGCATAGATGGGCACTATTGTATGTGTTGTACTAATGGATGCCAATCAGTGCCAAACAATGCCTGCCAATCAGTGATGCCCATTGTGGGCACTGATTGGCATCCATTGCGGCACTGATTGGCATCCATTTTTTGTGTCCTCATCCCTGGTGGTCTAGGGTGGCATACCTTTATTTTTTTAATCCCTGGTGGTCCAGTGGGCATCCCTGGTGGTCCAGTGGGCATCCTCGGGGGGGGGGCTGTGCTGATAATCAATTAGCACAAACCCCCTCTGTCACAGGAGCAGCCGATCGGCTCTCCTCTACTCGCGTCTGACAGACGCGAGTGAGGAAAAGCCGATTACCGGCTTTTCCTGTTTACATCGCGATCAGCCGTGATTGGACACGGCTGATCACGTGGTAAAGAGTCTCCGTGAGAGACTCTTTACCTTGATCAGTGTTGCGGGGTGTCAGACTGACACCCTGCAACAACGATCGCCGCGATGCGCGCCCCCGGGGGCGCGCAGCGGCTCAGAATCCTGAGGACGTCATATGACGTTCAGTCAGGATTCTACAACCACTTTGCCAACGTCAATTTGTCATTGGCGGGCGGCAAGTGGTTAAATAAGAAAAATAAATATTAAATAAATATCAAAGTTGAATGAATGAACAGCTCCATCAAATCTAAAGGGTCAGAAAAAGGGCTAGGTACACATCAGTCAGCAAAGAAATCAAGAGGTCATTAGCCTTCGAAAACATGTGCAAAGGAGAAAATCAATGAAATAGCATACGAGTAAGCTTCCAAAGGAATTTCACAAGGCTCCCAGACTGGCTGCCTGCCAGGATTCTGAACCCAGTGCCTTCCGTAAACATTTTTTTTAATGTTATTTCCAAAAAAGTATAAGTAAAGACAAAAATGGACATAAAAAAAGAGAGTGTGTGGTGGTGGTGGGGGGGGGGGGGTGTAGGGTTCAGGGGAAGCACCAAGGAAAAGGGAAGGTGAGGCCAGTAAAAAATTATAAGATAGACTCAACTAATACTGAATTACCCTAGATTGTTGACCACACAAGGTGGTGGGTCAGGACTGCCAATAGTAGGTCTCACTTTTTGGGGAGCACATTATTACCTGATATGCGGTAGAACAGGAAAAGAATGTCCATGGACCATCCACGTGTTACAAAATTTCTCCTTCCTTTGATAGAAGGAGTCTGTAAGGAATTCCATGTGGGGGCTAAACCATCACTTGCTGCTGAAGACAGTTCTTAATGACATTGGCTGTACATTTAGGGTCGTTGTCCTGCTACAGAATACATTTGGGGCCCATCATGTGCCTCCCTGATTGCATGGTATGATTGATAACTATCTGCCAGGATTTCTCAGCATTGAGGACACCAATGATTCTGACCAAATTGCCACTACATTTACAGCAATGTAGCCCCAAATTTGCAAGGAACCTTCAACCACTGTTGCCTGCAGACACTGTTTATCATACCGCTCTCCAGCCGTTTAACAACAAACTGCCTCCTGCTACAGCAATATTTGACTCATTAGTCCAGAGCACCTGGTGCATTTTTTTGCACCCCAGTTCCTATTTTATGTGCATAATTGAGTTGCTTGGCCTTTTTTCTATATCAGAGGTATGACTTTTTGGCCACAATTTTCCCATAAAAAAAATTGGCTAGTCTTCTCCTTACAGTAAATGGGTGTACCTGGGTTCTGCCAGTTCTGTGCTGATGGCACAGCTACACATCTTCCGATGACAAAGGGAAGTAAACATGATGTGTCTTTCATTTGCTGCATTAAGTTTTCTTGGCCGACCACTGCATCGATGGTCAGGGCCGGCGCTACCACTAGGCCAACTGGGCAGCCGCCTAGGGTGCCCAGCCACTGGTGTTTCCTACCCTCCTTTGGCTCTTCAGCATGTAACTAACTTTCAGCAGGCAGTTGCTCCATCCATCCCTAGTGTCAAGAGGCGCAGCGGCGGTGGTGGAGGAGGACTATTTCCTGATGCCGGAACATAAGCAAACAACATACCCTGCGTGGCCTCTATGATCAGTGACCAGTCTGTCTCACCAGTCTCTCTGTGATTGTTGTCTGTCCTAGTACAGCCAGTTCTGCCCATATGATACATGATTCCTATATCGGGTCATCTGACCTCACACCCCTATAATAGAGACCGATTTCCCTCCCGGTGTTCTGCCTGTCCTGAACAGCGCTGGCAGCCTCACTCACATGCTGTAGCGACTATCGGATCGGAGTAGTGGGTGCTCTGGGCTTGGTGAAAGCTGGAGAAGGCACCGAGGCAGGGTTTTAAATTGTTCCTTTCACTAGCAGGGTCACATTTTCGAATGCAGAGCAGAGTCCAGTACTCGGTGAGTGTAACACTGTCACTGTAACTACTGTTACTGTATATAGACTGATCACATGAATGTGTGTCTGACTGTCTGTGTAGCGAGCACATGGCCTGGATGTAAGGGTCCCTCCTCCTTGATCTGGCTGCATTGACAACACTGATGAGGCTGCATCGATGGCACTGGTGAAGCTGCATTGACAGCACTGGTGAGGCTGCATTGATGTGTTTGGAAAAATACTGCGCAGGTCTCAAAGAACGTGAATAGTGTGACACTATAATAAGAACAAAATAAATAAAATAAAATAAAAAGCTGCTGCAGCTCATATTCAGATAAAACATAAAATAGCAAATAGAAAAAAATAGAAGCTGCGCTGCAAATACAATTAAACCAACATAAAATAACAATAGTTATAGTGAAAAAAGTGCTAAGTCCATATAAAAGGAGGTATCGCAAAAAGATTCAAAAGATGACAGAAAGTTCTCAGAATAGGTGATAAGAGGTCCAAATACAATCCTGTGAATCAGTCCAGCTGATGAGAATAGCCTCCACCACTTAAGTCCTAGCTGCTTACCAGAACGAAAGGTTAATCAAGCATGTATGACACACAAGCCAATTTCAGGAATCCAGGATATGCTGACACTCTATCTCTGTCTCACAGATCTTGCTCGTCAGACCAAATTTTCTCCATAAGTGTGACCCAAAAGAAAAGAACTGACATAGCGTGATACCGTTTTCAAGAATTGAATAATAAAAAGTAATGCACTCACATGTAAGCAGATAAAAAAGTGTGTGTAATCATAATAGCCGGCCGGCTCTGCTGTCCGCTCGTCCTTCCGGGTAGACAGCGTGGTACAGTTCGTGGTGACGTCAGCACGCCGCCCTCCCTACGCCGTTTCGTCACAACAATGACTTCTTCCAGGGGCACGAGCGGCGTGCTGACTCGCCACTCTTTATTAGCAAAACATAACACTCGGGACCAGCTCTGAGCTTTGGAGATCGCGGGCGCGAGCCGCCATTTTAGAGTTGGGATCCCTGTCAGTATTAAAACCGATAATAATAAGGGATAAACTTAAAAACGCGGGAAATAAAAAACGTAAGATGCTATTAAATAGATATAAAGCATTCAAACGACTTGAACAACTGGATATCTAAGAATAATGGTAAAAATTCTTTCATATATAAAATACTTTAAAATACTTCATATAAAACTTTTAAACCAAAAAAAAAGGAGAAAAGGGGCACTGAAGAATAAGGAAAAAGTGCCGCTAAATTCTGTGATAAATGAAATCACAAAAATTAGTAGAAGGTCGTAGCCACT
The DNA here is from genome assembly GCF_905171775.1 of Rana temporaria. Taxonomy (NCBI): domain Eukaryota; kingdom Metazoa; phylum Chordata; class Amphibia; order Anura; family Ranidae; genus Rana; species Rana temporaria. The sequence continues at coordinate 415,822,885 of NC_053489.1, forward strand.
ATCAGTGTGGAAAAAACACTTAAATATAAAAATAAGAATATGTTGTTGACAAGAGTGCGCATGGTCAGCTGCACCCTTGTGGCCAGAACAACAAAATACAGTGCAGTTTTAGCATAAATGGTAGGAGAGGAACCATTAAACTAAAAGAAAAAAACACAGAAAGAAATGTTTTATAATTGAAACGTATGGGCTGGCCAATAGTTTCATAACTAAAAATTATTTTTATATTAAATAAAATTAAAAATAAAAATAAATATATATGAAAAAATTTGGAATGTCGACATAAAACAGGCCCAGATAGACCAAAATTCAGAGCTGGTTTACAAACGGGAATTCCAAAAACATAAAAGGCTAGCCATTATCTATGAAAGCATTCACGTCAGTATCTATGTTTAGTCCATAAGGAACGTAAGTACGGATTCGATAAATCCAGGCCATTTCCAGCCTGGATAATTCTCTGACCAATGAATTACCTCTCCAGTGGGGATCAAATTTGTCTATCCCAAGGAAGAGAGTACCCTCTGGGTTACGATCATGACATCGGTCATAATGGCTGGACACTGAATGCTGCGGGAATCCAGATCTAATATTGGGATATGTTCACCTAATCTTACATTCATTGGTCTTTTGGTCCTGCCAATATATTGTAGCCCGCACGGACATTCTAAAAGATAAACAACACCAGTTGTACTACACGTGATAAAAGGCTCAATCTTGTGTTCTTTTAAAGTGCTCGTTGAAATAAAGGATAAGGTTTTCTTAGATTTGATCTTATTTAACGTACAAACTTTACAGTTTCTACATTGGTGATATCCTTTAATATCACGCTGAAAAAAGGACACCTTTTTAGTAGGAGGGTCAACCACATTGGGGGCTATTTTGTCCCACAGTGAGGGTACACCTCTGAAGATTACTTGAGGGTTGGCTGGTAGGAAAATATTTATGACCCTATCATTAGATAACAAATGCCAGTGTTTTTTAATCAGTTTTTTAATGGCATAATGCTGGCTGGAATATGTAGTAATGAATGGCACTATAGGTCTGTCCCTATTAGGTTTAGAGACAGGCTCCAGCAATGTATTTCTATCAATTGCAGCTACTTCATTAAAGGTATTATCCAAGGTTAAAGGGTCATATCCTTTTTCCAGTAATCTGATTTTAAGTATACCAGCTTGAATTTCATAATCCTTCAGAGTCGAACAGTTTCTCCTCATCCTTATAAATTGGCTTCTTGGAACAGAGTTTAACCAATTATCATGGTGACAACTTCCTATTGGAATAAATGAATTCCTGTCTGTTTTTTTAAAATAAGTCTTGGTCAAAAATGAATCGCTCTCTTTCATGATGGTGAGGTCAAGGAATTCAATGGACTCCTGACTAGCTTCAAAAGACAGACATATACCTCGCTCGTTGTTGTTGAGCGAGGAAATAAAAGAATCCAGTTGTAATTTGTTGCCTGTCCATAGGAGGAGGACGTCATCAATATACCTCGCCCACAATTTAATGTGGGGGTTGGGATCAAGGTAGATGACGTCCTCCTCCCATTTGGCCATAAATAAATTGGCCAGACTGGGTGCATATTTAGCACCCATGGCAACTCCGCGGATCTGTCTGTAATAGTTATGGTCGAACCAGAAATAGTTGTGACCTGCCGCATATTCCAATAATTCCATAATAAAATCCTTCTGCAATGGCAATATATCAGAAGAAAGATCTAGAAAGTGTTTAACAGCTTCTAGGCCCAAAGTATGGGGAATGATTGTATACAGTGACTGAACGTCAGCTGTCACCATCTATACGTCATGATTAGCCTTTATTTGGGAAAGCAAGTTAATAACCTGTTTAGAATCTTTGAGATGCGATGGCATTTTTTGAACTAGAGGTTGAAGATAGTAGTCGATATATTTCCCCACCCTGGATGTGATCGAATCTATGCCACTAATGATTGGGCGTCCAGGGGGGCATGTAAGGCTCTTATGTATTTTCGGCAAACTATATAAAATCGGAACTCTGGGGGCCTTAGGGACCAAGAACAATTGCTCTTTAGCATTGAGGATCCCCACTTTAAAACCCTTCTGGACCAGTGTTTCCAATGTACCTTTATATTGGATGATCGGATTGCCGATAAAGGAGCATAGGTCTCTGTCGTTAACTATTGTTTTTATTCCATCAATATAGGAGGTCCGGTCCATGACTACTATCCCCCCTCCTTTGTCTGCTGGACGTATAACTAAATTTTTATTGGTACATAAGGTGTCCAGACCCATTTCTAAATTGGGATCCATTTTGTGACCCGAGACTTTTATCTTCTCCAAGTCTCTAAGCACTACATCCCTAAAGACTCGCAATGAAGGAGCCAAGGTACCAGGGGGGTTCCAGGTGGAAGCATTAGCAAGTCCTGAGTGTTGTACAGTTGCTTGAGTAGCAACTGTATCCTTGGATGGCACACCTGCAAAGTAACGTTTAATGTTCACCTTGCGAATGTATTGATGAACATCCATATAAGTTTGAAATTTGTTGAGTTTCCTCGGAGGAGCAAATTTGAGTCCTTTGTTTAACAGAGAAATTTCTGGTTGGGTTAAAGCATGAGAGCTGATATTGAAAATGCCGTCCCCATTCAGGTTCTCGTTTTTTTAAGGTGTGTTCTCCTCCCCCCTCTGCTCCTTCTTTTCCTTCCACAGGTCTTTTTGTTCCTTGGTTTGGTTTGGGAAAACCCCAATGTTCTCCTACGTTTTTTTCCCATTGGCCTGAAGAGAAATCCCTTGATGGTCCAAGACGATATATCTCATGAATTTGTCTTGCTTGTTCATAATCAGCAGGTGCATTACTGCTTGGGCCTTCGCGATCTCTCAGTGGATAAAAGCGATTTCTGGTATCGAAATCGCTGTCATAATCAAGATCCTCCCTTGATCTTTCTGCAAAATAACGGGAATCTTGATAGGATCTCTGTTCCAAAGGTGGGCCATATTTGTAGTAATCACCATGGCCTCTTCCAGTACGTCACCCAGGGCCGGATTAACAATGGGGCTGATGGAGCTGCAGCTCCGGGCCCCTTTCTCAAGATAGGCCCATTTGCCAAAAAAAATAAAAATAATTTTTTTTTTTTTTTTAAAGATTTTTTTTTTTTCTAAGATCGAATTTGGGGGGTTAAAGCTCGATGACCAGAGGTCACAGAAACCCCACATTTGGGGGTAGGCATGGGAAGAGCTACCCCACAACTGGTTAAAATATGGGACGGCTATCATTTATGGTTCCGGAGATACGGGCCTGCTTGCACAGCCTGTCAGAAGCTACATTCAGAGCGGCCAATATAAATACAAGCTGACACACTACAGCAGACTGATAGGATCACAGGGCTTATAATAATTATTTGTATATTACTCATGGTAATTAACCCCTTGCCACCCAGGCCAATTCTGACACTTCTCTACTACATGTAAAAATCATCATTTGTTTTTTGCTAGAAAATTACTCTATGGTGGTCTTTGCACTTTTTATGTTGCAGGGTACAGAGCTGCACGATTCTGGCTACAATGAGAATTGCAATTTTTTTGCTTAGAAGATAGATCACGATTCTCTCACGATTGTTGCGGCGTAACATCATCTTTCACATTAAAACAAACAAAAAAAATGGGCTAACTTCACGGTTTTGTTTTTATGGTTTTTATTATTCATTGAAGTGGGAAAATGCAGTGTGAGACATAACATATTGCAGCAATAGCCATTGTATTCCCTAGAGTCTCTGCTAAAATATATATAATGTTTGGCAGTTCCAAGTAATTTTCTAGCAAATAATATTGCTTTCTAACTTAAGAAACAAGTGTTGGACTTTAAGTGGTTAAATTTAGTTACAATGTTAGTTAGTTACAATGTTTCATTTTGTTTACAAACTTCGCAGACTGCCCAGATTTGTTCTTTACACACAGAAGTGTATCCCTTTGATCTAAGAAGGAAGTGTCAGTTACAATGTTTCCTGTTAAAAACTTGGCAGACTGCCCAGATATTTTCTTTTGACAGCTGAAAGTCTCTCCACTTGTTATATGAAAGAATCAGAAAACTCTGCATTGAAGATCGTCAGGGGGGTTGAATCGAGATCACGATTTTTTTAACGATTAATTGTGCAGCTCTAGCACGGTATTTGCGCAGCAATTTTTCAAACATTTTTTTGGAAAAAAATGTTTCATTCATTAAAAAAACAGTTAGTTAGTTAAGTTAGCACAATTTTTTTTGGTATCCTAAGCGATGCTTTACATTTTTTTAGGTTACATGTTTAGAGTTACAGAGGAGGTCTAGTACTAGAATTATTGTTCTCGCTCTAACGATCGTGGCGTATGTAACCTGTGTGTATCTGGCTCTGATACTACCAGTGCCTATCCAGCCACTGACTAGTATCTCTCCCCAGCCTGTCCCCACACACCCTCTCACCTGCTGACCTGTGGATGGGGGAATCACTCCTGCAGTGTTATTGTGTTCTGCCAGTGCGTACAATGATCAGTGTTGCTAACTTTAGCTGGCAGCACTGATTGTTTTAAGAAAAAAAAAACAGGCTGGTTGTACTCAAGTTGATTAATAGATTGACTTGTGTAAAACCAGCTAGCCCATACATAGATTGACTATGGCTGGTCTCTGCATAATTGGCGTAATTTCAATCCATGTATGACCCGCTTAACCACTACTCAGTCCCTAAATATCCTTCCACTCCTGTACATAGTGCTCACTGTCATACTCTTCTCACTCCTCTCCTGTACATAGTGCCCACTGTCATACTCTCCACACTTCTCTCCTATACATAGTACCCACTGTCATACCCTACACACTCCTCTCCTGTACATAGTGCCCACTGTCATACCCTCCACACTCCTCTCCTATACATAGCGCCCACTGTCATACCCTTCACACTCCTCTCCTGTACATAGTGCCTGCTGTCATACACTTCTCTCCTGTACTTAGTGCCCACTGTCGCACCCTCCACACTCCTCTCCTGTACATACTGCTCACTGTCATACCCTCCACACTCCTCTCCTATACATAGTGCCCACTGTCATACCCTCCACACTCCTCTCCCATACATAGTGTTCACTTTCATACCCTCCACACTCCTCTCCTGTACATAGAGCCCACTATCATACCGTCTACATTCCTCTCCTGTACATACTGCCCACTGTCATACCCTCCACACTCCTCTCCTGTACATACTGCCCCATCATACCCTCCACACTTCTCTCTGGTACATACTACCCTCTGTCATACCCCCTCACTCTTCCTGTACATACTGCCCATTGTCATACCCTTCACACTCCTCTCCTGTACATAGTGCTTTTTTCCGTACCCTTTGTACTCCTCTCCTGTACATAGTGCCCACTGTTAGACCCTCCACATTCCTCTCCCTCACCTGCACATACTTCCCACTTATATACCGTCCATACTCCTCCCCTATGTCCCTTACCCACAAAAACAGTTCTTTAAAATTATACTGAATATCCTCAATGTTACCAGCTCTAGAATGGACACACTTTTGTTAGTTCAACTAAAGGAAATATCAGTTCTCATATTTGTTCTGCCCCATTATTAGTACTCCTTTAATTTTGTGATTACTACTATGATGTATAGAGGAACATCGGGGATCTCAGCTACTCTAAATATAGCACTTATATAAAAAAGTGTCCCTGAAAATATTTTTTAAATGTTGGCAACTGTGCACTTAGGCACTGCCCAAGGGCCACCGTCCACCGGGTCAGTAGGGGGCCCCATGAGAGGCTCCTTGGATCCTGTGATAATAAAGCGGTAGTAAACTTTCCTGACATTACTACTTTTTAGAGGCCCTGGGGTAGGTTATGGCACAATGTACAAGTATGCACAGCATATTAGCACATTAGTGTACACTTACATTTTCAGACTGAGCCCTCCAGTGCTGCGATGAATCAGGCGGGGCCCGGGCACTTCCATCTTCACCCGGTCTTCCTTCTGGGTTCTGTGCCTTTGGTCACTTGCCTTGGCTGGGCTGCGTTCATGTCATTCCCACGCATTTATTTATTATTTATTACACCCCATTCACACCTCCGCGACAAAACGCCCAACGCCGGCCGCTCGTGCCGCTGGAGGGCAGAATTCCCATTGCTGTCTATGAGATGGTTCACATCTCATAGACGCCGTACACCTGCGGCATGAAAAAAAGTCCCGGACCCTTTTTTTTAGGCGGCATTGGCGTTCGGCCATACAAAGCAATAGGAAGGATTTGTAAAAAAAAAGTTACACTATTCGCGGCAAAATACGCTGCCTACACGGCGTTACTTGTCGCGGAGGTGTGAATGCAGCCTAAAAGGCCCCACCAAAATCCTCAGCACCAGACCCATGATGTTCTTAATCTGGCCCTGACGTCACCACAAACTGTACCACGCTGTCTACCCGGAAGGACGAGCGGACAGCAGAGCCGGCCGGCTTTTATGATTACACGCACTTTTTTATCTGCTTACATGTGAGTGCATTACTTTTTATTATTAAATTCTTGAAAACGGTATCACGCTATGTCAGTGCTTTTCTTTTGGGTCACACTTATGGAGAAAATTTGGTCTGACGAGCAAGATCTGTGAGACAGAGATAGAGTGTCAGCATATTCTGGATTCCTGAAATTGGCTTGTGTGTCATACATGCTTGATTAACCTTTCGTTCTGGTAAGCAGCTAGGACTTAAGTGGTGGAGGCTATTCTCATCAGCTGTACTGATTCACAGGATTGTATTTGGACCTCTTATCACCTATTCTGAGAACTTTCTGTCATCTTTTGAATCTTTTTGCGATACCTCCTTTTATATGGACTTAGCACTTTTTTCACTTGTGTTTTACTAATTAGATTGCACTGGTGATTTTGGTGCACCATCTACAGCAGGCTGCATTGATGGCACTGATGAGGCTGCATTGACTGCACTGGTGAGGCTGCATTGATGTCACTGGTGAAGCTGCATTGATGGCACTGGTGAGGCTGCATTGATGGCACTAATGAGGCTGCATTTACTGCACTGGTGAGGCTGCATTGATGGCACTGGTAGGGCTGCATTGATCCAGGGGGGCAGCAAAATGATCTTTCACCTAGGGCAGTGATGGCGAACCTTGGCACTCCAGATGTTTTGAAACTACATTTCCCATGATGCTCATGCACTCTGCGGTGTAGTTGAGCATCGTGGAAAATGTAGTTCCAAAACATCTGAGGTGCCAAGGTTTGCCATCAGGGTGTCAAAAATCCTTGCACCAGCCCTGTCTATGGTTCTCAGTGTTGCCTGAAGTATAACTACCTTTGCCCAGATTCTCGTACGAGTTACGCCGGCGTATCTCCAGATACGCCGTCGTAACTCTGAGTCTGAGCCATCGTATCTTGGCGCCTGATTCATAGAATCAGATACGCCAGAATTTGTATAAGATACGACCAGCGTAAGTCTCCTACACCGTCGTATCTTAACTGCATATTTACGCTGGCCGCTAGGGGTGTGTACGCTGATTTACGCCTAGAAATATGTAAATCAGCTAGATACGCCAATTCACAAACGTACACCCGGCCGACGCAGTACAGATACGCCGTTTACGTTCGGCTTTTCCCAGGGTAAAGTTACCCCTGCTATATGAGGCGTAGATGAGGCGTAGCAATGTTAAGTATGGTCGTCGGAACAGCGTAAAATTTTTCACGTTTTACGTTGTTTGCGTAAGTCGTTCGCGAATAGGGCTCTGCGTCATGTACGTTCACGTCAAAAGCATTGGCTTCTTGCGGGTTAATTTGGAGCATGCACACTGGGATACTTTCACGGACGGCGCATGCGCCGTTCGTAAAAAGCGTCATTTACATGGGGTCACATTAAATTAACATAACACACGCCCACATCTTCCACATTTGAATTAAGCGGGCTTACGCTGGCCTATTTACGCTATGCCGCCGCAACTTTGGTTTGAGAATACTGCACTTGCCTGACAAAGTTGCGGAGGCGTAACGTAAATAGGATACGTTACGCCCGCACAAAGATGCACGCTTCTACGTGATTCCGGGCCCTTGTGTCTTGTTGCTGTGCTCAGCCTTGCCATGTGTATGACCTGTGACATGAGATGGTCTTCCACAAGCTCACCTTAGTAGCCAAGTTTGGCTGTTCCTCACCCAGTTTTAAGCCTCCTACACAGCTCTTTCTGTTTCCATTAATAACTGTGTTAAAACTTACATATGAAATTGATTAGCATTAGCGCCTGCTTGGTATAATTGGTTATTAATACACCTGGCTCTAATTCTAAAAATTCCCTGACGTGTACAAAGTGTGCAAGTGTAAGAAATGATGCTGGTTTAAAGCCAAATATTGATTTGATTTCGTTTTCGCTCACTTTGCATTTTGTAAATTCATAAAGAATACACTATTAACATAGAATGACGTGGATGGATGACCCCGCCTCCTCTAACACGTCACAGGGGTTTCCCGTGACGCGTCAGAGGGGGCGGGGTCACACGTCACGGGTGGCCCCGCCCTCGGTTATAAAAGAACTGGTGCAGGCAAGATCGTGCTTCATTCCTCGCTGGAGATCATGGCTGGATAATGGATCACCTCAGGACATCGAGAATGGATTACAACGCTGTACAGACTGGATTACATCTCTGGAATGTTATTTTTTTTTTTTTACTTTTTAATAAAGGACTTGTCCCAAGCTGTCTTTTGTAATTTTTAACATTTTCACACTTTTTCTTTGTGAAATGTACCCCTCACCAATTTACATAGGGGGTCCCCTTTGTTAAAGGGGGCTTCCAGATTCCGATAAGCCACATCTTACCACTGGGAATTTTGTCCATTCCTCCTTGCAAAACTGCTCCAGCAATGACCAGCAATCTTTAAGTCTGACCACAGATTTTCTATTGGATTGAGGTCTGGGCTTTTCCTGGGCCATTCCAATGAAGTTTTGCTTTAGCAGTGTGTTTGGGGTCACTGTCCTGCTGGAAGGTGAACCTCCATCTTAGCCTCAAATCACACACAGAGTGGCACAAGTTTTGCTCAGGAATATCCCTGAATTTAGCACCATCCATCTTTCCCTCAACTCTGACCAGTTTCACAGTCCTCACTGCTGAAAAACATCTCCACAGCATGATGCTGCCACCACCATGTTTCACTGTGGGGGATGGTGTTTTTTGGGTGATGTGATGTGTTCGGTTTGCGCCAGACATTGCGTTTTCTTTGATGGCCAAAAAGTTCAATTTTAGTCTCATCAGACCAGAGCACCTTCCTCCATACATTTTGGGAGTCTCCCACATGCCTTTTTGCAAAATCAAAACATGCCATTTTGTTTTTTGCTAAAAGTAATGTCTTTCTTCTGGCCACTCTGCCATAAAGCCCAACTCTATGGAGCATATGCCTTATTTCCGTCCTATATACAGATACTCCAATCTCTGCTGTGGAAATCTGAAGCTTCTCCAGGGATACCTTAGGTCTCTGTCCTGCCTCTCTGATTAATACCCTCCTTGGCAGGTTTGCTGTTGTGCCATGTTCTTTCCATTTGGTTATGATAGATTTGATGGGGCTCCTAGGGATAATCAAAGATTTGGATAATTTTTTATAACCTAACACTGACTTGTACTTTTCAACAACATTGTCCCTTGCTTGTTTGGAGAGTTCCTTGGTCTTCATGGCAGTGGTTGGTTAGTGTTCCTCCTGCTTAGGTGTTGCAGCCTCTGGGGCCCTTCAAAAGGGTGTGTATATGTAATGACAGATCGTGTGAGACTTAGATTACACACAGGTGGACATCATTTCACAAATTATGTGACTTCTGAAGGTAATTGGTTGCACCAGAGCTTTTTATGGGCTTCATAACAAAGGGGGTGAATACATACACACATGCCAGTTATCAGTTTTTTTTTTTCTGAAAAATTGTTTTATGTATATATTTTTCTAATTTTACTTCCCCAACTTAGACTATTGTGTTCTGATCTATCACATATAATTCAGATTAAAAAACATTGAACTAAAGGCTGTAATGTAACAAAATAGGTAAAAAAAACAAGGGGGGGGGGCTGAATACTTTTGCAAGGCACTGTACATAAAAAAGTCGCAAAATCAGATATGTGTATGTTTCAATAGCTAAGCAATTTAAATTGTTCACTAATGCTTGACATTTTTTAATAAGAGGTTGTTTTTAGCAAGGGATAACTGACTACAATTACAGCAATGTCATCTCCATATACACTCTCATATTGTTTTTACATTGTGACATCTCTCTTTAGTTTGGAACATTACAGATAACTTAAGTGACCTGTACTATATAAATACCTCTGAAGCACATGATAGTATAAGCATGAGCTGTGCATTCTGACACTTGATGCTAAGATCATAAGTTGTGGTGTTAGTTTCACACTGTTCTTAAATAGAATCGTAGTTCTTGCTTGTATAGGCATTCCAAAAAGAAGATCTTTGAGGCCTCGTACACACGACAGAGTTTCTCGGCAGAATTCACCGAGAAACTCGGTCAAAACCCGGATTCTGCCGAGAAACTCTGTCGTCTGTACAGTTTTGGCTCGATGGAGCCGCGAGGAACTCGACGAGAAAATAGAGAACATGTTCTCTATTTTCTCGTTGTTCTATGGGAGAAGGCGGCCCGCCGAGCTCCTCGGCGGCTTCATCCCAAAACTCGACGAGGAACTCGACGTGCCAAGCACGTCGAGTTCCTCGGCCGTGTGTACGGGGCCTGACTTGCTTGTGTTTTCTCATTCATAAACCCAATCTTAAAGAACATTATTTTACTAGCACTCATTCTTTTTTTTCTACTTCTACATCTACAATGAGTTTACACAAAGTGCTCTTTTCAAATGACTATTGGATACATAAAGCTTATGGATAGATGTACTGTCTGCAAAGTAGGATAGTAGCAAATATTGCCATCATAGGAACTTTTACCTCTGCTGTGAGCACAGAATCACATATCAAAACATTCTGAGAAGTGAGGCACTACTTAATCATTCCAATAACTTATATAAGTAAAAATAAATATAACAAACTTAAAGATAAATCCATAAATATAATTTAAATTCATATATACAGTATGTGCATAAATGTCCCATAAAAGTATCAGTCCTTTAAGATTCTCCAGCCATCGTGCTTAAAGATGTAAGGTGTTTTAAATCTACTTCAATTAGTGCTCCACCACAGTGCCAACCATAAATATTTAACAAGCCTCGAATAATTTGGGATAGTAACCGATGTTAATCCTCAGATCATAGTTCAGGTAGTCCACATGCGGTATTGTATAAGGTTCACCAACTCCAGGCACTCCAGATATCTATTTGTCACTCAATAGAAAAAAGACCCAAAAATGATAATAGATAGTAATAGTGTAGTGCAAACAGATGTGCATTTACATTTTCTGGTGCTGCTTTAGCACCAACATAAACAGCCTTGGATTTGTTGTAAGCTGCTTGTATGGAGCCGGCGTGCATTCCAATGCCCGGAAGTGATGCACGAGACCCGACAGGGAGTGATGTCAACAATGTTGGATGCACAGCCACAATGCATTTTGCAATGTATGCATCATCAGGAAGCTTATGTTGTTCTGCACACGGAATTTGAATATTAACACAACATTCTGAAACTACCATAAAGGAGAACTTTATTAGAATTTATTGGAGACTACTTAGCAATGAGCAACTATGACAACTGAGGCAATGAACACCTTGGTCAAGACTGTAATATGCAGTACAGTATACAGAGTACATTGTTTAGGAGTATGTATCAAACACCCTGGTGCACTGAAATGGTATAGTGTATGTAACTTACAGCTGGGCAGCTGAAGCAGTAGCAAGGAGTATGTGAAGTATAGTATGGCATACAGCCCATGGACAGATTGCAGGTTTCAGAGATACTGCAGCCAGATTTTTTTTATCTGTGGATGGATTGATCTCTCCAACCATGCCCACATAGTTTTGGCACTGATACACATAATACAGCTCATGGCCCTGAAGCAGCATCAGATAATTTTAAAAATTACTGACTTAATAGATTTTCTTAGAAAAAATGCTGACCATTGATCTAAGAATGTGCTTTTCCACAGTGCACTGACCTTCAATGAAACATAAACTTCTCCAATGTCCATTAATGTAGGAAGAGATTTCAATGACATCCAATTTCAGTACAATCTTTTTTTATTGAAATATTTGAAAGGTAAGAACAACAGTAATGATCCCACGCAGGGGAAATAAACATAAAGTATATCATGACACAGCTTAGTAATACACAGTAAAAACATATGTGATCATAGAAATTGGCAAACATCAACAGCCCTCCGGCCAAGGCTGGGGGTCAACATAGTATCCTATGCTTAATTGCTCAGGGGATAAGGCGTGCGGTAGTCCACAGAAAGTTTGAAAGCAAGACTAGAGTTGGAATCTTACGGACAAGAAACAAAAGAGGAGAAAAGGGGGAAGAGAAAACGAGACCGAGTGTCAGGTGTGTACTAGCCTAAGCCGAGATTCCGAGACCGGTTCACCCTTGCGACTTGGCGCACTCTGCCCCCTGGAGGTGAGACAGAGGGAGGATGGCGTGAAGAGGCACTGGCTACCAGCAGGAAGGGTAGATCTTGCTAGATGATCTAGTAGGGCTGAGCCGCTGGAGCAAGGCAGAAGGGAAGTCACCAAGAGCAGGCTGAGGGTCAAACACCTGGCAAGTGCGGTTCTTAGTGGGGACCTGCGGGAAGTAAAAGTCCAGAGCATGGCAGGGGTTTTAAACAGGCAGGCAGGACTGAGTCCGGGTTCAGGCTGAGGGTTAGCTGTTAAGGGTACAGGCTGAGGTTCTAGTACAACAGACCAGTGATAGTCCAAAAAGTCTGAGCAGCAGGTCAGGGCTGGAGACAGGTAGCAGATCGCAAGGTGCAGGCAGAAGGTCAGGGGCTGGAGGCAAGTAGCAGGTCTGAGTCCCAGGCCGGGGGTCAAACACAAGCAGAAAGGAAGATCCGAGTTACTAGCCAAGGGTCAGGTCCAGGAGAGAATAGCGTAGTCAAGCCGGTCCGGGTCACAGCAGGGGTTCAGGTAAACAGGCAAACAGGAAGTCAGGTACAACAGGAAGCTGCCAACAAACCAGCAACCTGTCATGGTGCCTGAGCTGTCTTATATAGGCCCGCCAGTGCTCCGATTGGTGCGCTAGTGGGCATGCACCCGCCGTTCCATCGGCCCACGCATGCACATGCGCCTAAGCACCGCTCTACCGCGCATGCACATAGGGCGGCGGCTGGCTAAATAATTCCTCTGACAGCAAACGAGAGAAAAAGAAAGGATGTACAGAGCAGGAAAGTTGGGTAGAAAAAGGGTACAACAATGACATCCAATTTAAGTGTGGCACTTCACTGACCACCACCAGTGTGTGGGGGGCACTTCTTCTTGAACAGCCAATGTAAGGATACAATAACACTAATGTTAGGGGGTCTTTGCCACTTATCACCTATGTAAGAGGAATCTTCTCCACTGACCAACAATGTAAGAGAGTACTTCACTGACCACTTTTGGATAGGGACACTTCTCCACTTTCCACCAATGTAAAGGAGTCCTTCAATTCTCACCAATGAAATGGTGCTCTTTTTTACTTGCAATGTAACGGGCACTTCTTCACTGACCATTTATGTAAGGGAACACTTCTGTAATTATCAACAATGTAAAAGAGTACTTCTCCAGTGTCCAACAATATAATGGGGGTGTTTCACTTGCTAATATTGTAAGAAGAGTTGCTCCACAAAACACCAATATAATTTTTTTTTTTTTTTTTGCCACAAACCCCCAATGTAAGGAAAGCTCTTCAACTTAATGCCAATGTAATTGGGAACTTCTTCTTCACAGACTAACAATGTAAGGCAGCACTTCACTAAACACCAACGGAAGTTGACACTTCTTTACTCTTCACCAATGTAAAGGAGTCCTTCACTACTCACCAATGTAAGGGTGGCTCTCTATCAAACACCAATGAAAAAGAGCTATTTTCACTGAACATCAATGTAATGGGGCACATCCTCTTTGACCACCAATGCAAGGGGCACTGCTCCACTGACTGTAAGGGGGAATTTACCGCTGACCACCATTGAAACGAGAAATGTATAATGTAAATGTACATATGACTGGTAATGAATAACCCTATTTAATGACCATCCAAAAAAAAAAAAAGATAAGGAGTGCAAATCATACTGGGCACTAGAGAGGAGGAGATACAATAGGCATGGGAAATAGGTCACCAGTGGTAAGAGGCATGTAACTAGGGTCAGGGCCGTCTTTAATATGGTTTGGGCCCTGGGCAAACATTTTTTTTTGGGCCCCCCTCCAGCTTATTTTGGGCTTGGCTGGTTCACATGTATGTTTTGGCGGTCCTCATTTGTGCAGGCACAGCAGCCCATTGAATGGGCTGCCATGCCTTCGCTTCCTGCAGAAAAAAGGTGCATTCAGCATTTTAAAAATACAGTTGCCTTGAAATCCATTCTGCTTTTACACCATGCTACTTACCTGCAGTTCTTGCACACACAAACGCACTGTGTTTTTAAAAGCGTGACCTAAACGTCTAAAAATGCAGCAAGTTTGACAGTGCGGGAACTGCAGATAAGTCACAGCAGACAGCAGAATGGACAGACAGTGCTGTATTTCAGTGCTTGATGGGCATAGGCGTGCCGTGCGCGCAGCCTATTACATGAGGCATGCGATTTTCTTTGCAGGAAACGCAGGCATGGCGACCCATTCAAATGAATGGGCTGCTGTGCCTGCGCAAATGTGGGCCGCCAAAACACATACATGTGAACCAGCCAGGCCCAAAATAAGCCCATCAAGCAGTTAAATACAGACAGTAATGCCATGTGCTCTGAGGCCTTACTTAGCCTGGACTGCAGGTCTGATCTGTGATTTAAAGAGTTCCTCTATTTTACACATGGCATGGCATGGGGTCCCATGGTGCTAAAGCAGAATGGACAGACAGTGCTGTGACCCCCATGCCATGCCATGTGTAAAATAGAGGAACTTTTTAAAACACTGACCAGACCTGCAGTGAATCATCATATTTTATAAAGACTTTGGGCACACTCTACAGAAAACTTCTATTTACAATATAGATTAGCAAACAGTGACATACCTTGAGGAGCAGGACATGAAGAAGTCAGCCTCGGGAAGAGCAAACTGGGGATGTTATAAAATCACATTCTAATTCACTTTTATATACAAGCAGCACCCAGTGGCAGGAAGGGAGAAGTGCACGTCTAAAGGGAAGCCAGGGGTGCTGTACATTTTAAAACACTGGGAAGGGAAGCAGTTCTGTCACTGGCTGCGTGCCAGATTTGTGGGCAGCACAGGGGCTTAACGGGCGGCAGGGATCAGGAATTATGGGGCCACTTACACAGCTTCAGGCATGGGCCCCCTGGAGCAGAGAACCGGGGGGGGGGTGCTGCCGCATGAAATTGAGAAGCAGGGGGGAGGGGGCTGCCACTAATTTAGAAGCGGGGGGCCCTTTACAAAAAAATAAAGAAAAATATATATAAAAAAGGGGTGTAGCCATGCGGGGCCCTGGGGACCTCTGAGCCCTTTAATACAAAGAAAAAAAGAAATAAAAAATATATATAAAAAATATATATATATTTTTTTTTAAAAAGGGGGTTGCCATCTTGGGCCCTGGGGACCTCTGGGCCCTTTAATAATTTTTTTTTATAAAAATAAATTACAAAAAAAGGGGGTTGCCATCCGGGACCTCTGGGCCCTTTAATAAAAAATATATATAAAAAAGAAACATTTATAAAAAAAAAGGGGGGGTTGCCACCCAGGGCCCTGGGGACCTCTGGGCCGTTTAATAAAAAATAAATAAAAAAAATATATAAACAAAAATAAAAAAATAAACATTTATAAAAAAATAAAAAAGAGTGTTTGCCACATGGGGCCCTGGGGACCTCTGAGCCCTTTAATAAATAAATAAATAAATAAATAAATAATAAAAAATATATATATATATATATATATATATACATATATATATATATATATATATATATATATATATATATATATATATATATATATATATATATATATATATAAAGAAATAAAAAGAAATAAAATAATATGAATTTTTTTTTATAAAAAAAGGGGGGTTGCCATCTGGGGCCCTGGGGACCTCTGGGTCCTTTAATAATAATAATAATATATATATATATATATATATATATATATATATATATATATATATAAAAAATAAAAGAAATAAAGAAATATATAAAAAAAAAATGTTTTTATAAAAAAAGGGGGGTTGTCATCCGGGGCCCTGGGGAACTACGGGCCCCTAGGGACCCCCAGACCTCTAAAAAAAATTGGCCCTTTAATAAAAAATAAAATAAAAATATATTAAAAAAATATTTTTTTTTATTTAAAAATAAATAAAAAAAGGGGGGTTGCCATCTGGGGTCCTGGGGGCCTCCGGGCCCCTGGGGACCTCCGGACCCCTAAAAGGGGGTTGCTTTGGGCCCCCAACAGTGACAGGGCCCTGGGCAGCTGCCCAATTTGCCCTGTGGTAAAGACGGCCCTGACTAGGGTGCAAAATGCCATTAGCACAGAAATAGAATTGGGTGGACAGTTTGATAAATCAACATTTTTCTATGGGCCCTCTGATTTGTATTTAAGTTTTGATTGGTTGAAATGCACGTGAACCTGACTGTAATGTAACTTCTACCCAGAACAATATCATTCTGAATAACCTATGGTAGAAAAAAAAGCAATTTTTTTCCAGGGGAGAAAAGCTTTAACTTATCACTAGACATACTAGAAATATTACTAGGCAGCTTTAAAAAAAAACTACTGAAATCTTGAGCTTTACCTAAAACTTGTCTTCAAAGGTTTGTCTCATTTTGTCTCATTCAGCACAATTTAAAAAATATAAAACAATTCTTTTTTTTTTTTCTATTTAAATTGAAGTGATGGTAATTTTAAGATGGTTTGGAGACACTGTCCTCTGTTACACTCTCTGAAGTAAAATATTAGACAGACACATTTAATCATTAATCAAATTCTGCTTATAATTAAAGTACCAATGGGGGGTTTACTACAGAAGACATCAATGACCACAGGCCAAACATTAGCCGTTCTTACTGTGATGGGAATAATTGATATTCAGTGCATGTTGTAGCAAGCTTAGTCATTTCTGCAGCTAGAATAAAGGAATGTGACACGGATAAGGACATTGAAGGGTAAGTTTGGTTACAGGAAGAATCCAAATAACTTCTCACAGCATACTTGGTTGGAAAGAGAAAGACAAAAAATGAAAATATAAATTAGAACTAAAGAAAAAATACATGAAAAGCATGCTTTTTAAAGCTTTGTTCAAATTTTAAGCACTCCAGCTAAATTTCAGATTTTGTACTTTTCTTAGTTAACCACTTAAGACCCGGACCAAAATGCAGGTAAAAGACCAGGCCCCTTTTTGCGATTCAGCACTGCGTCGCTTTAACTGACAATTGCGCGGCCGTGCGACGTGGCTCCCAAACAAAATTGGCGTCCTTTTTTCCCCACAAATAGAGCTTTCTTTTGGTGGTATTTGATCACCTCTGCGGTTTTTATTTTTTGCGCTATAAACAAAAATAGAACGACAATTTTGAAAAAAAAAAACAATATTTTTTACTTTTTGCTATAATAAATATCCCCCCAAAACATATATAACAATTTTTTTTCCCTCAGTTTAGGTCGATTAGTATTCTTCTACCTATTTTTGGTAAAAGAAAATCGCAATAAGCGTTTATCGATTGGTTTGCGCAAAATTTATAACGTTTACAAAATAGGGGATAGTTTTATTGCATTTTTATTAATTTTTTTTTTTTACTACTAATGGCGGCGATCAGCGATTTTTTTTCATGACTGCGACATTATGGCGGACACTTCGGACATTGTTGATACATTTTTGGGACCATTGTCATTTTCACAGCAAAAAATGCATTTAAAATTGTTTATTGTGAAAATGACAGTTGCAGTTTGGGAGTTAACCACAAGGGGGCGCTGAAGGGGTTATGTGTTCCCTGAAGTGTGTTTACAACTGTAGGGGGGTGTGGCTGTAGGTCTGACGTCATTGAATGTGCGTCCCAATATTAGGGAACACACAATCGATGACAGCGCCGCAGTGAAGAACGGGGAAGCCGTGTTTACACACGGCTCTCCCCACTCTTCAGCTCTGGGGACCGATCGCGGGACTGTATCGGCGATCGGGTCCACGATTCCCGCGGCCAAGGTCACGGAGTATCGGACCGGGTCGCGGGAGCGCGCCACGGGTGCGCGCCCGCGACCCACCGCTGGGCTTTATACAATGGCCTCGTACACACGGACGGACTGTCTGCTGAAATCGGTCCGCCAGGCCGTTTTCAGCGGACATGTCCACCCGGAGATTTCTGTCTGATGGTTGTACACACCATCAGACAGAAATCCGCGCGTCACGATATGCGGTGACGTGGCCGCGCCGTTGCGGCGACGATTACGCGGCGACGTGCGCGGCCCTGGAATACTTCCACGCATGCGTCAAATCACTTTGACGCATGCGAGGGATGGCGGCCGAGCGGACATGTACGGTGAGTCTGTACAGACGACCGAACATGTCCGACGGACAGGCTTCCAGCGGACATGTTTCTTAGCATGCTAGGAAATTTTTGTCCGCTGGAAAACGGTCGGCTGGACAAATGTCCGCTGGAAACCTGTCCTGTCGGCCGTACACACGACCGAACATGTCTGCTGAAACTGGTCCGCGGGGCCAATCACGTACAGGTACGTGATTGTGCCCAGCGGTGCCATTCTGCCGACGTATATCGTCGTTAGGCGGTCCTTAGGTGGTTAAAGCTGAACTCTAGGCCATTATAATAGACACAAAATAATGCAACTTTGTAATCATTAAGACTTTATTGCATGTATTTTTACTGTATTGTACACAGATGTTGGCCAGCTCAGTGCAGTGTGGGCAGTGACTCATGTACAGTGTGGGGCGTGATTTGTAGTCCAGCACTGTGCAGGCTGAGCAATAATATATGTGCTGGGAATTAAAGCAGTTGTATTAAGGTGAAAAAACATCTGATGATGCCGGCCCCCGAGCCCCCGTTTTACTTACCTGACCCCTCGAAAGTCCTGCGCTCGGTCCCGAGATCCTCTTCGCCGCTCAGCCTGGCCACTGATTGGCTAGAGCGGATGGATTGAGAGCAGCGCAGCCATTGGCTGGTGCTGCTGTCCATCACATCCAGTGATGCTGCGCGCCAAGGGGCGGGGCAGAGTGATACAGTGAGCGGCTATGGCCGCTCGCTGTATCACGGGAGCATGCCTGCAAATGCTCACCAACATTTGAGCTCTCTCGCATGACTGTGGTGAGTTCTTGCGGGGAGGACCAGAGACAGCCGCCGAGAGACCCCAGAAGACGTGGATCAGAGCCACTCTGTTCAAAACAAACTGCACAGTGGAGGTAAGTATAACATGCTTGTTATTTTAAAGGATTTTTTTTCCCTTTATCAACCTAAGGGGTTAATCCTCTGCATTGTGTAAAAAGGCTGCTTGATCCTGTATTATCTGATCCTCCCCTTTACTGTCTCCAATCCATCTGCTGACAGAACAGAGCCATGGGGGTACTCTGCACATGCTCAGTTTGGTGTGTATTGCTAGAGAGTTTTTTTTTTTTGGGAGGGTGCATGTAATCAGCACAAGTCCAATCAACCCTGTCCAGACAAGGGGTCGAGGGGTCATACAGCCTAATGGGACAATCAGAGGAGAATGAAAACTCCTTCTACAAGCTTTATCCAGTGCTCGGCCAGACATTGTCACAAGACTGTTATATCCTGCTGATGAGAAAAGGTATTAAGCAGTTTATGTTTACTAAAATAATTGCATTTTAATGTTCTGTGTACTGTGGGAGACCAGATATAGTGAGTGCAGGGTCCTGGGTTCAGTAACACTTTAAGTATAGTCACAAGATGAGCAGCAGGGCATGCAGAGTTTGGTATTTTGCTGTACTGTGTACAAGGGGGGCTAGCATTGTTCCAAAGAATGCACTGAATGGGATGCTGCTCTGTTGGATTCAGAATTGATGCCGTGTACACACGATAATTTTTCGGGTTGTAAAAAACAATGTTTTTTTTTAATGTCATTAAAAACGATCATGTGTGGGCTTCAGAGCATTTTTCGGGTTCTGAAAAACTGATAATTTTTTTTTCGAACATGCTATATTTTTTCACAACGTTTTTAACGTTGTCGTTTTCGGGTTGTAAAAAATGGTCGTGTGTGGGCTTTAACGACGTGAAAAATCCGCGCATGCTCAGAAGCAAGTTATGAGACGGGAGCGATCGTTCTTGTAAAACTACCGTTAGTAATGGAGTAAGCACATTCATCACGCTGTAACAGACAGAAAAGCGCAAATCATCTTTTACTAACATGAAATCAGCTAAAGCAGCCCAAAGGGTGGCGTCATCTGCATGGAACTTCCCATTTATAGTGCCGTCGTACGTGTTGTACGTCACCGCGCTTTGCTAGAGCATTTTTTTTTCATGATCGTGTGTAGGCAAGGCCATTATAATGACCAATTAGAAAAAACATTGGGCCAGATCCACAAAAGGGATACGACGGCGTATCTACTGATACGCCGTCGTATCCCTGTTTCTATCTTTGGAACTGATCCACAGAATCCGTTTCCAAAAGATAGGGAGAAGATCCGACATGTGTAAGGGACTTACACTGTTGGATCTTAGGATGCAGTACCTCGGCCGCCGCTGGGGGCATTTCTCGTCGAAATGCCGCTTCGGGTATGCAAATTAGCACTTACGGAGATCCACAAAGCTTTTACGCTTCGTTTTTTCTCCGTAAGTATTAGTTTGCAAACGCAATATTAGGGCTGCTTTTACAAGGCCTAAACTGTTTAGGCCTTGTAAAAGTAGACCCTTCTATCCCGCGTCGCCGTCTTTTTTTTTCAAATTTTTTTTTTTCCTGCCGCAACTCGTATTTTTTTTTTTACGCCCGTCGCGATTCTCAAAACCCGGCGCAACGTAAAACCGCGCTAAGCATGCCGGGAAAATGACGTCGTGAGCATGCGCAGTACGGCCGGCGCGGGAGCGCGCCTAATTTAAATGGGACTCGCCCCATTTGAATAGGAACGCCTCGCGCCGGCCGGATTTAAGTTACACAGCCGAAAATTTCTAGGTAAGTGCTTTGTGGATCGGGCACTTAGGTAGAAATTTTGCGGCAGTGTAACTTAAATGGGAATATTTAAGTTACAGCGGCTGGCTGTGGATCTGGCCCCTTGTTTTTTCTAGAGCCTGAAAAACGTTGTTTTTTACAAACCCAAAAAATGATCGTGTGTACGCGGCATAAGCCAATGTAGAGAGTGTGGGATACTGATGTATTGTACATATCAAACATCCCAGATACAGCACTGCTGTAAATATCAACTGGATGGAAAAGAGGTTCAGGAAGCAAAGATTTACAGAATGAATGAAGCAGAGGCAAAGAGGTGTTTTTTTCACTGACAATAGTGAATGCCAACGTTTGTCAATCTAACTCCAAATCTCATGAGGCTACAGTTAGACCCCTTTCACACTGGGGAATTTTTCAGGCACTTTTGGGCTAAAAATAGCACCTGTAAAGCACCTGATAAATACCTCCCCTGCAGTCCCAGTGTGAATGCCAGAGTGCTTCCACACCGGCGCGTTGCACTGGCAGGACGTTAAATAAAGTCCTGCAAGCAGCATTTTTGGGGCGGTGAAGGAGCGGTGTACACACTGCTCCTCTACCGCTTCTGCCCAATGAAATGAATGGGCACCGCTGCCGAAGCGCCTGCAAATCAATTTGTCAGCGGTGCTACACAGGCGCATTCAAGCCTTTTTTTGGCCGCTAGTTGGGGTTAAAAGTGCCCTGCTAGCAGCCGAATAGCGCTGCTAAAATGACGGTAAACCGCTGCTAAATGTAGCAGCATTTTACCATCAACGCCTCTGCCCGCCCCAGTGTGAAAGCAGATTTAGATACAGTAATGCCTTCGAATCTTTCTCAGTAGAAACCCAAATCTGAGACTCAAGGAACAGAAGGGCCTAGGCACTACTATTTTTTAGGAGAAATTCTAGACTTAAAGCATTTGTTACCCTAATGCCTTGAACACACGATCGGAATTTCCCATGGAAAAAGTCAGACGGAATTTTTTCATCAGATATCCAGACCGTGTGTATGCCCCATCTGAGTTTTTCCATCAGAAATTCCGACGGACTTAGAAAGAGAGCATGTTCTCTTTTTTTCCCGATGAAAAAAAATGTATATTGGAAATTCCATTTGTCTGTATGGAACTCTGACAGAGAAAAAAACATGCATGCTCAGAATCAAGTCGACGCATGCTCGGAAGCCCTGAACTTAATTTTTCTCGGCTCGTCGTAGTGTTGTACGTCACTGCGTTTTGAACGGTCGGAATTTGGTGTGACAGTGTGTATGCAAGACAGCTTGAACGGAATTCCGTCAGAAAAATCCATCTGAGTTTATCGGAAATTACGATCGTGTGTACAGGGCATTACACTTCATATTGCTTGCATTACCATGTGCTGTGGTGGATTAGGGAAAAAATTCCTATTTGATAAGTTGCGCTTATTCTTTTATTAGAACCACTAAATGTTTCTTGGTTTATATTCTTTTTATATATGCATGTATGTATGATAATGATCAATACTGCTTATTTTCCTTGATAAGTTCTATCAACATTGAAAATACAAGGGAAAGCTGTTTTGTTCAGAAGCCATTTCCTCTACATCTTCTCCTTCTGTTTATCGTCTTTGGAATGTGTGCTCCGGCCCATCCCCCTCATCCTGTCTTTCCCTCACCCAAATGACTGTTTGAATCTTGTAACCAAAGGAATTCTATATAAAATGGCGAATGAGTTTGAAAAAAGACACGAGGGGACTTTATGTCACATGACAAGAAGGGTCTGTGCAACTAGTCTGAGAAGAACATGGAATAGGAAACCATCCCTTATATGAACTGGCCAATGAGAAGCTTCATGCCAATGACAGACTCACAGGGGGTGAGTGAAATGGGTGAAGTGGGTGTGCATGTTTTTGTGATTCTGTGGTTTTAATAAAGAGCCAGCAGGCTTGCTCTTCCTGTTGGAAATCGAAGCTGAGAGAGGTGAGCATGTGGTCTGTTCTATCCATAGATTGCACTGTTTCACCATAGTAATTTGAATCAGATGGCAGGATGGGTTAGCCCTGAGATTGGATCAGGGAAATCAATTAATTAATGAGTCTCTATCAGTGCTTGTATGAGAAACTCTTCTGTTCTCTTTGTATTTCTTCCTTTATGTGAAATCCTTGGTGTTTCTGCCAGTCCCTCTGTTTTCCTATTAGAAACTAACAGCACACTGTGGTTTGTTCTCCCACTGTTCTGGGAACTCAGTGTACTCTCCCCCAATGACCAGACTTGTCCTGACACGCCCCCGCTGCACAGCCATTCACTGGAAAGCTCAGTGGACTGCTGCTTCTCCTCCCCCCCCAGCTCTTATGCAGCAGAGAACAGAGGGAATGTGATCACTTATAAAAAAGGAAAAAAAAGGCATTTATAATGATTTGTTATATACAATATCTCACAAAAGTGAGTACACCCCTCACATTTTTGTAAATATTTAATTATATTTTTTATGTGACAACACTGAAGAAATTACACTTTGCTACAATGTAAAGTAGTGAGTGTACAGCTTGTATAACAGTGTAAATTTGCTGTCCCCTCAAAATAACTTAACACACAGCCATTAATGTCTAAACCACTGGCAACAAAAGTAAGTACACCCTGTAAGCGGAAACTTCCAAATTGGGCCCAATTAACCATTCCCCCCTCTTTAGACATGTGACTCATTAGTATTACAAGGTCTCAGGTGTGAATGGGAAGCAGGTGTGTTAAGTTTGATGTTATCGCTCTCACTCTCTCATACTGGTTACTGGAAGTTCAACATGGCACCTCATGGCAAATAACTCTCTGATGATCTGAAAAATAGAATTGTTGCTCTACATAAAGATAGCCTAGGCCCTAGGCTATAAGAAGATTGCCAAGACCCTGAAACTGAGCTGCAGCATGGTGGCCAAGACCATACAGTGGTTTAACTGGACAGGTTCCACTCAGAACAGGCCTCACCATGATTGACTAAAGAAGTTGAGTGCATGTGCTCAGCATCATATCCATAGGCTGTCTTTGGGAAATAGAAGTATGAGTGCTGCCAAGGTTGAAGGGGTGGGGGGTCAGCCTGTAAGTGCTCAGACCATATGCCACACACTGCATCAAATTGGTCCTGCATGACTGTCGTTTCAGAAGGAAGCCTCTTCTAAAGATGGTGCACAAATAAGCCTGCAAACAGTTTGCGGAAGACAAGCAGACTAAGGACATGGATAACTGAAACCATGTCCTGTGGTATGATGAGACCAAGATAAACTTATTTGGTTCAGATGGTGTCAAGCGTGTGTGGTGGCAACCAGGTGAGGAGTACAAAGACAAGTGTGTCTTGCCTACAGTCAAGCATGGTGGTGGGAGTGTCATGGTCTGGGGCTGCATGAGTGCTGCCAGCACTGGGGAGCTGCAGTTCATCGAGGAAACTATGAATGCCAACATGTACCGTGACATAATTGTTTGACAAATTATTAATGAAGCCCAGAGATTTCAATAAATGCACCACCTCCTATAAAGTATAACAGAAAAATATAGGCCCCCAAGGGGGCAGTAAGCAGAGTTTTAAAGATAAAAAAAATCAAAGAATCAGTTATACAAAAAAAATACAAAATGTATTGATACATAAACAGTATAAAACTACTTATACAATTAGGGCTATAGATAGCCCAATGGTCATATTACAAAAGAATGGTTGCCTCTACATGTTTCACCACAAACGTGGCCACTTAGCCTGCTGTTGGTGAGGCTCAATATTTATTTCCCAAAAAGTTTAATCCCTTGGGATAGATCAAATTTCTTTGATCCTCCCTGGGTATATAGTGTCATTCTCAGACACTAAGTCAAGCAACGGTGGCAAAGTGAAATAAAGTAAATGTTTGGAGGGTACAAGCACCTAGAAGTATGCTGGTACTGGATGAAGTCCATTTATGGGTAAAGATTATATATTGATCGATCTATTTGCCAAAACGTCTTGAAATAAAAGGTGTAACTATAGGGCAACTGTTTTCCTTTCACTCTTGTGACACAGATGTCCCCCACTGGACCTCTTGGTGGGTCTTGGGGAGTATACAGAATTGTGACCATTTAACCTCCCTGGCGGTATGATTCTGTCAGAAAAAAGGTGCTGAAAGCGGTACCATTATTTGTAAGGAAATTTGGCGTTTTATATTGTAGGTCTGTCATTTTTAGAAATAACTCACTTAAATCTGACCAAACAAGATTCTAATAGGCATCCCGGGTATGACATTTTTTTAAAAACAAAATTATAAATTATAATATAATAAATAATTATAAATAATTATAACAAATAATAATATAATTATAATAAAAATTATTCAATAATGTAATCAAATTAAAATCACTGAAATTTGCTCAGTTGCAGAATTGTTGCTGTCATTATTTTTTTTTTTTATGACGAATTTCCCCACAAATCGCTATCGCACAATTCTGCAAGTGATTATAATTTATTATCGCTGTTTTTTAGCTGATCTAAAACTATTTTTGACATAAAGGGACACTTTTGGTTGCTATGGACAATCTACAGTTTGCAGGGAGAAAGAAACGTTTTTATTATATAAAATGACATGCATGACACAGGACAGACCACTAGGGACAAGGGGGGTGTGTTTTTTTTACATACAGTACTGTAATCTATAAGATTACAGTATACTGTATGTAAAGTGTTTGTTTACGTTTTTGAATTTGGCGCCGTTCTCCGTCCCCGTGCGTCGTAACGTCGCAGGGAACGGAGATCGGCGTCACACGGAAGCACTATGTGAATCGAGCGAGGTCCCGCTCGCTCACACAGCGCGGTGGCATCGCTGGATCCAGGGACAAGGTAAGTAAAAAGTGCCTGTGGATTCAGCGAGGCGAGCCCGAGACTGACTCGGGGTTACCGATCGTAGCAGGAAAATCAAACCCCGAGTCAGTCTCGGGAAGACCGCCAGGGAGGTTAACAGGTGGTAATGTTTTAAAATAAAGGTCCTACAAAAGCTCCAGAGGAAGCCACGTTTGTGGTGAAACATGTAGAGGCAACTATTCTTTTGTAATATGACCATTGGGCTATCTATAGCCCCAATTGTATAAGTAGGTTTATACTGTTTATGTATCAATAAATGTTGTATTTTTTTTAAATAATTGATTCTTTGATTTTTTGCACCTTAAAACTCAACTTAATGCCCCCTTGGGGCCTATACAGCAGAGCATGATCCCCTCCCTTCAGAGACTGGGCCGCAGGGCAGTATTCCAACATAATAACGACCCCAAACACACCTCCAAGATGATCACTGCCTTGCTAAAGAAGAGGGTAAAGGAGATGGACTGGCCAAGCATGTCTCCAGACCTAAACCCTATTGAGCATCTATGGGGCATGCTTAAATGGAAGGTGGAGAAGAGCAAGGTCTCTAACATCCACCAGCTCTGTGATGTCGTCATGGAGGAGTGGAAGAGGACTCCAGTGGCAACCTGTGAAGCTCTGGGGAACTCCATGCCTAAGAGGGTTAAGGCAGTTCTGGAAAATAATGGTGGCCACACAAAATATTGACACTTTGGGTCCAATTTGGAAATTTCCGCTTACGGAGTGTACTCACTTTTGTTGCCAACAGTTTAGACATTAATGGCTGTGTGTTGAGTTTTTTGAGGGGGCAGCAAATTTACACTGTTATACAAGCTGTACACTCACTACTTTATATTGTAGCAAAGTGTAATTTCTTGTCAGTGTTTGGGTATGGGGAGCCTAGTAGCAGAGATACACACCTTGGATAAGGATACTCAGGAGGTGAATCCAGCACATTTTCCAAAAATGTGGTACAAAAGGGAAAGTCCAATAATCAAAGTCAAATGTAGCAAAGGTGCAGGGCAGGCAGCCAAGTATCAGAGTCAATAAACAAAGCAAAGATCATGTAGCAATAATACACGGCAAAGAACAGGTACACACTGTGGTAGCTCAAAAATACCTGAGAACTCTCTCTCTCTGGAATCTCTCAGTTTTATAGTGATTAAACAGGAAATTACCTTAGGATGGAAGTGATGCAATTGCTGTCTATAACTCCGGTGCTGCCATCTTGATGTGAGGATGCCATCAGACATGTGCTAGAGGCCTCACTATACTCACACAGAGAAGCCACAGGACACGGCCACCAACAGGAGTGCCAAGGACTGACATGCTGTGAGTGCGAAGACCACTGCGGTTGGTACAGGTAGGTTGCAGTTTGTGACATTCTTCAGTGTTGTCACATGAAAAGATATAATAAAGGGTGAAAAGGGGTATATTCACTTTTGTGAAATACTGTGTATATATACAAACATATTTTGCCTTCATTTCCATTTTAACCTGAATGATTTGTTTTACAAGGTGCTCGTTTACAATCACTTTATGGTAGTTTTTTAAGATACAGAAAAACCTTGGTCTGAGAGTATTTTGCAAGACAAGCAACATGTTTCATAAATTTTTACTTGATAAACAAGCGATGCTTGATATACAGGTGGCGTCAGGTCACAACTGAGTATAAAAGAGAAGAGAGGAGCCTCTAAGTGTAGCAATATGGTTACATTTAATGAAGGTACAACATTTAACAACTCACATGGTTGATGATTAAAAGAGGCACATCTAAGTATGCAGGCATTTGGAGAAAAGCTGTCCACATAGACCATCCTCTGCATTGCCATCGCCGCCATCCCTTCCACACCCCTTCCATACTGCGCTCCACGCCTCGCTTTCAGATCACTCTACTGCAGGGTAGTCTTCCCGATTACGATTGCAGACTGACAGAGGTGAGAGCCGCTGGTTTGGAGGATGGTCTATGTGGACAGCTTTACATAGTTGCTGAGGAAGTTGTGAAACGCAACGCGTTCGGGGGATAGGAGTCTGTACCACACGTTGCTCGGTGCCGTCCTAAGAACTCCCTGAGGTCCACATTGTGTTATATGCCTATTGTTATCGGCTAAAGTGTGAGTAGCCTGTGTATATGCTTTTATCTGAATTAAATACTTGAATCCAGCGGAAGCTCTTAGATTTTGTTTTTTTCTCTGCATGCTCCGGTCCTTTGATCTTGGCTGTTTACATGAGGAATTGAACTACCATTTTCGATCCCTGGGCTCCTGTGCTTATTACATTCTGCTTATTTGACCATCTGGTGAAACAGTGGTCTATTGCTGAGGTGAGAGTATCCATCTTTACTGGTGGAGGGATCACATATTAAGTTCGGGTGTGTTTACTGTTACTTGGTGAAGATTCCAAAGAATTGGATCGTTGTATTCTTTTGCTTTTTGGATTTTACTGTTTTATTTATTTTTTACATACCGTATTTATCGGGCTATAACGCGCCCCAGCGTATAGCGTGCACCCCCGAACTTGAAGGAAGATTCCTCCAAAAAAAAAAATACTTAGGCCCCATACACACGAGAGGATTTATCCGCGAATACGGTCCAGCGCACCGTTTCCGCGGATAAATCCTCTCGAGGAATTCAGCGGATTTCTCTGCGATGGAGTGTACTCACCATCGCATTGAAATCCGCGCCGAAATCCTCTGGCGATGATGTGTCGCGCCGTCGCCGCGATTATGACGTGGCGATGTGCGCGACGCTGTCATATAAGGAATTCCACTCATGCGTCGAATCATTACGACGCATGGGGGGATCCCTTCGGACGGATGGATCCGGTGAGTCTTTACAGACCAGCGGATCCATCCGTTGGGATGGATTCCAGCAGATAGATTTGTTTAGCATGTCAGCGAATATTCGATCTGCTGGAATCCATCCCAGGGGAGAAATATCCGCGGAAACAGATCCGCTGGAGTGTACACACCATAGGATCTATCCGCTGAAACCCATTCGCTGGGATTTTTCAGCGGATGGATTCTATCGTGTGTATGGGGCCTTACAGTTTAGATGCCCCTCGTCGGTGTCTTGCCCGTCGTCCATCGTGTCCTGCCCATCGTCCAGCGTGTCCATCGGCGGTCTCGTCCGGTCCGGCGTCCTTCTGCAGCCATCCCCGCTCGATCCCCACTTCCCGCGCTGTGTTCGAACCACTGCGCCGACATATACCGAGCGGAGTACACTCGGGTATAGTCGGACGGGGTCGGCTCCTCTCACGTAAAAGACATACAGGACGCACACGATGTGACCGCGAGAGGAGCCGAGCCTGCCCGACTATATCCGAGTGTACTGCGCTCGGTATATGTCGGCGCAGTGGTTCGAACAAAGCGCGGGAAGCGGGTATCGGCGTATATCACGCACCAACGATTTTGCCCTGATATTCCGGGCAAAAAAGTGCCCGGTATACGCCGATAAATACTGTATATTATCAATGGTTTGCGCTGCACTGTTTTCTATATATTACATAGTAGGTAAGGCTGAAAAAAGACAATAGTCCATCCAGTTCAACCAGTGTGGGTGTACGTGTGTCAATGTTTACCCCGGATGCCTGCATACTTAGATGTGACTGTTTTAATCATCAACCATGGGAGTTGCCAAATGTTGTACCTTCAATAAATGTAACAATATTGCTACACTTAGCCTGTACACACGAGAGGATTTCCGCTGGAAACGGTCCGCCGGACCGTTTCCAGCGGATAAATCCTCTGGCGGATTTTGATCTGATGGCTGTACACACCATCAGATCAAAATCCCAGCGGAACACATCCGCGGTGACGTGGCCGCGCCGTCGCCGCGACGATGACGCAGCGACGTGTGCGACCCTGGAAGGTTAAATACTTCTACGCATGCGTCAAATCATTACGACGCATGCGAGGGATGGGTTCGGACGGACTTATCCGGTGAGTCTGTACAGACGACCGGATAAGTCCGGCGGACAGGATTCCAGTGGATAGATTTCTTAGCATGCTAAGAAATTTTTATCCGCTGAAAATCCGTCGGCTGGATTTTTATCCGCCTGAAAATGTCCGCTAGGCCGTACACACGACCGGATCTATCTGCTGGAACTGATCCGCGGATCAATCCCAGCGGATCGATCCGGTCGTGTGTACGGGGCCTTAGAGGCGACTCTCTTCTCTTTTATACTCTGTAGCTCCTGCTGGATTTTGCTTCTAATCCCCTTGTGGAGGCTTCCATTTGTGGATGGACATTTTATGGTTACACAACCTATCACATTGCTATAATTTTTTTAAATGGACTATAAACTGAAGGACATATGAACAAATGGTTGTGGAACAAATCATTTGATTTTCCATTATTTCTCATGGGGAAATTTGCATTGATATACAAGTGCTTTTGGATTAAAGCATGTTTTCGGAACAAATTATGCTCGCAAACCAAGGTTTTACTGTACTGTTTATGCACATTTGACATCCTTTGATGCTCACTACAACATAGCAAATCCTTGTTTTTTTACTTCAGGTCTATTACACACGAGTTTACTCACCAAAACCCAAGCCTGGATGTTTGAATGTAGCACAGGTCTAATAGTGGCAAGACTTTAGAGGGAGACCAGTTTTTTTCCAGTTTTTCAGAGTTTGTCATAGGCTTATATAAGCCTTTAACCACTTAACCACCAGCCGCCGTCCAAAAACGGCGGCAAGGTGGTTGCTTAACTGGGGGTCGCCGTTCTGAAACGGCGCCCACCAGAAGCAGTAATGCGCGCCGCCTCGGGCGCGCACACAGAAAATTCTGTGCGCGCCGGGTCTATGAGACCCGGCGCTACACAGATCACGGTAACTGACCGACAACAGCGGTCTTTTACCATGTGATCGCGCCGTCCAATGACGGCGCGATCACAGGTAAACAAACCGGCGTCATTTGATGACGCCGGTTCCTCCCTCCTCTCGCTGTACCGATCGGTACAGTGTGAGAGGAGAGCGCGGATGGCAGCAGCAGTGTGGGATGGATCTGTGACTATTGCAGTCACAGATCCATCCATCCCTGCTCAGCCATCCCTGCATTAACCCCTGCAATACTCTGCCTTCCCTGCGCAATACTCTGCAATGCTCTGACTTCCCTGCGCAATTACTCTGCAATACCCCCTGCGCAATACTCTGCAAAACCCCCGCGCAATACTCTGCAAAACCCCCGCGCAATACTCTGCAAATGCCCCGCGCAATACTCTGCAAAACCCCCGCGCAATACTCTGCAAAACCCCCGCGCAATACTCTGCAAAACCCCGCGCAATACTCTGCAAAACCCCCGCGCAATACTCTGCAATACCCCAGCGCAATACTCTGCAATACCCCCGCGCAATACTCTGCAATACCCCCGCGCAATACTCTGCAATACCCCCGCGCAATACTCTGCAGTACCCCCTGCCAGTTCTCTGCAGTACCCCTTGCGCAATACTCTGCAGTACCCCCGCACAATACTCTGCAATACCCCCCGCGCAATACTCTGCAGTACCCCCCGCACAATACTCTGCAGTACCCCCAGCACAATACTCTGTAATACCCCCCGCACAATACTCTGCAATACCCCCCACACAATACTCTGCAATACCCCCCGCACAATACTCTGCAATACCCCCCACACAATACTCTGCAATACCCCCCACACAATACTCTGCAATACCCCCCACACAATACTCTGCAATACCCCCCGCACAATACTCTGCAATACCCCCCGCACAATACTCTGCAATACCCCCCGCACAATACTCTGCAATACCCCCGCACCATACTCTGCAATACCCCCCACACAATACTCTGCAATACCCCCCACACAATACTCTGCAATACCCCCCACACAATACTCTGCAATACCCCCCACACAATACTCTGCAATACCCCCCACACAATACTCTGCAATACCCCCCACACAATACTCTGCAATACCCCCGCACCATACTCTGCAATACCCCCGCACCAATACTCTGCAATACCCCCGCACCCATTCTTTGCAATACCCCGGCCAATACTTTGCAATACCCCGGCCAATACTCTGCAATACCCAGAAAATACTCTGGGGAAAAAAATGTGTTTTAACCACTTCCCGCCCACGTCATATGAGGTCCTTGACTTTGTGCAGGGATATCTAAATGATGCCTGCAGCTACAGGCATCATTCAGATATCATTTTTTCAGCGGCGATTCTCTACACCATAAGAACGATCATGGCGGCTGTTCCGCCTCTTGATCGTTCTTACGGGAGGCAAAAAGGGACGTCCCCACTCCCTTCGCCCTCCGGTGCTTCTTCTGACTCACCGCTGCGATCGAAGCCAGGATCGTTTTTTTTCTTGTTTTTTTTCAGGCTTCCCAGCCTAGAGGTGAGATGTGGGGTCTTATTGACCCCATATCTCACTGTAAAGTGGACCTGTCATGCTATATTCCTATTACAAGGGATGTTTCCATTCCTTGTAATTGGAATAAAAGTGATCAAAACATTTATTTTTGGGGAAAAACGTGTCAAACTAAAATAAATAAAGTAAAATGAACAATAAAAATAAAAAATAAATATTTAAAGCGCCCCTGTTCCCGCGTGCTCGTATACAGAAGCGAATGTGTACGTAAGTCCCGCCCACATATGAAAACGGTGTTCAAACCACACATGTGGGGTATCGCTGCGAACGTTAGAGCTAGAGCAATCATTTTGGCCCCAGACCTCCTCTGTAACTAAAAACATGTAACCAGTAAAAACATTTAAAACGTCACCTATGGGGATTTTTAAGTAGCGAAGTTTGGCGCCATTCCACAAGTGTGTGCAATATTGAAGGGTGACATGTTGGGTATCTATTTACTCGGCGTAACTTCGTCTTTCATATTATGCAAAAAGATTGGGCTAACTTTAATGTTTGTTTTTTTAAAAAGCACAAAACTGTTTTATTTCCCAAAAAAATGCGTTCGAAAAATTGCTGTGCAAATACCATGCGCGATAAAAAGTTGCAACGACCGCCATTGTATTCTCTAGGGTCTTTGCTAAAAAAGCATATATAATGTTTTGGGGTTCTATGTAATTTTCTAGCAAATAAATGATGATTTTTACATGTAGGAGAGAAATGTCAGAACTGGTCTGGGTGCTCCAGAACGCCTGATGGTGCACCCTGCATGTCGGGCCTCTGTATGTGGCCACGCTGTGTAAAAGTCTCACACATGTGGTATCGCCATACTCGGAAAGGAATAGCAGAATGTGTTTTGGGGTGTAATTTGTGGTATGCATATGCTGTGTGTGAGAAATAACCTGCTAATATGAAACTTTTGTGGAAAAAAAATAAAAATAAAAAAAACCTTGATTTTGCAAAGAATTGTGGGAAAAAATGACAACTTCAAAAAACTCACCATGCCTCTTTCTAAATACCTTGGAATGTCTTCTTTCCAAAAAGGGGTAATTTAGGGGGTATTTGTACTTTTCTGGCATGTTAGGGTCTCAAGAAATGAGAGAGGCTGTCAGTACATCAGATGTGATCAAATTGATCAATTTTCAGTAATTGGTACCATAGCTTGTAGACCTTATAACTTTCACCCAGACTAAATAATATCTAATTTTTTTTTTTTAACCAAAGATATGTAGCAGTATACATTTTAGGCCAAATTTATGAAGAAAAATTCATTTTTTACAAAATTTTATAATAGAAATGAAGAAAAATTCATTTTTTTACAAAATTTTCGTTCTTTTTTCATTTATAGCGAAAAAAATAAAAACCGCAGAGGTGATCAAATACCACCAAAAGAAAGCTCTATTTGTGGGGAAAAAAAGAACAAAAATTTCATTTGGTTACAGTGTTGTATGACTGAGTTATTGTCATTCAAAATGTGAGAGCACCGAAAGCTGAAAATTGGTCTGGTTATTAAGGGTGTTTAAGTGCCCAGTTGTCAAGTGGTTAAAGATGAATTGTTAGAAAATTATAATTTTAACACACATAGGGACTGATTTACAAAAGAGAATGTTTACTTAGTTTAGAGAATCTGTTAATTTCTAAAGTAAAGTCAATGCAAATTAGATTCCTGTTTTTTTTTTTAATCCCATTCACATGATTGACTACTTAACATAAACATAGTTTTATTGGGCTAAAAAACATTTCCTTCTCTTAGTATATAAAACCCCATAGAAATCTGTTGCTAATATAACTTACGGTAATTTTAATGCAAGGTAGAAGATGTTACCACAAAAAGGCTGGGATGCCCATAGCTGGAACTTGTTTATTGTGAACTTTGCACATCATCATTTCTCCTTATCCCATCCTATTACATAATCCCGGTGGTCACAGTAAACACTGGCATTAATTGGCAAAATCCTAAATGTAACCGAGAACAAGATAGACTGTTTCTATATTTTTCCTTATTCTTTCATGTGCCACCAAAACTCTTAGCTTGGCATATCTATCTCTATTTTGGCAAAAAAAGCAGAGCTGCAGCATTCAAAAATGTGGTATTGTACTTATGAGTGGGAGATTATGCATAGTGAACTGGAAAACTGGATGTCTTTGATTGGAGTCCTGTTTGGTTAAAAGGGATAGAGATAGTGCTTGATGCTGGTGTTGCTACATTACATAGATCTGGGTTATATGCCTGTTTTATCTCTTCTTCTGGTAAGGAGATTGAATTTACACTGTGGTGTGGTGTGCCACAATCTCACACTGAAGCAGGTGCTGGGTTCTCATCTCTTCCTTTCACTATACTTTTACAGACTCCCTTTTATTTTTATTTTTTTTTAACACTGCATTTGGACTTTTCATATAGTTTTTTATCACTGACATTCTTTTTACAAATTGACCTAAAAAGATACTGTGAATGTCTAAAGTTCTGACAACCTCTGTGTAGCTATAGCATGGATATTCTGAAATTGACAAACTCACCCTCAGCATCATCATCACTAGTCTTCTTATCATAGTGTTATTTGTATTGAAGAAACCTAACCAAGACTGTTCAGACATGGCTTTGCCTCCAATGCATTCTCAGACCATTTTGTAGACATATGTAATGGATTATAGTCTAGCTTTGGCCAAAAAAACGTCTTCAGAGCTGAGTGTGAAATGAACCGCAGTGCACTTTTTTCTGGGTACAGTTAAGTAAAATGCCAAACCCCCTCTTCAATACACTGTGATCTTTTGAAGACATTCCCTGTAGCTGTACCTTTGATATCAATAAAATTAGAAACTTTTTTCTATTCTACTGAAAGCTTTAAAAAGACCAGTCTTGGCTGAAATAAGGCTTTACTCTGATCATGTTCACACGTAAATTTACTTAAATAAAAGCACTAAGACATATTGATATGTTATTGCTGATTATATTACATATAGTATACTGTATACTGTATTTAAACACCAATATTAGTATACAATATATGTTAGTTTCCAAAAAAAAAATACAAATATTTTATCTGGATAATATAACAACAGAGAAGTGATGATAAGCACAAACACACACAAACGCATAGAAGCCAATATGATTTCACCTTTTTAATTTTCTAGTAGACAGGAACATTCTAAATGGCTACAAAATGCTTAGCTATCAGCCTTCAGAAGAAGACATTGGAGGCAGTTTTCTTTGTGAAAAAGGTAAAGTAAACATGTCTGACAAGACAGATAATATTTTTCAAGGTATTTCCTTTGAGAGCCAGCTTAAGTGAATATTCGAATGAAGTATTCATTTTGACCACAGGGAAAACTAAACAACTGACTAAACTACTTCATCCAATTTATTTCCCACTTTAAAACCTCAGACTGGAGTTTGCTTGTTTGTTCCACCCCTGACATGTTATTTATAGTCTGTTTTTAGACAGTCATACTAATATTTCACACATTTGTTGATTAAAACAAACCTGTTGTGACTGCAAATGTCTGGTCCCTAAACTACATAGTAAGCGCACCTTAAGTAATTGTTGGATGTTCATTTTATTCCAGGAGTGGAGTGGCCTTTGACATCAAAAGCCCTGCAATCTCTTATGTTAATTTAAATCACAGCTTTCATGGCAGCACTTGCACCTGCCTATTGACTAGTGAGGTCAACCATGACAAACAGGGAAAAATGGGTGAGAAACAGTTTAGGCCAGAGTAAGAGAACAGAAGGCCTGGCTGTAATTTGCAGAAGAGAGTTATTGGGATTTGGGGCTTACAGGTTGCTCTGGAAATAAAATGAAGATGTGTACAGGAACCTTATAAAAAAGACTTAAAGTGCCCCTAACTTTTCTCCAGCCACATGTTCACTTACAAGTTATGCTGGATTAAATAATAAATATACACTCACGTGATCAGTTAATCCATCATTGTCCTGCAGCCATCTTCTGTTCAGGTTTGTGTGCCTTTATCCTGTGCTGGGATCAGGTTAAGATGCTTCTAAAAACTTGCATTTGACCTCCTTCTAAGCTATATCAACCTGCTTAATGCTACTTTTACTTTCCTATTGACAAAAAGTAGGCTCTAAGCCTAGTACACACAAGCCAAATGTCAGACGACATCAGCCAGTTCAATAGAAACCGCCCGACATTCGGCTTATGACTAAAAACGGTCTGTCGACTGTCTCCCAAACAGTGCTCTCAGCCAATGGCCCCGGACTGTTCTGACAAGGGGCAATCTCCCTGTAAGAACACAATAGCACAGCAGTGGAGATGTACTAACATTGGATTTTTAGAACAACGGCTCTGACCTGAGCTGCGAGAAAATATTAATGTGTACTATGCTTAAAGCCAACAAAGGCCCGTTGAAACAAGCCCTAACATGTCATTACTTGAAAACACAGTGTAACATTCAGTGATGATGTATAAAGTAATTAATTAATCAATCAGATCCAATACTAACTGGTAAATATTATGGTAAATATATAACTGGGAAAATATTAATCTGTATTCATTGCTACTAACTACTTTGCATGTTATGTTGATATTGATATGTGATTTTATTTGATCTTAATGAGAGAATGTAAAGCAGGTATAGGTTACATTAAGCTGGATTAAAAGGTACATAAACTCCTCTCCCTCTAAAACAGTGGTTCTCAACCTGGGGGTCGGGACCTCCTTGGGGGTCAAATGAGGATTTGCCAGGGGTCACCAAAGCCTGGGCTGTTCCTGAAGCCTGTGGCCGCTCACTCAGCCTCTTCACAGCCGCTCATTTAGTTCATGGCATAGCTGGGGGCAGGGACTAGAGGTCAGCTGACTGGTGAGGAATGTGAAGTGGGAGGGGCTGGAGGAGACCCTATCTGCTTTCAGCATAGGTGTCACTGCTAGGAGAAATCACAAAGTCAGAGACACAGTGATTACACACTACCTGTGATTAGAGTTGCCTTTAAAAGTCCCCACTACAGTTCTCAGATCAGCAGATGACCTTGATCAAGAGCACCTAAGTTGGCTGATCCCAACTCCCCACCAGCATTGCCACTGATCCCAACTCCCCGCCAGCACTGCCACTGATCCCATCTCCTCGCCAGCACTGCCACTGATCCCAACCCCCCAGCCAGCACTGCCACTGATCCCATACTCCCTACCAGGGAGTAAGAGAAGGAATAAAAATATAGAATACGTGGAAGGGAGAGGAAAAGAGGGGGAGGAACAAAGAAAAAGGGAGAGAAAGAATAAGAAAAAGAACAAGAAAGACATCTAGAAAGGGATGGGGATAACAAACAATAAATTAGGATAGAGAGAGAGAGAGAGATAAAAGGGAAAGAAAGAAGAACAAAGAGAAAGAGTGGTACATCCTAAAATTCACTATAAGGGGTTTTAATATTGTGCGAGTGGAAGGGACTCAGTGAGCGCTAAATGTTCGTGGGTTAGGGGCACACATTACTTGTCTTACCTTGGGTGCCAACAACCCACGATAAGAAAATAATTTTACCGTTAGGGGTCCCCACAACTTGGGAAATTTTTCTCTTTCAATACATTTTTATTGAGAATAAGAATAAGGTTACAGCTGTTACAAAATATGTCAGAAATAATAATAGCCCTAATGGGCAATGCATACCATTTTGCAAACAGATTAGGTTAGAACGAAAAAGATAAGAGCCAATATTGGAGAGGTAAAACTAATTTTAAACCTGTCTGGCTCGCAGTTCGAAAGGGGATAACTGGGGGGGGGGCTCACAAATGTGTACATCAACTGCACCCTAAAAAAAAATAAGGACAGGACCCAAGGGGAGCTCGGAACCAACCCTCCCGGCACCCCACATGGGATCATACTGTGCCAAGAGCGAGGTCCCCGCCCCCCCCGACCCCTGCCCCACACTCAAACTGCTTATACTAATGTGGGTGAGGCATATATATTGTCAGAAAGGTCATATAATGAGAACCTCCTAACAACACAAAAAAAAAAGGGGGGGGGGAGGGTGAAAAATCATATGAAGACAGTAACCTTGCAAAAATGCACATATTAAATGTTAAGAACACACCACCCGACAGAGATAGTAAGAGAGGTAAAGAGAGAAGGGAAGGAGAAAAGGAAGAGCGGGGAAGGAGGGAATGCTTAGTGCCTATCTCTCAATTAAAAATCCGGTCAAATGTGTGCTGGATCAGGGGTAAGGGGGACACCAACATAAACAGCCCAAGGAGTCCAAACCTCATGGAACTTCGTAACGGAGTCATCCAGTATGCTGGATAATTTTTCTTGAATCATGATCCATGAGATTTTCTGTTTAACAATTGAAATGAGCAGCTTGGGCTGTTTCCACGCTTTGGCAATTGCTATTTTGGAGCCAAGTAATATAAAATGGATCAGCTTCTGAGTAGACCTAGGAAGCGAGGGAATGAGGGCATTCAATAAGGCTACGTCGGGGGTCCTTGCAGTCCGATATCCGGTCACTCTGTAAATCATATTGAAGACGATTCTCCAGAATGAGCGGATCCTAGGGCATTCCCACCAGATGTGGGCCATGGTGCCCCGAAGCTGGCAACCCCTAAAGCAGAGGGCATCAGCATCAGAAAACATGGCAGCCAATCTGGAGGGAGTGAGGTACCATCTGGTAATGCCCCTGAATGATCTGGAGACAGCCTTGTGTCAAGACTCCAAGCTAATGCTTCTCTGAAAATCAGATTCCCAAGCCTTCATATAAGATGTTTTAGTGTTTTAGTGAGGGCCGAGTAGATCACTGAAATGCCTCCCCCAGCGCCCCATGGCTTGTCCGCACCAAATCTCATATGAAGTGAAGTCAGGGGGTAGGGGTTTGGATCTCCAAATATTATGTAGAAAACTTGAAATTTGTCCAAAGTGGACCCTCTCGGAATCGGGGAGTTTCAGAGTGTGGATACAGTAGTTCAGGGAGATGGGACCACTATAGGTGAAATATTGGCCTATCCGATATAGCCCCTTATCCAGCCACCACTTAAAGTCAGTGGTTTGCAATACTGGTGGGAAATCGGGGTTATTAAAAATATGTGCTAGAGGACGGACAGTGGACGTTAGGCAGGGATTGCGTTTGAGGCGGTCCCACATTGCAAAGGACTGTGACAATACTGGGGATAGGATGGATGGGCGAGACTTAGTGGGGGACCACAGTAGAAAGTCCAGGGGAATAGACGGAACTGCTTGCTCCTCAATATCGACCCAATCTGGTTTATCAATTCTGGAGTAAAGAATTGAAAATTTAGCCGAGCTGAGAGATAGTATTTGTAAAGGTCGGGAAATCCCAGACCCCCCTTGTTTCTGTGGCGAAAAAGTGTTTCCTGCAGTATACGATACCCTGAAGAACCCCAGATAAACTTAAGTAATTTACTTTGAAAATACTTTAGATGATTTCTCCTGATTGGGATTAGAAGGGAGCGAAACAAGTAAAGCAATCTTGGGAGCAGCGTCATTTTAAGTGAGTTGATCCTCCCCAGCCAGGAGAGGTAAAGTTTGGACCACATAGCAAGATCAGCCTCCAGTTTTTTATAGATGGGGGGGTAGTTAAGGTCGTATAGAGTTTCAGTCTTAGCGGAGAGGGTGATACCCAGATATTGGATCGAGGTATCACTCCACTTGGGTTTAAAAGATTGTTTCAAATCCGACACTAAATGAGGGGGAAGAGAAACGTTAAGAGCCTCCGACTTGGAGAAATTGACGGATAGGCCTGCTATTGTAGAGAAATCATCCAGAGTGCGGCATAGGTTGGGAAGAGTGGATAGGGGAGGTCAAAAACAGCAGAATGTCTTCCGCAAAGAGGGCACATTTGTGTTTCCGACCCCCGCATTGGACTCCCGATATATTAGGGTTCTGTCTTATAGCAATTGCCAGAGTCTCAATTGCAATGGCGAAAATTAGTGGGGATAGCGGATAACCCTGTCGAGTGCCTCATTTAATTTCGATAGGGGAGGAGTAATGACCTTTAATCCTGATGAGTGCTCTAGGGTTTGAGTGGAGGGCCCTAATAATGGCCATGAACTTGGTACCAAAGCCCCACCTCTCCAGAATATTGAAGATATAGGGCCAGGACACAGAGTCGAAAGCTTTCTGAAGGTCTAGAGACAATAAAAAATCCCTTCTGGGGGTTCCCTCCCGTCCAATTGGTTTGTAGGATCGATACCAGGTCTATTGCACGTCTAATTTGGTCCGGGCCTTGTCTACCGGGTATAAATCCCACCTGGTCCTTATGCACATATTGCCCGATGAACCTTGCCATTCTATTGGCCAATATTTTAGTGAGAACCTTAAGATCGTTGTTGATAAGGGAAATTGGGCGATAATTAGTGACATCTTCTGGATTCTTGTCTGGTTTGGGAATTACCGTGATAAAGGCTGTATTAATCTGGGAGTCGAAGGGATCACCCTTGGCTTTGAAATTAAAAAACTTGGTCATATGTGGCGTTAGTATGTCTAAAAAATGTTTGTAATAGGGAACAGGCAGACCATCAGGGCCAGGGGCTGACCCGCTGCGGAGACCCCTTACCACCCCCCTCACCTCTTCCTCCGTGATTGGGGAATCCATTATGTCCCTGTGGGCCATAGACAGGGAAGGGATAGGAAGTCCCTCTAGAAACCATGAGGTCATGTCAGTAGGGGGGAGGGCGGAAGAATCGTAAAGTTTTGAGTAGAAACCTTGAAAAGCATCTAAGATCTTGGTCGGGTTGGTTGTAGGAGGAAGTCCTCCTATTTTAATCTTGGGCATGGAAAGTAGTTTGGGTTTAGGGGTGAGTTTGGACGCAAGAAGGGGGCCGATTTTGTCTGCCTGAGAGTAGAATTTATGTTTACTCCACCTAATTGATTTCTCTGCCCGGGTCGTGAGAGCGAGGTTAAGGGCTAACCTGGCATTGTCAAGTTGGATTGTGGGGATTCCGGAAGGGTCCTTTTTATGCATAGCCTTAAGGGAAATATAGTCAGTTTCCAATTTATCTATTTCCGCTTTTCTTCCCTTCTTTACTTGCAAGGAGATTTGGATAAGCTTACCCCTGACGAAGACCTTGTGGGCAGCCCAAAGCATTTCAGCGGAAACCTCTTCTGTGTTATTAAATGAAAAGTACTCCGTCAGGGCATTTTCGATCTCCGCGACTCTGGCAGGGTCAGAGAGCAGAGATTCATTCAGCCTCCAAAACATACGTGACCCCCCCGGAAGACACAGTTTAAGAGATATGATCACTAAGGAGTGGTCGGATAGTGCAGAATCCCTAATAGAGGCGGAAAGGACTGACGGTAGAATGGTAGAAGGAGTGAGAATATGGTCTATGCGAGCGTATGTGAGGTGAGGGTGAGAAAAATGAGTGTAATCTCTCTTGGAGGGGTTGAGTTCTCTCCACGTATCAGCTAGGCCAAATTCGTGAAGGATTTTTGCAATTTTAAGGCTTTCTCTTGTGGGACGTATTAATCTAGACCCTGGCGGTTTTGTTTTGTCTAAGCCCTGATCCAGAGCTGTATTAGAATCTCCCCCAAAAACTATGGTGCCCTCTAATTCGAGAGACAGGGTGTCTAGCATCGATTTGAAAAATTTAGCTGCATAATATGAGATCAGAGAGAACAGTTGGTCTCCTATTTTGCCTTTCACTAAGATAAACCTCCCTTCAGAATCAATAGTATCAGATATTTTAACAAAAGTACATTTCTTGGAGATCAGGATTGCCACCCCTTTGGTTTTGTTTTCGGCACTGGCTAAATAAAATTGAGGAAAATATGAGTGAATAAAAGTAGGGCTATAACGGACAGGAAAATGAGTCTCCTGTAGCATAATAATGTCAAGATGAAGAGATTTGTAGTGGTCCATTACCTTTCTCCGTTTAATTGGAGAGTTGATGCCTTGCACATTATGAGAGGCAATGCGGAGCCTAGTGTCTAGCGTATCAGCCATGGAGCGTAGAGTTAGCACTCCGCCTAAAGCAACCCCCACTCACCTGTCGCAGTCTCGGGTCCCGAAGGAATCCGAGTCCAGAAGCATCCGAAGTCTCGAAGGGGACAGAGTGAAGGAGTGAAGAACCTACAATCAAAACAGATATTAGGCACATTTGTGGTTGAATAGGGAATACTGGGTAAGGTGAGGAGGGACAGAAAAGAACAGAGAAAAGTAGATCTCCCTGAAAGGAAAAACGGAGCTCTGGGGGGGAGACTCCCCGGATGCTCTGAGAATCGAGATTAAAGTCAGCTCCCCTTAAACAGGAACGAGCTGTCCACCCCTCGGAAACCATCAGGTGTCCGAAGGCTGGATGGAGGCGCAGTGGAGCTAGGCTGGAACCGGGCGCCCACAATCTTACATATTGTAATCTAATAATCACATGAATGGTACACAGCAGTAAAGTATATTTCTATTGCTAAACAAATAGCCCCAATTGATCACTCCGGCCCCCGACACCCCACCAAGTGAGGCGAGGGGAGCCCATAGGGACCACTTAAGAGCGTCAGTGACTTAAAAAGCGTCACTCCCCCTGAGTAAAAAATAAAAAAATGCATGTAAATGAAAAAATAACTTGTGGTCATCAGGGCCAGTGGCCCAGCATTAGGCTCCCCTCAGGATCAATAGGGAGAGCTCCAATACAGGGCCATAACACAGTAGATAGGAGGAGCTTGTAAGGTAACGTTTAAACTGAGAGGCAATAAAGCCATCTGGGATGGCCAGTTGAGGAAAAAAGCAAAAAGGACCATAGAATTTCAGGAACATGAATGGGGAAAAACCCCCCAAAACAACGAAGTCAAATTATGGAGAGAATCTCATTGGATTGTTCATCCTATCCAGAACCAAACATCAGAACAAGCGGGGATCCGCTGGTAGAGCAGGATAGTTAAATCTTCAGGTTGCTCCATTGTCCCTTTCTTTCTTAGATTTGCCCTTCAACCATAGGGGAGATTGAGGACTGGTAGGGATAGCACGTTTATTGGATCCTTGCCCCACAGAGGTAGTATCCATGTCAGCTTCATGTGAAATGAGCTTCAAACGCAGGAGTAAATTTTCTCCTTCATGAAGGGTGGAAAAAGCAAAAGGTTTGCCATTGACAGCGAACTTGACTGCAAAGGGGAAGGCCCACTTACATTTGATGGCTTTCTGGGATAGGGCTTGAAGCAACGGTTTAAGAGATCTCCTTCTTTGTATTGTGGACGGAGAAAGGTCTGCAAAAACTTGTACCTGGTGTCCCTGGCACATCACTGCCTGAGCCACCCTAGCTTGACTCATGACCTCCTCCTTAATGAAGTAATGATGGGGTTTGGCGATGATGTCTCTCGGGGAACCATCTTTCCTAGGGGGCCCCAAAGCTCTGTGCGCCCTATTCAGTTCCAAATGTTGAGGAGATATGTTAGGGAGGAGACTTTTAATTAGATCCTGAACTGCCTCAGCGACATTGAGGATAGTTTCTGGGAGTCCGCGAATTCTAACATTAGACCTCCTTTATCTGTTCTCAAGGTCGTCTATG
Source organism: Rana temporaria (assembly GCF_905171775.1). Taxonomy (NCBI): domain Eukaryota; kingdom Metazoa; phylum Chordata; class Amphibia; order Anura; family Ranidae; genus Rana; species Rana temporaria. The sequence goes on from NC_053489.1 coordinate 415,866,698, forward strand.
CGGGACATCGCCACATCCAATTGATCTTGAAGTGAATGAATGTGCTTATAGTTCTGGGTCGTGGCGGCAATCGTTTCCTCCACTTTATTTTCAATGGCCTCAATCCTAGAGCCCAGGGATTGGAAGTCTGCCTTTAAATCACTCGTTATTTTAGCTGCTGTTTGGGATAATCCCCTATCCAGCAAGGTTGAAAATTTAAGGAACAGGTCCTCCATGAGAAAAGCAGGCTCCATGGGACGTGCGTCATGGCTTAGGATACTTTGCTGTAACGGTGTAACTATTCCCATAGATGAAAGGGTTAATTCAGACACCAATAGCTTAGTTAATGAATCTCCAGGGGCAGAGGATATGGAGCATATTTGTGGAGAAATCCCCACTGGATCAGGGATGAATTGTGGTTGGAAGAGGGCTGGCTCTGACCTGTATACCCTCTGGTCATTTAGGCTGTGTGCTGGAGCCTGAGGCAGCGGTGTGGCGGCCATCTTGGAATTACCTCACAGGTCTTTAGCGCTCTAAAACGACCTCTAATCCTCAGTGTAACGCGGACCAAGCAGTGTGGAAATGTGCCCGCTGATGTGAGGAGCTAGCCCGTGGTCTTACACCTTCCTGGGGCAGCCGTGCACCGAGTTATGGGCGCCGCGGTGACAGCCTGGAGCGGAGCTTACGGATCAGGCGGCCATCTCCGTAGCCCGCGCATGCGCACTCTGACAACTTGGGAAATTTTTTCAAGGGGTCACGGCACTAGACAGGTTGAGAACCACTGCTCTAAAATGTTTTAAGGCAGTATGCCATTCTCAAAAAATGAGGGTATTTACAAAGCATTGTTGCTCTCACAAATCTAAAAAGCAAGTGTTTTATTCTCTAGTTATATACAGTAAATGTGGGCTTTTCTGAGGCTGGACATTTTTTATCATTCCCTTTTGGGAGTTCTCATGTCTAATAACGGGAAGTAATGATTCACTATTTAGCCAGAACTTTCTGTCTATTTTAAGAGAAAAAGATCACATATTGCATAGCAGACGTACAAATGTCACATAGTAGTTTTCACATACACAGCCAAAACAATCTCACAATCAAAGTCTTGCAGAGGCAGTATCACCAAACCCATTATCCAAGAGTGACTCCCAGTCAAATAAGTCTCCACAAATCCAGACCAGTAAATGTAAGTTTTTAGCCATTCATTCTGAGGACTATTTCAACTTCCTATAGCCTTTCCCCTATGATGTTGCCTGTCTGTTTCTTGCCTACACACAGTTATTGATCCTACCCATTCCACTTCTAGGCTACACACTTCAACCCAATCCCCACTGAGGTCCTATGTGATCTCTGATTTGCTCCAAATTATCTTTCCTCCAGAAGTATGTGATGTGCTGGAATGTTAGCAAAGAGGTAAATAGAAATCAAGTTCATAATAAATAGAATATGTGCATATTTATACCCCAAAAGAGGAGATAAAAGGCTTATGCTAAGCTCTCCAAAATGTCATAAGTGTCCTTCGGATCTAAGACAGTATGTACAGAATTTTCCTAAGTGCTCCCTAGAATCTCAAATTTATGTTAATTTTCATTGATAAGAAAAGTCAGTCTATTGCTGAGGACACAAGCGTTTGCTAAACTCTTCCACTGGGATGAAGTTGGTGAACTAATCAGAACTCAACACAGCAGAATAGTTTTCCATTCATAAATTATAAGTAACAGCAATGCTTTATTTGTAGTAGCTTCAAATATTGTTAGTTGGAAAGGACCCAATAAACATGTCATGGGATCTGTTATAGTAAAAAAAACCTAGGTAAGAATTTATAAACATTATTACTTCATCCAAAGTACCTACTGCCCAAAAATATGGAAAACAAAAATAGCACAATGATAAGCAAATACTGGTGATCAAATTATAATTTTGCGTAATCTTTTAAGGAAAGTAATATGCTTAGATAATAAAGCACTATGTATTTATCGTTGCATGAATGTGGAGCCATATCCTATCAGGAATACAGAGTAATAAGGTTGGTGTGGAGGAAGTAGAAATGCAGTGGGGCAGTATATATGAAAGATCGTTTTTGCGATCTCCCTGGGAGGCTACTGATTGGAAAGTGGATACAGAGGAGCTGGTCAGATGTGGAAGAGATGAGACCATAGCTTAAAGAAAGAAGAGATTTTTTTTGAGTCTTTCTGAAGACACAATTTGCGCAGTGGTGGATGATATATGAATTGAGAAGTCACAATAATTGAGAAGTCACAATAATTCAACGCAGAAAAGTTTCAGCATATGAACTTTAATTAAACATATTATTATATAGATTTATTTATTTATTTGATATCACTGGATATTTCACTTAAATAATAGCTCTGCACTTATATTTTTCATATAATACATACATAAATAACTATAATCGGATCTTATATAATTTCATCCCCTTATGACTGTTGAGACAAGAAGAGAGAGACAATATCTTCAGTAGAAACAAGGCTGTATCATAACACGTTTTCAGTAAAGGGTTTGAACCTTTGTCAGGCTGTCCCTGGCTGTGACATTTTACTGTGGTGACGACTACTTTAATTTTTCTCCCTGGTGTCACAGGATTTCAGAGGGACAACAAATGAGGTGAAATCTCCACAATGGTCATGAGATTCGATACAAATTTGACAGCAGTATTCACTTTTTGCTAGTCTACTAAACTAAAAAAAAGTTTTGATTGTTGTCAGGCTTTAAATTATAGCCCAACTGCAGAGGACATGCCCCCTTCTGAGATAGAACTTTCCAATCAGGAGGGAGATTGCAGGGCTATAGGACTGACTCAGCAGGTGGTGTGTTGGAACCATGTAGAGAGACAACTGCTTACACATGTGGCAAGGATCCTTCTCTGCAACATACTTGCAGGTGACAGCTGCTTCTAAAGAAAATGGACTGCAAGACATTTCACACCTTTTGTTTTGATGCACCTAAAATGTATTTAGCTGATATTTAAGTTAGTTAAATTAACTTTTAAAATGAATATAATTTTTTGACTAAAAATTAAAAAAGGGGTTCACTTCTATTTTTTCTAACCTTTTAACCTAATGCCAAAGCCTTCAACTATGTTTTCCTGTAGTGTAAGCAGTGAGGTAGAAGCCACATTCTTTATTCATAACTATTCCTAAACAAAAATTATTCAGCTTAAACATGAAACTCAGGACAGCTGATGAGTTAATCTATACTTAATATAATGAAGCAATCCAAATTTAAAGTAATTTGTAGTCATACATATTTAAACCAAGATGTGAAGTAGGCAACATATTGCCAAGTTTCTTTTAGGGCTTAAGAGAAGCAATCTTGATTTTTCAGTAAATAACAAAAACAGAAAAGAAGATATTATCAAACCAAGGGATAAAGAGGAAAATATTTTTTATCAAGCAAAAAAATATGTTCATGAAATTAAATGTCAGTTGACTGATCCTAAATGCCATTAAAAAAAAAAAAAAAAAAAACATCCTGAGACCTCCTTCTGGAAATTAGTAGAAAAATTAAACTGCAGTGTTGATTGGGCATGCACGGAAGTGTCCTCAAAAAGGAGGAATGTGAGTACATGAAGATTAATGTATATATATAAATTTCTACCTTTTCTATACATTCAAAGACACACAAAAGGTCGGCCAATTATTTCTGTAGGTGTACAAATGACCGTACTATTGAATATGCAGGCAACATACTAAAAGAGTGTGCAGTTCAACTGCCATCATATATTCAGGGCAGTAAAGGTGGTCTAAGTATTCTGAATGTGATAAAATTGGAGGAGGATGATTTATTGATCTCTATTGTTCTATGCATTGATACTCTATAAGGTAGGTTTACAGACATTTGAACAACTTTTGAGGAGATGTTGACCAGAGGCAGAGGAGCAAAATTAACCTGTAATAGATCTGGTTAAATTTGTTTTGGAATTTTTTTTTTTGCAAATTGATGGAAATTTCTACAGGCAAATAAGGGAAGTTGCAATAGGAAACTTGTGTGCCCTGGCATATGCATGTCTCCACCTTGGCTTTTGGGTACTAAATATGCTGGGGTCTATGCATGAGTATGGGGTGCATGTGGCTCTAAAGAAAAGTACATTGATGATATGCTGGTTGCATGGAGAGGAAATTTGAGTTTCAGAAATGTTATATATACAGGGGAAAAAGAGGCCCATAACGTGTAGATATTGGAGCATTTACAGGACATAATAGGTAGAAAACGTTCCAAAAAACGTTCCAATCCAAACTTCTGGGAAGTCAAAGATGGATTCAAATCCATGGTATACTGAACAAATTAAAAGATATCTTTGTGGAAAGGGGATAATGATAATGTTTTTTCTTAAAAAAGAAGCAGCTTAAAATGACAAGTTAAATGTAATTTTAACTTATGGTATGACAGGAATTGAGGTTCCATTTTTGATGGTAGATCATTAGGTCATTTTATTGTTGCCAGTATTGTTGTGTTGATAGCACATTTAAATGTAAATAATTTCCTCCTGGGTATGTGAGATTGTCTGTGGGAGTGGCTCTAATTTTTGACATGGGTGTGAAGCTGATTGGACCTGGTTACTCTAATAATAGGTGGATCCGTGGATGGAAACATATCTTTAATGTAATATTTCTAGATTGTAAGCTCTAATGAGCAGGGCCTTCTGATTCCTCCTGTATTGAATTGTATTGTAATTGTACTGTCATGCCCTAACATTGTAAAGCGCTGCGCAAACTGTTGGCACTATTAAAATCCTGTATAATAATAATATTGCCTAAAGAAATGTTTGTGAAAGCCTCAATCTATATATATGAGCCAACAGAAAGGTAGTTTGCTGGTGGAGATTGGAGAAAGTTTGTGCATAGATCTGTGGCCTAAATAAGGTGTTGGGTATTGACACGAATAAAGATGGAAAGAAGTTTAGTAATTTACCCTATTTATGGAAATTTAAAGTGTTTTGGAATAAATTATAATTAAATATTGAACTTTTATAAAAACATATATCGGAATGAAAACAAAAGTGTACAAAATTGTATGTGGAGCTCTTAATTTTTCTTTTGTTTTTCATCTACAGTGTATATTTGTCACCTATACATGCGAGGCTCAGGTGCTACATTGATATGATTGATATCGTGGAATTTTTTATTTATTTTTTCCTCAGAATCTTAAGTTCTGTTATAAGTTCAGAGACCTTGTAAAAGTGGGTGGGAATAAGCTTCCATTCCGAGGTCCACATCTTACATATAGCCAGACCTCATTTTTAGTCTTAGCTGTTCACAGGCCTTTAAATATGTGAGCTGACTGATGCGCACTCTCTCACTGTCTCTGCTGTGAGAGCCTACTGCTGGATAAAAAGACTGAGTGCTGACAGAACACTAAAAGTACACAAGCTGTCTGTTTGTTTCTGGGGAACCCATTAGAGGGCACCCAGCTTGTAAGAAGCTGACATAAGTTTACTTAGTGGTTGGGACAAGCAGATGTTTTGCTTGTTTTGTGCTTTGGACTTACTGTACAAAGCCCTCCTGTATTGAAACTGTGCTTGTTTACCACCTTGCTGAATTAAAATACAGGGCAAACTTGCTTTGACTGTTCACGAGTGTCCCAGTTTCGTGTATGATTTACCGCTGGTACTACCAGTTGAGCCTGTTCCATACAATATATATTGCATTTTCATTTCAAGTCAGCAGATGAAGTTCTACTCTTTTTACATGTTTTGCATGATTTTTTACTTACTTTGCTAGAAAAATCATGTTGTCTATGAAGCCTACTAACCTTTTTTAAATTGAGAAGATAAGAGCAAGAAATCTCATTTTGTACAAGTAGTAAAAACAGGTTTGATCCTCAGAGATGCAAACCTGGTGATGTCTAGTCTGGTATTGTCTCTGCTCAAAATTTCCTGCCAAAGATTTCTTTCCTCCAGTAATTACCAATGTAGCGCTACCCCGTAGGAGCCGCTTAATATTTGTTTGGTTCTGCACTCTGCCGCTCAACCCCAAGAACTGTCTCAACCCCTCTGGCACACTTGCTTAACAATGTTAGTGTAGAAACCAGCAACAGAAAGTAACACAATAATGAAAGAGCATATAGTATATTTACCGAGACCCTGGTTTCCATCACTTCATCAGTTGTGGCAGTAAATAGAGACTCACACAAGATATCAATGAACAACTTGTAAAAGTTTACTATGATGAAAAATGGTGAAGAATAACAAAGAAATGGTGTGAAAAACAGATGAATAACACAAGTATTGATTGGCAGAGATTTAAAGTCCCACAGCTCTCCTTTTCTACAAATTGATTGGCAGAGATGTATATTAAAATCAATAATGTCACACCGCTGTATCCAATAGCAACCTGATAAGGGTATATGTGAACAGGTGCACAGTGGAATAGATCCTCAATACTTTAATACCTGTATTGAAGCACCTCCCCACTGTGGCTTCAGTACACAGACCACTGCAGGCAGAATACACAACAGTGAACACAGTAATAAAAGTACAAGTTCCAACTGTATGTTGCTAAATGGCTTCCCCTAGAGTGCAGTTCAGAGTGATACACAATTGTATAGCAGTAAAGCCTTGTGAAAGAATAAAGTATTGAAAGTTCCTCCAGTTCCAGTTTTCTTGTCTTCAGCTAGCTTAATTGTACTGCAGTGCGAGGTGGTGCACGTATTTGTAATCCAAAATAGCAAGGGAAACAGTAACTGTAGAATATAGTGAGATTGATTACTTTTCTGCAAACTATTCCCACTTGTAATTCCTTCTGTGAGTGAACAGTACAGTACTGACCTTGCAGCATGGGGAGAAGGAAACAGAAAACCCCAGGATCCAACTATAGAATACTCAGGTGCAATACATCCACAGTCGTGGAACTACAGGTCTCAGCGGCAGTCTGTATAGCAGGCAATCACTTAGCAATAGTACAGTCACTACATGGATAGGCAAATGCCTTCTCACCACTCTGGATTCCAGCTGGCTGTGGACTCCATCTGTGTAGATGGCACCTCTGCGCCGTGCTGCTCCTCCCAGTGTGCTGGAAGGCAGGTGGCTTCAAAAGCTCTTTAGCGCTGGCCGGTTCTACTGCTCGATCAGCAGGGCTGCTCACAGGCAGGCGATCCGCTTTCTGCTATAGACCGCAGGCTCTCCCAGCCCTGGGCACACACAGGCCTCTTGCTGGTTGTTCAATGGTGTCCAGAGAGAGAGAGAGAAAGCAGGCCACGCCTGTCCTTTTATCTGCTTACCCAGCAGGCTGTTCTGTGACTTGGCATTGTGGGTTTGTAGCTTGGCATTGTGGGTTTGTAGTTCCCAGCCTGATTTAACAGCATGAGTACTTCCTAATTGTCCTATATATCCCACAATGCACAACTGTTTTTCTTAACCAGAAGGAAATATCCTGATAAAATGTCAATGGCCACTAGAGGAAGCCAAACCATTTCTAAAGAACAATACATTTCTTAAATTATAACTTTGGTAGTAGACCTGTGCTAGACCAACATCTGGGTATGACCAGGGTAGAAAACAGGCTTTACCCATGCCAACCAGGACCTTGCCACAAATGTGCAAATTCCTCCACAAAGTCATCATATGGTTTCTTCTCCTGCCTTCTTTTCCATCTACAGCCAGATGGGACTACATTTGTAGCACTACTGAGGGTCAAGGAACAAAATGTTACCCTCAGAGTTCTTCAGTACTATCCAGCAGATGTTAAGGATGGAATTAGTTGACTTGTTTTCAAACTCCAGGAACCAGGCCAAAGAAATCACAATCTAGGGCATAAAACCAATAAAATTATTGACACGCTCAATTCCAACAAAGCTTAGAGGAAAGCCCAGGAGCCATCAAACTACTATGATGCTTAAAATGGTCATACAAACAGAGGGCACCTGTGGTATAGCTATTAGTCATTTTATTAGTATAACAAAATAGAAAAAATTAAGTACAATTGATTCAGAAAAAAAATCCACAACCCTCCACTATGTTAAAAATAACAATGTTAGGGGGCGGAGCCAGCGGCCGACATGTGAGCAGCTCTGAACCGGAGCTCCGTGCAGGACAGAAAATCCTTCAGCCATCCTGGGCTTCAGAGGCACAGATTCTCGGCAGCAACGGCACCCCCTGGCTCCCGAGACCGTGCTGATTACGAAGGCATGGTTAAATACGGCCGGGCACCCATGGAATCACCCGCAGAACGCTTGTTCCAGTTTGCCTGGGGATCCCAAGATGGCGGCGGCCATGCGGCGGATGATCAGGGCCCTAGCTCTGCACAGCACGATGGCGCTGACTGGCCCCCTATTCCCAGTGGCAAGGTAAGCCAGCTGCCCCCCGGAAATAAGGGAATGAGGAAGGGATCGCCCCTGGCCGGATCGCCACCACAGGCGGTGGGGAAAGCGGAGCCTGGCATGGGAGAGGGGGAGCCCTCCCTGAAGCAGATTATTGAGGCCATCTGCACTTGCCAAGCCACACTGACTGAGCATATTGATGGCATACGGGCTGAAATGTCATTCCTCAAACATGATGTGCAGACTATCAGAGAGAGGGCTGTTGAAGCTGAACAGAGGATTAGTGATTTAGAGGATGTGGTGCGTCCCTTGGAAAATAAATTGCAAAATGTACACTGTGAGGTGATAGCTCATACTGATAAGCTTGGGGACATGGAAGAACGCCAAAGGAGGAACAACATCCATTTGGTAGGCTTCCCTGAGAAAGCAGAAGGCAAGCAGCCTGAAGATTTTCTTGAGCTGTGGCTTAAAGATAACATGGCGGACACTACGTTCTCACGCTTATTTTCCATAGAAAGGGCTCACAGGGTGCCATCGAAACCCCCCCTCCTCCCACCCGCGCCCGATGTTAGCACGTATTCTGCACTTCAGAGATCGTGAACATATCCTCCGTGCAGCCCGCACTATAGGAGACCTGCAATTTAATGGGAATCGTATTTCTATTTATCCTGACTTCTCTGCAGCTACGCAGAAACAGAGAGCTAGTTTTCTGCATGTCAAGAAGAGACTCCGGGACTTACACATGGCTTACAGTATGATGTACCCAGCAAAGCTCAGAGTGGTCGACGAGGGCAACGTTTTTTTCTTCAATTCTCCTACAGATGCTTCTCGCTGGCTGGACACTAGGGGGCGCCCTAGTCAGGGAAATAGTCACTGAATGAGTATCGCACCCCTTGGACTCAGTCTGTGTCTCATGTCTCGCAGACTTGCTGCTGTTTTGTTTGTCCTGCGGCTGACAAACACTTTTCACTGATCTGATGTTCCAGTTCCATTGAGACATGTCCTGCACGGATCAACCTGCAGATTGAACGAACTACCTTCTTTGCAGGTTCCAGTCTGGTTCACGGGTGAACTTCTCCCCCCACACCCCCTTCTTCCACCCCCCCATTTTTTATTTTCTCGCCCCATTTTTTTTGTTTGTTTTTTTCTCTTCTCACCCCCCTCCCCCCTTTTTTTTTTGTTTTGTTTGTTTCTCATTTTTATTTTTTCTCTGCACTAGGACTGAGACTCTTAGCATATTTATATATGTGTATTTTCACTGAAGTCTATACTGCAGTCCATACTCTCCAGTGGGAGTCTGCAGGCAGGGGGTGGAGGCCTTATAACCCCATGGGTTCATTTATTGTTATGGTTATGGGATGCGGGCACTCAGCATGTTGGGGCTGTGTGCAGGGTGGGAGGGAAAGGGTTGTTATGTTTTGTTGATTAGTGTCGTGTGCTGCTGTCTCTCTCTGTTTTGATCCCCACAGGTTGCAGGGGCTGACCATGAACTGGTTGACTGACGCTCTCCCGGGTATAGAGTTCTGGTACGCTTGCTCACTCGATGGTGGGTAAGATAAATATAATGTCCTGGAAGGTCCGGGGTATGAATTTGAAGATAAAACGCTCTCTTGTCTTCGACTTTATACGGAGGTACAGACCCCATATTATTATGTTACAGGAGACACATCTCCAGGGTTCTAAGGTTTTTGCGTTGAAGAAACCTGATATTATGAGGGTCATACATGCTGAATACTCTACTTATTCTAGGGGGGTCGCAATTTTAGTCGCTAAGAAATCGGCAGCACATATTTTACAGGTTAAATCTGATCCCAATGGGAGGTATGTTATCCTAGTGTGTCAGCTCTTTGGCATGTGTGTAACCTTAGTGTGTGTATATATCCCACCTCCATTCTCTTTCCAGGTCTTGGAGGGCATTCTGGGTGCCGCAGTACAGATAACACAGGGCCCGTTACTATTGCTGGGTGATTTCAATGTGGTGTCGGATGGGGTGCTTGACAGGCATGGGTGTGCAACTGGCTCGCGCCTTACTCTTTCCTCCTGGTTGGACAGTTATGCTCTCACGGATGTGTGGCGCTGTCACAACCCAGGAGTCAGGGCATACTCATGCCACTAAGGGACGCATAAGACACTGTCTAGAATAGATATGCTGCTATCTTCTGTAGATGGTCTCCCCATTATTTCTGGGGTCAGGTACCTTCCCAGAGCCCTTTTGGATCACTCTCATGTGGAAGTCACATTGAATTTGGATGTGCCTACTGGGAGACGGATGTAGCATATGAAGACGCAGTGGTTGGAGGAGGAGTATGTGACACTAGGCTGTAAAACGGCTATGGGCCATTATTGAAGTAAGAATCGTTCAGACACTACGGTACATAATCAATGGGATACCTTTAAAGCCACCATGAGGGGGGTGTTCAATAAGGAGACAAGGGATTTTGTGAACGCATTGAACTCTGACGTGAAACGGGCGGAACTAGACGCTGCCGCTGCTGAACAGCTTTATGTACAAAACCCATCCCCCGATACCTATCGCTTGTGGCAGGACCTGACGAGACAATATAAGTTACTGCTGACTGATCAGACCATGAAAAAGCAATTGCAACAGACCAGATACTTACTTTTGTTGCCAGTGGTTTAGACATTAATGGCTGTGTGTTGAGTTATTTTGAGGGAACAGCAAATTTACACTGTTATACAGGCTGTACACTCACTACTTTATTTTGTAGCAAAGAGTAATTTCTTTAGTGTTGTCACATGAAAAGATATAATACAATATTTGCAAAAATGTGAGGGTGTACTCACTTTTGTGAGATACTTAGTATTCACAGCCTTGTTGAAGCACCTTTGGCACCAATTACAACCCTGAAGACTTTTTGAGTATGATGCTACAAGCTAGGTACACTTATGTTTTGGCAGTTTCTCCCATTCTTCTTTGAAGGTCCTCTCAAGCTCCATCAGGTTGGATAGGGAGCGTCATTACAGCCATTTTTAGATCTCTCTAGAGATGTTCAATCGGATTCAAGTCTGGGCTCTGTCTGGGCCACTCAAGGACATTCACAGAGTTGTCCCATAGCCATTCTTTTGATATCTTGGCTGTGTGCTTAGGGTCATTTCTGTTGGAAAATGAACCTTTGCCCCAGCCTGAGGTCCAGAGCGCTCTGGAGCAGGTTTGCATCAAGGATGTCTCTGTACAATGCCGCAATCATCTTTCCCTCGATCCTGACTAGTCAGAAGCGGGGGGGGCTGCCCACGAATTGAGAAGCGGGGGGGGGGGGCCTTTACAAAAAAAAGAAGAAATAAAGAAAAATATATATAAAAAAAGGGGGGTAGCCATCTGGGGCCCTGGCGACCTCTGGGCCCTTTAATAAAAAGAAAAAAAGGAATAAAAATTATATATATATTTTTTTTTAAAAGGGGGGGTTGCCATCTGGGGCCCTGGGAATCTCTGGGCCCTTAAATAAATATATAAAAATATATAAAAATAAAATAAAATAAACATTTATAAAAAATAAGAAAAAAGGGGGTTGCCATCCAGGGCCCTGGGGACCTCTGGGCCCTTTAATAATAATAATAATAATAATAATAATAATTAAAAAAAAAAATATATATATATATATATATATATATATATAAACAAAAATAAAAACATTTACATAAAAAAAGGGGGGTTTGCCACATGGGGCCCTGGGGACCTCTGAGCCCTTTATATATATATATATTAAAAAAAGAAATAAAAAAAAAAGGTGGTTGCCATCCGGGGCCCTGGGGACCTCTGGGCCCTTTAATAATAATAATAATAATAATAATAATAATAATAATAATAATAATTATATAAATATATATATAAATAAATAAAAAATAAAATAAATAAAAAAAATATAAAAAAATATATATAAAAAATAAATAAAAAAAGGGGGGTTGCCATCTGGGGCCCTGTGGGCCTCCGGGCCCCTTACAGGTGTACTGCCTGTACCCCCCTTATGGCAGCCCTGTCTGCCACTAAAAAAGCATCCTAACAGCATGATGCTGCCACCACCATGCTTCACTGTAGGGATGGTATTAGCCAGGTGATGAGCGGTGCCTAGTTTCCTCCAGACATGACGCTTGCCATTCAGGCCAAAGAGTTCAACAATTTTTTTTATCAGACCAGAGAATTTTGTTTCTCATGATCTGAGAGTCCTTCAGGTGACTTTTGGCAAAATCCAGGTGGGCTGTCATGTGCCTTTTACTGAGTGGCTTCTGTCTGGAAACTCTACCAGAAAGGCCTGATTGGTGGAATGCTGTAGAGATAGTTGTTCTTCTGGAAGGTTCTCTTCTCTCCACAAAGAAACGCTTGAGCTCTGTTAGTGTGACCATCAGGTTCTTGGTCACCTCTCTGATTAAGGCCCTTCTCCCCCAATCTCTCAGTTTGGCCAGGTGAGGCCCGCTTTAGGAAGAGTCCTGGTGGTTCCAAACTTTTTCCATTTACAGATGATGGAGGCCACTATGCTCATTGGGATTTTCAATGCTGCAGAAATGTTTCTGTACCCTGTACCCTTCCCTCTGTGTCTGGATACAATACTGTCTTGGAGGTCTACAGACAATTCATTGGACTTCATGGTTTGGTTTGTGCTCTGGCATGCACTGTTAACTGCGGGACCTTATATAGACAGGTGTATGGCTTTCCAAATCCAATCAACTGAATTTACCATACCATTGGACTCCAATCAAGTTGTAGAAACATCTCAAGGATGATTAGTGGAAACAGGATGCACCTGAGCTTAATTTTAAATGTCTTGGCAAAGGCTGTGAATACTTATGTACATGTGATTTCTTTGTTTTTTACTTTTAATAACTTTACAAAGATGTCAATAAAACTTTAATCACGTTGTCATTATAGGGGTATTTTTTGTAGAATTTTTAGGAAATAATGAATTTAATCCATTTTGGAACAAAGCTGTGACATAACAAAATGTTGAAAAAGTGAAGCACTGTGAATACTTTCCGGATACACTGTATTTACTTTGCTTGACCCTATGTGGGTAGCATTATCCACTGAATTTTGACCTTACTTTTTGTTATATTATATAGCACATACTCTGTATGGACTATTCACATAAATCTTACCATCCTTGCTTTTAAGTAACAGTTTATCCTTACCATCTTTATTTTCAGATGATATAATTCTCATTTCTGGTGCTGTTCGCTTTGTTGGCGGGTTCTTGTGGTTAAGTGGTGGTCCGCTCTGGGTGTCCTCTTGCCTGCCTAAGAAGAGGTTTAGACTCCAGCCCTATCCAGTAGGATCTAAGTTAGGGCCCTTTCACATAGGTGGACCGTTTAGGTTTTTTAGGTGGACCTGAACAGGCGCTCCGTGCTCCTCTATGGAGCCACGGATGTCAGCAGTGACATGTCCGCTGACATCCAACCCGCTCCGATCTGCCAAAGTGTAATGAAGGAAAACCTTACTTTTCCATCCGTCTGGCGGATCGGATGACAACGGACTCTTTGGTCCGTCGTCATCCGATCCCGCATAGGGGAGAGCGGCACTCTGACAGGTCAGTCCCTGCACAGTGTGCAGAGACAGACCTGTCACCGGCCTGCTCAGCTGGGATCGACGGAGCGATCCCCGCTGAGCAAAGCGGAGCCCATATACGGACAGCCCCGTGTGAAAGGGCCCTTAGGATCTAAGTTGGTTTATTGGACCTTCTATGTATGTGTATCTAAATATTGTAAGTAATAGAAACAGCCTATATTGAGTACAATGTTTTAATTGACATAGATCTGTGTATTATGATCATCTATACAATGGCGTGTGTTGACTGTTATATATTTACATTTTAGAAGCACAAATACCCACTGTTTACCCCGATGAAGAAATTACATTTCCGAAATATGATGGCATCTATCAAAGGAACTCATCTGGACTGACCATAGCATACACTTGGTAGTTCCTTGGGTGTATTTGATATTCTAAGGATATTCACATAACTGTTTTTGAGTGCTGTATTCATGCAGAAATTCCTACTTGTTGTAATATTATGCTATTTTATTAGGACTTTATTTCATTTTTACCTGGTATTTGTACCAATAAAAGTGGCTTTTGCCTTTTAAATATACTCTTCATGTTGTTCTGCCTTAAAAGTCCACGACGGGTTGCTGTATTGTGCACTCTGTGCCTACTTTTATCCATAATTTCTATAGATGTCACTTGTTTTTTTAACATGTTAACAATTACTTATCCTAGTCGTACAGTACAGGGCATAGGACTTCTATTCCCAGACCATGGGTTATATGCAGGCTACTTTTAAGTGATTGGACACTGGCAAAAAAACTGTAAGGGCCATTCCTAATGCACACTTATTTATCTCCACTCACTCTATGATACTCCAGTTTTTTGCAAATGTCCATAGGTAATAGACCTGTTTTCCTCTGAAGACGTATTTTTTCTTTTAAACCTTTCAACTTTTTTCTTAGAACATATCCATGCACGTCTGACTGCTCACTACCTTGGACTATTTAGCAGTTTCCTGCATATTACCTTAGGGATCAAACCTGGATCCCACTGTATAGGGATTGACAGTAATGTTTGCTTCAGGAACTAGATCCTGCTTTAGGTGCTTACCTTGGCATGAAGTGCAACATGTGTAGTTAGCCTCAGGGTGCTATAAAGGTCCAGGGCTGTGGTCCATTTCTGTGATTCCCAGACCCTGAAGACTCTATGCATTATAGCAGGTTTTCTTTATTCAGACAAACAAAACCCTATGCAGACTGATCTCCATTCCATTGGTATTCCATTGGGGAACCCCTCAATTAGCAATGGCAGATCACAGGTGCCAAGGTAGCTGGGACAGCTGCAGACTGCCTACTTAAAGGTCAAAACACTGCTCAGGGTGATAGCTGTTCCCTAGTCCCACAGCAATGTCACTGCTCCTCTCTTCTGACTCTAGCTCCCTCTTGGGAATGCACCACATGACCTATCTAACAAAAGCATATTTCTCTGCATCTATGTCTGAATTCTTTGGAAAATATTTGGCTCTTCTAGAACCTTCTATTTCCAGAAGCCAGGAATGCTATACAACCAAGATTCCCCTGAACCTGTTCGGGAATCAGTGGCAGAACCTCCATTAATTATGGAGGAAAGCATTCATGGCCCTAATTTTGTAACAGAGACCACAGAGAAATTTCCTTCCCCTGCATTTCATGAGGTACAAGCAATGGCTTCCTGCCAAATGCTCTCTAAAGTGGACACACTGATTGATGCAATGCTCACTAGTCTTTGCCTAGCAGCACCTGACTCTTCCAGCCAAAACAATCCCTTATGGGCACTAGTGGCTGGCAAATGTTGAGTGTGAAAAAGAAGATAATTCTATCATGTGGAGCAAGAATGTTAGGTACACCCCATTTTTATTCTTTAATAGAAAACTTTTTACAATCAACTGGTCACTCAAATGTACTGTGAAGCCCCGTATACACGATTGGAATTTCCGATGGAAAAAGTCAGACTGACTTTTTCCATCGGAAATTCCGAAAGTGTGTATGCCCCATCGAACTTTTTTCCGAGAAATTCCTTCAGAGTTTAGATAGAGAACATGTTCTTTTTTACTCAGATGGAATTCCGTCGGAATTCTGATGTGAGTTTGGTTGTACAAAGGTCCGATCGTGTGTATGGGGTTTGAGCTGTAGGTTTATTTTAGGGAGTTCTCTGAGACTCGAAAGCTATTACAAGGGTTCCCTCATTGTAAAACAGTCAAGAAAGGCTGATCTGGAGACAATGCGGAATCCTATGTTTTAAATTCAATGGTGATATAAGATTTATGTACATCCCAAGACTCTGCCCTTTGTTACACTGACTGATTTAGAACTGCTGTAAATGTGAACAATCTCCAATATTCCTGGATTAAATCTCACTACAAAATAGGTCACGCTCACATGCCTCTAAATAAAGAAGCAGTGGGTAAGGTATGTAATGGGTCTCTGCATTACTGTGACCTGTACAAATATCTCCCTGCCCATTGTTGCGTGGGAAGTCTCTATCTAATATCAGCACATCTTGTTCCAAAAAACAAACCCTTAGAGAAGGTTCTATAACGTCTATATATTGGAGAGCCTTTAATTATAATTATGTACTTATTGCATATTTGGATTTCCTCTGTAATGTGCTTTCCTGCAATTTTGATGTCCATCCTGTCATACTCTAGACATATGGATATCTAAAAAAAGGATTGTCATGCAAGCAGTGTGCAGATTGAATACAAAGTTTTTTTACAAGATAATAGCTATTTTATAATTTCTGATTTAAATATTTTTTTGTTTTTATGGTTATAACACTTTAATAGAAAAATAAAGATTATGGCTTCAAAATAGATTGCATATTATGAAAACTTTAGGTTAAAAGGTCAAGCTATATATTACACATTGACCTGTGACATTGCTGACTGGTCTAGCACTATAACATGTATAGTGCTTTCTCCTGCAGGAGCCACTGGTGATGATTGGTTATCTGTTCTGCTGCGACTCTTAAAGCTGCTTGGTTCCCTCTGACACACCTGGTTAAAAACTGAAGGCCTGCTCACAGTTGAGTGACTTAAGTGTTAGTAAACTTCCACTCTATAATAATGCACAGAAAATAGTCCACAAGTAACTTGGTGGTAGAATAATTAGATGTATAAAGGCAATGCGTTTAACAATGTGTAAATCAATCAACAAGCAATCAAACAGATTTAAAAATAATATGCTAGATAGATGATCACTGACCCATAAACTGGCAATCAGTAGAACTGTAACAATGTTAAATTAGACTATAGCTGGTGCAAAACAGAGTTTAAGTAACGGCTTAAACTAATTCAGGAAATAAGGGTCCTCGTGTGCATGCAACGCATACAACCATGATAGCTGGTAGGCGTATGCTGTCCCAACTAAGGGATACCCCTTGAGGTGGCTATAAAGTACTGGCGCCTAATTGCAGTGCTGGCCAAGTTTGGTGGGGCCCTTCTGCGGTTGGTGCACATCAAGCTGTCCCTTTAAAAGTGTGGTAAGTGGGTGACCAATGAGCTGATAAGTAAGGGAAGTCTCTATTGCATTAACAGTGTGTTGCAAGAGTTTAGGATGTGTAGTTCAGCTCACCACTCCTGGCAGGCAGCAGTTGCAATCCCCTGCACCCTCCGACATGAAGACAGCACTCCCCAGTGATCGATTGGCTCTCTCTTTGATCACTCAAGTCACCAGGTGGTTCCCTCATTCCTCTTTCCGGCTCTGGCCCCTCAGGGACTGCTCTCAGACTTGCACAAAACCGCTGTTGGGGGGGGGGGGTTAGTGTGAGAAGGGAGAGAAGCTGGCACACACACAGCCCAGTGCTTCTGTTGTGACTTGGGGAGTGAGCGAGGAGATGCAGGCACAAAGAAGAACAGCCCTTTCACTGACCACAGCCAGCAGTAGAGAAGAGGGGGGGGGGGAGTGGGCAATGTCATAGCTGCTCCAGTCAGCACTACACACTGCACTGGCAGGGGGGGTGAGTGCAGGGGAGAAAGAGGAATCCTCACACAGCTGGCAGCAGCACCTGGCTACACATAAAATGAGTAACATGCTTTTCCATACCTGAAAGTAGCAGGTATTTCATTTGGCTACTGGTACTGAATGGAACTGCAGGGCAGCAAAGAGAGGTTAGTATATACAGCTGGGTATGAGAGAGTAAAGTTTTATACAGGTTTTTTTGCAATACATTTTTGCCCATTGAAAATAGATAGTTGACTTTCCTATCCTGTTCAATAAGGCAGGAGAAAAGAAGATGTGCAAAGCAACCAATCACACTTCAGATAAATACAGTCAATTTAGTTGAAAGGTGGTTTCTGATTGGTATTTTTGCAGTCTCCACAGTTGTTTTGCACTGCATCATTTACTCATACTCTTACTTACCTAAAACTGATCCCAGTGGTGAAAAACAAATTTGATGAAATTCGTACATGTAGCTATTAATAGTATAAAGCTATCCAGCTGGATCATAGCACATGTTTTCTACTGTTATTTTTAGACAATGATGGAAACAGACTTCTGTAATCCACAGTTGTATAGTTGGGAGATTGTATTATTAGACTAACATGTCAATAGGTCACATTACAGAATTTAATTCTCCATTCTTTTTCACGTTTCTTTTTTTTTTTCTTGATTCCTGCTCTCTGCATGTCCACCTCTTCCCTCTTACTTTTAAATAATGCAAAGACCAAATAACTGTGCCAGCCAATCAGCAATTGTCTTTCATGGTTTTGTCTACCTTCAATCAATGAGGGTAGGCTTTACTTTGTGTATTATTGATGTCCTTTACTCCACTTCTTTTTTTTATTTGTCAGTTAAATTAATGGAGTGCCCTATTGCAAAAAATGGCCTGGTCATTAGGGTGGCAAATCCTTACAGTCCTTACGTGGTTCATATCCTTTACTCCACCTTGATTTGGGTTCATGGATCTTTAGACACTTCAAATGAGAGTCTGTCACTTTACCTATTTAGGGCAAAATGTCAGGTTCTTTTATAAGAAGAACCCCCACCTGCTTCACTGCACTTCCCTGTTGCTCTATTCCTCCTTTAGAACCCTTAGTAAACATAAGGGGCCTCCAAATGTAGGTAAGCATCTGACTTATTCCAAGGATGCAGTGCTCTGGTCTGTGTGTGTACGTTTATTTTTTATTTACCCCAAGTATGATCCCTTTTTGCCTGGCTAGACTTTTTTTTCTTGCTAATAATTTATTTAAAAGCAAAAAAAAAATTCTAAACCCCAATTTTTTTTTTCATTTTGGCTAGATGGCTACAGTTGGGAATGATTAAAATCCTGACTTTTTTTTACTTTCTGTAATTTCCCTTCACATCCTGTCTCAAAGATACAACAAAGACATTTCTTTAAAGCTGTCACCAGAACCAGAACCAAAGTCCTTCAATTTAAGATTTCCCCTCCTGTTCTGGCGATACATTACTATAAATTTTTAGCTTTAGGGAAGGAGGGTAAATCTCGCCCGTGAGGCAACAGATAGCAGTTAAAATATGATAGAAGGTCCATTAGGAGCGCCCGGGCTCCACCCCTTTTCTCCATGCATCGATGCTGCTGTCATCCCCTATTTAGGCATCCGGCCCCTTTCAGGACGTCGGGTGCCTGAATTACAGTGGCGAGGGTGTTTTTTTGTTTTTTTTTAAGCACTTGATTGGAGCCATAGGCTGTAAAAGGCTTCAAAATATGTGGGATTGTGACGCAGATCATTGCACCATGAGCCTACCCAGATGTTACAACAGCGAATGAACATTCACTGTTGTAATACTGATCCTCAATCTGGCCAATCAGAAGCTGGCGTGAGATCTGTTTTCCGATTGGCAAAAAAGAGAGGAGTCCTGATTTGCCACTGAGAAGGAGGGGGGAAACAGAAGCCAGAGCCGTTGACTGTGGAAAGCAGGAGAAGCCGGGAGAGCTGGCACTGAGAGCCGATGGACAGACGTGGGAAAAATACCACAAGCCGCCACTGGTCTAACCCCTTGCCACTTTATCTAAAACGAATAAATAAGAAGATTTGACTCATCAGTAAAGAAGAAAAAGAAAGAAAATTCCTTCCCTGTTCTTTCTTCCACAGAGTGAAATAGCTGACCTTTTTATGTGGAGCATTTTTTTATTTATTTCTTATCTCATCAGCCCACCCTGTTCCCTCCATTCTAGCCTAGACAAAAACGACATGCCCCCAAAGCTCCCTGGGATATGCATGTCACAGCTTTTACACACTGTGTATGGAGAAGCAAAGGACTGGCGCGTCATCAGGAGTCCGCCTGCCTGAACTTAGAAGAGACAGCTGGATCCTGATGACATTAAAAAAAAAAGATGGCAGCCCTGGAACCAGTGTATGGCAGCTGAGTGACAGATCACTTCAGGACAATGCTACATTTACTAGGCAGGTGAATTCAGGATAAAAGGAGAAGAATCAATTTAAAAGGAAATTGACTTCAATTTAAGATTTCCCCTCCTGTTCTGGCGATACATTACTATAAATTTTTAGCTTTAGGGAAGGAGGGTAAATCTCGCCCGTGAGGCAACAGATAGCAGTTAAAATATGATAGAGGGTCCATTAGGAGCGCCCGGGCTCCACCCCTTTTCTCCATGCATCGATGCTGCTGTCATCCCCTATTTAGGCATCCGGCCCCTTTCAGGACGTCGGGTGCCTGAATTACAGTGGCGAGGGTGTTTTTTTGTTTTTTTTTAAGCACTTGATTGAAGCCATAGGCTGTAAAAGGCTTCAAAATATGTGGGATTGTGACGCAGATCATTGCACCATGAGCCTACCCAGATGTTACAACAGCGAATGAACATTCACTGTTGTAATACTGATTAGGGTTGTCCAGATACCGATACTAGTATCGGTATCGGGACCGATACCGAGTATTTGCGGGAGTACTCGTACTCGCGCAAATGCTCCCGATACCTAAATAGAATACTTTTTTTGTATTTATCAACATGTTCTATGAAAATTATTTGAGTTTTTTACTACTGCGTGACAAGCAAATAAAACATTTTTATTCATTTTTACTCATTTTTATTCTTTTATAATGTCTTGAGTTAGAGTTCTTCATAATTCTAAAGAAAATATCCTTAGTCTGTATTGTGGTTTGAAAACTGTCACATGACATTTAAAAAAAGTATCGGTATTCGGTATCGGCGACTACATGAAAAAAAGTATCGGTACTTGTACTCGGTCCTAAAAAAGTGGTATCGGGACAACCCTAATACTGATCCTCAATCTGGCCAATCAGAAGCTGGCGTGAGATCTGTTTTCCGATTGGCAAAAAAGAGAGGAGTCCTGATTTGCCACTGAGAAGGAGGGGGGAAACAGAAGCCAGAGCCGTTGACTGTGGAAAGCAGGAGAAGCCGGGAGAGCTGGCACTGAGAGCCGATGGACAGACGTGGGAAAAATACCACAAGCCGCCACTGGTCTAACCCCTTGCCACTTTATCTAAAACGAATAAATAAGAAGATTTGACTCATCAGTAAAGAAGAAAAAGAAAGAAAATTCCTTCCCTGTTCTTTCTTCCACAGAGTGAAATAGCTGACCTTTTTATGTGGAGCATTTTTTATTTATTTCTTATCTCATCAGCCCACCCTGTTCCCTCCATTCTAGCCTAGACAAAAACGACATGCCCCCAAAGCTCCCTGGGATATGCATGTCACAGCTTTTACACACTGTGTATGGAGAAGCAAAGGACTGGCGCGTCATCAGGAGTCCGCCTGCCTGAACTTAGAAGAGACAGCTGGATCCTGATGACATAAAAAAAAAAAGATGGCAGCCCTGGAACCAGTGTATGGCAGCTGAGTGACAGATCACTTCAGGACAATGCTACATTTACTAGGCAGGTGAATTCAGGATAAAAGGAGAAGAATCAATTTAAAAGGAAATTGACACAGGGAGAGTGAAGTTAAGCTTTTAGAAAGCTCACCAAATCCTAAGGTAATAACAGAAGTCTATGGTTTAGTGCAGGTAACCCTGCGGATCAGTTTGAAAGCAGCCCACTAACCACTGCAGAACAGACATGCCCAGGCCCGGACTGGGACAAAAAATAGGCCCGGGCATTTTAGACTGAGCAGCCCGGGGGGGGGGGGGGGGCACGCGGCGGGGGTTAATGATGGAATGCCCGCACAGAGAGAGAGACTGCTCCACATTTGTGGCACAGAGAGAGAAATCACTCCACATTGCTGGAACAGAGAGAAATCGTTGGACATTTGCCATTGTTGTACTGAATGAAGTCAGTTGATAGATCGGAGTCTGTATAACCAGTCTGCAAATTGATAGATTGAAATTTCTGCTGAACTGGCAGAATTTCAATCTATTTATGATGGCCTAAGCCCACCAGTCTCTGAGTTTAATAATATCCTCAAATCTTCTGAAAGGGGTTCTCAACTTAGGTTTAGAAATTCCCTTTGAACTCCACCTTAATTCCAGAACTCTCATTATGTATTAGATGTGCAAAGAATAAGGTGAGAGAACATCTAATACCTATAAAGAGTAATAAAAATAAGGTGGAGTACAAAGTGAAATATCTGGAGGGACTGGCTAAGATTAAAACAGGCAGGGAGGAAATTGGGCATCACCTCCTTACTGTCTGTCAAATGCCTCTGAAAAATGACATGAGAATTGTGAGTATCTGTGAGTGTAAGCCTTTTGGCTCACACTGGTGATCAACATTTTTTTGGGGGGAAGCAATCAAACTGAACAAAAACATCAAATGCAGCCACTGTGCCCCATCAAATGCAGCCACTGTGCCCCATCAAATGCAGCCACTGTGCCCCATCAAATGCAGCCACTGTGCCCCATCAAATGCAGCCACTGTGCCCCATTATATGCAGCCACTGTGCCCCATTATATGCAGCCACTGTGCCCCATTATATGCAGCCACTTTGTCCCATCAAATTCAGCTGTTGTGCCCCATCAAATGCAGCCACTGTGCCCCATCAAATGCAGCCACTGTGCCCCATCAAATGCAGCCACTTTGTCCCAACAAATGCAGCCACTTTGTCCCAACAAATGCAGCCACTTTGTCCCATCAAATGCAGCCACTGTGCCCCATCAAATGCAGCCATGAATCTATCCATTTTACATATGGGGGTGGCATAATGGAGGGGGCAGTGCCTGTGTGCCCTTAATGGACAGGCCGCCACTGTGGCGGTTTTCCATAGCCCCAGTCCCTCAGACTTCTAATTAGAAATTGTGCGTTTTTGCTGCATTTTTTGGAATTGCACCACAGATGCGGCATGCAGGACTTTTTGTGCACTTTCAGGACATGCAGCAGAAATGTACAACCTAATAGAAGTCTATGGGACTGGAGGGTAACATGCCAGAACACCAGCACTGCAGCTAAACTGCAGCTTGCCAGTGTGAACCCACATCATAACATCTAGGAGGGCAAGAAACTGTCACAGGCTGCTGTAATATAACACTTAATATGCAGAGAGGGGGACGTGGCCAGTGGACAATCCACAACTTGTGGCAGGTGACGTGGCCAGGTGATTTGGCAAGTGGATAATCCACTTGTGGCAGGTGACGTGACAAGTGGACAATCCACAACTTGTGGCAGGTGTCGTGGTCAGGTGACGTGGCAAGTGGACAATCCACAACTTGTGGCAGGTGACATGGTCAGTTGACGTGGCAGATGACGTGGCAAGTGGACAATACACAACTTGAGGCAGGTGACGTGGCAAGTGGACAATCCACAACTTGTGGCAGGTGACGTGGCCAGTTGACGTGGCAGGTGACATGGCCAGTGGACATTCCACAACTTGTGGCAGGTGACGTGGCCAGGTGATGTGGCAGGTGACGTGGCCAGGTGACATGGCAAGTGGACAATCCACAACTTGTGGCAGGTGACGTGGCCAGTGGACAATCCACAACTTGTGGCAGGTGGCGTGGCCAGGTGACATGGCAGATGACGTGGCAAGTGGACAATACACAACTTGCGGCAGGTGACGTGGCCAGTTGACGTGGCAGGTGACGTGGCCAATGGACATTCCACAACTTGTGGCAGGTGACGTGGCCAGGTGATGTGGCAGGTGACGTGGCAGGTGACGTGGCCAGGTGACATGGTAAGTGGACAACCCACAACTTGTGGCAGGTGGCGTGGCCAGGTGACATGGCACATGACATGGCAAGTGGACAATACACAACTTGAAGCAGGTGACGTGGCAAGTGGAAAATCCACAACTTGTGGTAGGTGACGTGGCCAGGTGATGTGGCAGGTGACGTGGCCAGGTCACGTGGCCAGTGGACAATCCACAACTTGTGGCAATTGACGTGGCCAGTTGACGTGGCAGGTGACGTGGCCAGTGGACAATCCACAACTTGTGGCAGGTGACGTGGCCAGGTGATTTGACAAGTGCATAATCCACTTGTGGCAGGTGACGTGGCAAGTGGACAATCCACAACTTGTGGCAGGTGTCGTGGTCAGGTGACGTGGCAAGTGGACAATCCACAACTTGTGGCAGGTGACGTGGCCAGTTGACGTGGCAGGTGACGTGGCCAGTGGACAATCCACAACTTGTGGCAGGTGATGTGGCAGGTGACGTGGCCAGGTGACATGGCAAGTGGACAATCCACAACTTGTGGCAGGTGACGTGGCCAGGTGACATGGCAGGTGACGTGGCCAATCCACAACTTGTGGCAGGTGACGTGGCCAGGTGATTTGGCAAGTGCATAATCCACTTGTGGCAGGTGACGTGGCAAGTGGACAATCCACAACTTGTGGCAGGTGTCGTGGTCAGGTGACGTGGCAAGTGGACAATCCACAACTTGTGGCAGGTGACGTGGCCAGTTGACGTGGCAGGTGACGTGGCCAGTGGACATTCCACAACTTGTGGCAGGTGACGTGGCCAGGTGATGTGGCAGGTGACGTGGCCAGGTGACGTGGCAAGTGGACAATCCACAACTTGTGGCAGGGGACGTGGCCAGGTGACGTGGCCAGTGGACAATCCACAACTTGTGGCAGGTGGCGTGGCCAGATGACGTGGCAAGTGGGCAATACACAACTTGAGGTAGGTGACGTGGCAAGTGGACAATCCACAACTTGTGGCAGGTGACGTGGCCAGTTGACGTGGCAGGTGACGTGGCCAATGGACATTACACAACTTGTGGCAGGTGACGTGGCCAGGTGATGTGGCAGGTGACGTGGCCAGGTGACGTGGCAGGTGACGTGGCCAGGTGACATGGCAAGTGGACAAAACACAACTTTGAAGCAGGTGACGTGGCAAGTGGAAAATCCACAACTTGTGGTAGGTGACGTGGCCAGGTGATGTGGCAGGTGACGTGGCCAGGTCACGTGGCCAGTGGACAATCCACAACTTGTGGCAATTGACGTGGCCAGGTGATTTGGCAAGTGCATAATCCACTTGTGGCAGGTGACGTGGCAAGTGGACAATCCACAACTTGTGGTAGGTGACGTGGCCAGGTGATGTGGCAGGTGACGTGGCAGGTGACGTGGCCAGTGGACAATCCACAACTTGTGGCAGGTGACGTGGCCAGGTGATTTGGCAAGTGCATAATCCACTTGTGGCAGGTGACGTGGCAAGTGGACAATCCACAACTTGTGGCAGGTGTCGTGTCAGGTGACGTGGCAAGTGGACAATCCACAACTTGTGGCAGGTGATGTGGCCAGTTGACGTGGCAGGTGACGTGGCCAGTGGACAATCCACAACTTGTGGCAGGTGATGTGGCCAGGTGACGTGGCAGGTGACGTGGCCAGGTGACATGGCAAGTGGACAATCCACAACCTGTGGCAGGTGACGTGGCCAGGTGACATGGCAGGTAACGTGGCCAGTGGACAATCCACTGGCAGGTGGCGCACTCGGCCAGCTCAGTGGCCTTTTTGCAGGACATTAGAGCAGCCCAGGGGGCAAATGCATTCTTGCAACCCAGCCCAGTCCGCCCCAAGGGCCTTGGTACACCTCTGGGTAGAAGTGACATGCGGGCCGCCGAGGGCCGTTCGCGGGCCGGTACCGGCCCGCGGGCCGCCAAGGGCCATTCGCGGGCCGGTACCGGCCCGCGGGCCGCCGCGGCCCACCGGGCATATGCCCGGTATGCCCTATGGCCAGTCCGGGCCTGGACATGCCCATATAATCACTGTGATTTAAGTATTAAACAGACCTTTAATAACAGTCTTCCATTCAGGTATCATCCAGCTGTTGCTGTCCCAGGCAGAGTGCATGTCGTATCACTCCGCCTGTGACAGGAGCATTTAGCAATACAGGAAGCATTGGCTTATGCAGCTCTGCACTACAACCTCTTGCTTCCTCTACCGCTGGCTCCAATCACAGCACTGATGCTCTCGGATGGTGGGTCGGCAACCTGCAAGCTGGGCTAGAGCAGGAGGTCGCAGGCCACGGGTTGGGCACCCGTGCTCTAGTCCTCTTCGCCTTGCCTGATGGGCATGATGAACTTGCTATATGAGGTGTTTATCTTGACATAAAGGCCTTGTGACACTGGCAACAAGCAATGACACTGGTTTTACACAATACAAAAATATAGAATTTAAGAACCTCCTATTTTATTCTTTTTAAGTTTTAATATGTATGAACCTCCTGTTTTAATATGTTTTTAATGTTTGAATGACAGAATGATATTATGCTGTTTAACATTTAATAAGCTCACATGAAATGATCTCCTACAGAGTTATGACTCTAAAATATCTGCAATTTTATTGCCTAACATAGCAGTCATGAAATCTCATCTGAATTTAAAATGCAATAAGAGGATGGCTACATGAAAGAAGCAACAAGGTGATTATACCGAGCACCATTACGGTGTAAAAAAAGAAGCATCTGACATTCAAATTATGCACTGTTTGATGTTCTAAAATAAATCTGAAACACTCAGAACAAGCACACAATGGGTGCCATGGTATATTGTACAATAAGACATTCAACATCCCTTGCAGCATTATAAACCTGATATTTCCCGACTGTTTTACCATACCCGCTTGTTATGCTAGAAGCAGAATGGACTGAAATCATTTTAGAAAATAAGTCACTCTAACAAAATTTGTACTAGGTGCTAGCCAGCTCTTGGGTTCTATGAATGCAAGAATGTATTGCTTGCACTTATAGGCTTAATGCAGTGATAATAATTGGCACATTATTGTGAATAGGGATGAGCCCGATGTAAGTAACATAAGTTCAAATCGAACATCGGGTGTTTGCCAGTTTACCGAATAGCGAACAATTCGAAAGCCGCGGAACACCCTTTAAAAGTCTATGGGAGAAATCAAAAGTGCTAATTTTAAAGGTTAATATGCAAGGTATTGTCCCAAAAAGTGTTTGGGGACCTGGGTCCTGCCCCAGGGGACATGTATCAATGCAAAAAAAGTTTTAAAAACTGCAGTGATTTTAATAATGCTTAAAGTGAAACAATATGAGTAAAATATTCCTTTAAATTTCGTACCTGGGGGGGGGGGGGGCTATAGTATGCCTGTAAAGTAGCGCATGCTTCTCATGTATGAATATTGAGGGGACCCCTAACCAAAATAAAAAAAAATGCACGGGGGTCCCCCCAAATTCCATACCAGGCCCTTCAGGTCTGGTATGGATATTAAGGGGAACCCTGCGCCAATTTTTTTTTTAAAATGGCGTGGGATTCCCCCCAAAAATCCATACCAGACCCTTATCTGAGCACACAACCTGGCAGGCCGCAGGAAAAGAGGGGGGATGAGAGAGCGCCCCCCTCCTGAACCGTTCCAGGCCACATGCCCTCAACATGGGGAGGATGTCCCCATGTTGATGGGGACAAGGGCCTTATCCCCACAACCCTTGTCCGGTGGTTGTGGGGGTCTGCGGATGGGGGACTTATCAGAATCTGGAAGCCCCCTTTAACAAAGAGGACCCCCATATCCCGGCCCCCCCTATGTGAATTGGTAACGGGGTACATTGTACCCCTACCATTTCACAAAAAAGTGTCCAAAATCTTAAAAACCGCAGTACACAGCTTAGGACAAGTCCTTTATTAAAACAAAAAAAAAAACCTGAAAAAAAAGCAGACTCAACCCACGTTGCATCAGAGGGGGGCGGGGTCACCCATACATGTCACTGGGTAACCCCAGGTGCTTCCCTGTCGCGTCAGAGGGGGGCAGGGTCACCCACGCACGTGACGGGTGCCCCACGCCCTCAGCTATATAAGAGCTGTGAGGGCGAGAGCGCGCCATTCCGCGGGTGCCTCCCATAGAGGCAGGATCGAGTCAGCTTTTTTTTTCTTCTTCTTCTTCATTGTATCCACGCTGGAAATTGAGAATTTTTGACACTTTTTTGTGAAATGGCCTGGTATGGTTCAGGAGGGGGGGGCGCTCTCTCGTCCCCCATCTTTTCCTGCGGCCTGCCAGGTTGCATGCTCGGATAAGGGTCTGGTATGGATTTTTGGGGGGAGCCCCACGCCATTCTTTTTTTGGCGCAGGGTTCCCCTTAAAAACCATAAAAGACCTGAAGGGTCTGGAATAGATTTTGAGAGGGACCCCTACGCCATTTTTTTTTTATTTGGCGCAGGGTTCCCCTTAATATCCATACCGACAATTCATTATAAGCTACAAGTAGTTTTAAATGACTTTTGCATTGATACATGTCCCCTGGGGCAGGACCCAGGTCCCCAAACACTTTTGATGACAATAACTTGCAAATTAACCTTTGAGCCTCATGCACACTCGACGTTAAAATAACATTATAAAAACGCCAGTAGCTTTGCAGTGAGTTTTTCAACTTTATTTTGCTTTTTCAACGTTTTTCCAAAAGCGTTTTTTAGCGTTTATTTGCGTTTTTTAGCGTTTTCCGCGTTATCGTTTTTAGCGTTTTTTGGTTGAAGAAATTTTTTTTTTTTTTATCAATGGATCAAAAACGTTAAAAGGCGCCGGTGAGTGACATTTTGGGTGTTTATCAGCATTTATTGACGTTTATCAGCATTTATCAGCGTTAGAGCGTTTTTACAGCTGAAAAACGTCTCCCCAAACCCACTATTTTTTTTTTTTTTACTGTTCAAAAACGCCACTGCCCAAAACTGCTGATAACAGCCTATGGGCCAGATTCTGAAAGGACTTACGACAGCGCAGCGCCATGTACGCCGTCGTAAGTCCGAATCCAACCCGTCGTATCTATGCGCCTGATTCTTAGAATCAGTTACGCATTGATATCCATTAGATCCGACAGTTGTAAGTCTCTTACGCCGTCGGATCTTAACTGCATTTTTTTGTTGACCGCTAGGTGGCGCTTCCGTCAAATTCCGCGTCGAGTATGCAAATTAGCTAGATACGCGAATTCCCGAACATACGCGCGGCCGACGCAGTAAAGTTACAACGTTTACGTTAGGCTTTTCCCGGCGTAAAATTGCCCCTGCTATATGAGGCGCAGCCAATGTTAAGTATGGCCGTCGTTCCCACGTCGAAATTTGAAAGAGTTACGTTGTTTGCGTAAGTCGTCCGCGAAACCAATGAGGTCCTTGCGGCGTACTTTGGAGCAATGCACACTGGGAAATTCCACAGACGGCGCATGCGCCGTTCCGCAAAAACGTCAATCACGTCGGGTCACAGTAGTTTTACATAAAACCCCCCCCTGATCCAAATTTGAATTAGGCGGGCTTACGCCGGCCGATTTACGCTAACGCCGCCGCAACTTACGGAGCAAGTGCTTTGAGAATACAGCACTTGCCGTGTAAGTTGCGGAGGTGTAACTTAAATCAGATACGATACGCCCGCACAATTTTACGCGGCTCTACGTGAATCCGGGCCTATGTGTGCATGGACACATAGGGTAACATGATGGAGAGTTTATTAACTGTAGAAAAAAATGTCTACTGCCAAAAACAGCTGCCAAAAACGTCCAGTGTGCATGAGGCCTTAAAATTAGCACAGTGTTTGCGTGTTCGCTGCTGCGAACTGAACGGTGTTCAGCTCATCCCTAATTGTGAAGTGAAAGGAAAATTATAAATGTTTTTCAAAATTAAAAAAAAATATATATATATCTGAAAAGTGTGGCGTGCATTTGTATTCAGCCCCCTTTACTCTGATACCCCTAACTAAAATCTAGTGGAACCAATATCCTTCAGAAGTCACCTATATAGTAAATAGAGTACACATGTGTGTAATTTAATTTCAGTTTAAATACAGCTGTTCTGTGAAGCCCTCAGAGGTTTGTTAGAGCGCCTTTGTGAACAAACAGCATAATAAGGGGGCTCTAGTAGTAATAGATACATAGAAAATGTATTAATTATTAAATAAAAAAAAGGAAGTCATTGTAATAATAACAACAAAGAGTCATGTGTTATGGTTTGAGATTATGCAATCCCCGTCATACTTACCAAAAGAACCCCCAGAGGGGTGAACACCGAGCTATCTCAGTACCGTGGTGGAGGAGGTTCTGTGTGACCACAGAGGGCATCCAGGGACCAGGCTACAAGAGAATACACAAAAAGGACAGAATAATAAATGTTGTATACTAGGACATAAATTATTTTCTATGTATCGATTACACTTGAACACTGGTGATTTGTATGTCCCCTGAGGAGGCCATTGATCAATTATATGTATATATATACTTTGGCGAGTATATTTATTCTATATAATTACTCTGCTTATTTTTTTTTATTGTATGTGTATATTTTCCTATGTAATAAAATATTTATATTTTTATTAATTTTGCAATTTATATTGTTTTTTTGGCAACGTTATAATCCCATTAACCCTTTCGCTATTACAGTTATTCCAGCACTGTGATAATGACTCACATGTGTACCATGTCATGTAGACAGAAGGCATCTCATGGGGTCCCCTACTGGCCACGGGCCGCGCGAGAGTGCCCGAATGGTCAGTCTACCCCTGTCCTGAACACACCATCCCCATTGTGAAACATGGTGGTGGCAGCATCATGTTGTGGGGATGCTTTTCTTTAGCAGGGTCAGAGTTGATGGGACGATGGATTGAGTCTGCAAAAGACTTGAGACTGGGGCAGAAGTTCACCTTTCAGCAGGACAAAAACCCTAAACATACAACTAGAGCTACAATGGAATGGTTTAGAATCAAAGCATATTCATGTGTTAGAATGGCCCAGTCAGAGTCCAGACCTAAATCCAATTGAGAATCTGTGGCAAGACTTGAACATTGCTGTTCACAGATGCTCTCCATTCAATCTGACAGAGCTTGAGCTATTTTGCAAAGAGGAATGGGCAAACATTGACTCTCTAAATGTGAAAAGCTGGTAGAGAAACATACCCAAAAAGACTTACAACTGTAATTGCAGCGAAAGGTGGTTCTACAAAGTATTGACTCGGAGGGGCTGAATACAAATGCACACCATACTTTTCAGATATTTTTTTGTAAAAACAAAATTGAAAATCATTCATAATTTTCCTTCCACTTCACAATTATGTGTTGTGTTGGTTTATCATATTAAATCCCAATAAAATACATTTATTTTTTAGGTTGTAACATGGCAAAATGTGGAAAATTTCAAGGGGTAGGAATACTTTTTCAAGGCACTGAAAATGCAAAATAAATGAAAGTGATTTTTTTCAGCCAGTCTAATTAAAATTAAGGTTTTAGTCAGAAATATTATGTTTATCAGCAATGAAAAAAAAGGAGATATCTAATATCCCTTCCAACCACAAACTATAGTTTATTTAGTAAGACATCAATAAAAGATGAACAATGGGCAGCTATAAAAGATACATGTTAATGCAGCTTTGTGTAGCGCTACTCCCAAAGTAGCCGCTTGGTAATTTTGGTTCCCTGTTCTGCGCCTCGTCTCCAAGAACAACCTTGGCCCTTCTGACATACCTGGTTAAATGAAAGGCACTGCAAGCACTTATAAGAATACAAGTATAAACATCTTTAACTTTACTGTGATTTAGCACCAGGAAATAGACAAAAGACTGTTTAGTGGTAAATTAACTCAATGTATTGGTACAGATTAGAGTAAATGATGGTATGAGCATAAATGAGCATAAGGGAGGTAGAATTCAGGCACAATTTGCCAGACAATCTAATCACTATGCCAAAGTAACTTAGAATAGAGTTCTGTTCCACTGGAATATAATCAACTCATAACTCAGTAAAGTTAGCAATAAACAGTGCATATAAGCATTAACTGCAATGTGATCAAAAATACTGTGATTAGTCTAGTACAGTCTTATGCCGCGTACACACCATCATTTTTCCTGACGTTTAAAAAGCCGTCGTTTTTCACGGCGTGATTCCTCTCCATCCTGACTTGCATACACACGTTCATGCAAAAAAACGTCTGACCAAAGCGTGCTGATGTGCAACACGTACGACGGGACTATAAAGGGGAAGTTCTTTTAAAATGGCGCCACCCTTTGGGCTGATTTTGCTGATCCTTGTGTTAGTAAAAGTTTGGTGAGAGACGATTCGCGCTTTTCAGTCTTTGTGCTTTTCAGTCCATTACAGAGTTACGAATTTGCTGTCTCCATTCTGAACGCTAGTTTTACCAGAATGAGAGCTCCTGTCTCATACTTGATTCTGAGCATGCACGTTTTTTTCGGAAAAGCATACACACGACACTTTTTTCGCAACTGTTCGGAAACACGACAAGTAAAAAGAGAGCTGGTTCAATTTTTTGGAGGGCAGTTTCGTCGAGAAAACTGCTAGGGAGCATACATACACCGGTTTTCTCGACCAATATAAAAAATGGCAGTTTTCTCGTCGTGTGTACAAGGCATAAGAGAATGGCTAGGATATGGTGCAATGTCCCCTGAAAGGTACCCCTTAGCACAAGCAATAGGTAAAGGTCTCTGCGTACCAGCTGTAAAGGAGACATTCTTAGTCCTAACTCTTCAGCCAGCTAGTGCTGGGGCCAAGTTGTACTTTTGGTGCACATAATAATAGTCCCAGTCAAACTTGCAGGCAGCCGTAAGGCTACTAGGTGACTGTACGGACAGTTCCCATGGGGCTCAGTCTCTCTAACAGCAGATAGTAAATCCCTGCAGCAAGAGCTCATCAGTCCCAGCAATATTGCAGCTCCCCATCTGGTAACACACCGCGATAATTCCACTCTCTGTTCTGCACCCAGGTAACTCTGTCAGTACCCCCAACTCAGCATTTTGAATCCTGCTCAGACTGCCGGTATGCAGCTATGATAGTGCATTTTGGACAGCAATGTGCACTTTTCAGTCTCCCTCACAGCAAGAGCAAGTTATCTCCTGTATAGTTCAGGAAAATGGAACTCTTTCCTTTTCTCCCAGCAATTTTCCTCTGGGGAATATAGTTCAAAACTTCTAGATCACCACAGCAGAGTCTCTCCTCCAGTCTACAGTTTCCACAGTGCATTGCTGCTTGACTTAGCCTTTTGACATTTTCCTTCTCAGAAGCTCCCTCCTCTCACTGAAACAGCTGTTAACCAGTTCAGCACTGCAGGGCAGCAGCTACAGAGAGCAGCTGCAGCCAGTGTTTCTCTTACTCCCTATTATTAGCCAAGCACCTGGCTATACCTGTAATCATTAAGACATAATTAAACATATTTTTAAGGCTTATCCCTGGGAAGGGAGCAATGCTCTCTTCAAGTGCTTTCCATGCAAGTGTTAAATGCTCATTTAGGTCTTGGGGACTATGAACAACTGTTTTATTTACCCAATGTCAGGTCACCTGTGGCCAGGTGACAAGTGCACCCCGTAGGGGTCAGGGATGCACCACAGTGAAGTGAACCCTATAGCCGACTACTGCTGGCAGGGAGGAAGCGTAACCCAAGATCACCCAGGGCGCAGAGTCTAAGACTCAGTTTTGTATTCACCAGAGCCTTTGATGGTAAGGATGGTCTTGGCCGCAACTGGGTCCAGGTCGCGTTCCCGGGATTCCTTAAGTCACACTCCGCAGGGAGAAAGGGGAAGCAGCCAGCAGGACAAACAGTGGTGATGGACAAGCCGAGGTCAGGGCAACAGGCAGACAAGGATAACCGTGGGACATGCAAATAGTCAGGGGCACAGGCAGACAAGGAAGTCGGGGACAAGCCAAAACGGTACACGGAAAGATGATCGTAGCACTCTGCAAACAGGAACTAGCAAACTACACTGCAGACAGGAACTAAGCATAGGAACACTGCTGAACAGCACTGCAGACCTGTAGAGCAACGGTTAATATAGGCTTCCTGGGATGGACTAGGGTGGAGCCATACAGAAAGAGGAAGTGATAAAAAGGGAAACCAGAACAGGGTCAGCCTCTAATGAACACATGGAGATCAGGTAAGCAGACAGACTTGATGCATATTCATGACACCCAATCCCCCACTGGCCTAGCAGCCGCATTGGACCTGATAATATCAGAGGACCTGCAAGTAGACCAGAACATATATGTAAAACGAAAATGTACTTAAAGAGAAACAATCCCTTTTTTCACTTCTAGGGTGTAGTGGGGGGGGGGGGGGTCAGGGGCTGTAGTGGGGGGTGTCAGGAGCTGTAGTTGAGATCTCAGGGGCTGTAGTGGGGGGTGTCAAGAGCTGTAGTTGAGGTCTCAGGGGCTGTAGTGGGGGTGTCAGGGGCACACTGGAACAGGGC
Organism: Rana temporaria; assembly: GCF_905171775.1. Lineage (NCBI taxonomy): Eukaryota > Metazoa > Chordata > Amphibia > Anura > Ranidae > Rana > Rana temporaria. The sequence continues at coordinate 415,900,969 of NC_053489.1, forward strand.
GGGCTATGCTCTCTGAGCTTAAGCCCCTTTTACTGTGGCTGCAAAATGTCTGTACAGTAATTGTAAGGCTCTTTACATAGACTCGCGGGTATGTCCTTACTCGCGAGTGTATGTAAAGAGAGTGTACTTAAAGAAGTGAGGTATGCCTGTACAAATTTCAAGCAGTGTTCATGTTGGTATGCAAAGTGAGGACAGCTGTGCTGCAAGGAAACGTGGATTGCTATTTGACCACTCTGCTGTCTGCTAGTATCTAATAATCATTATGACCCTAATTGGTAGACAGCTACATCACACCTATACAGTATTATATGGCCAAAAGTATGAGGACATCCCTCTAATCATTGAATTCAGGGAGTTTTGAATAAAGAATACTGTTAATACTACAACATACAAAGACACTTTAGACTATTGTGTGCTGCCAACCTTGTGAAAACAGTTTGGGGAAGGTGCTATTCTGTTACAGCATGACTTTACTAAATCAAGTGGTTCAAAAAGGGGGCAAGTACAACCCAGAAGCCCATGGTGTAGCGACTCGGCCCCTCACCCACTCTTCCTATTTTCCCCCTACTCCTGACCCCATCCCAGGCTGAAGCTCTACTCCAGGTACTGTCTGCTCACCGGGTGGGTCAAGCTTGACAGTGCCTGCTGCACCGACTCTGTGTTTTGAAACTGGCCGACAGGGGGTGGCTGGGGCCTGCTGGTGGGAGCCGGGGTGGCTCAGTTGGGACTGGCTTAGAGGGGAGAGCCACCTCTGAGGCATGGAGCTGGCCTCGGCTCAGACATGATGTACACTATCCATGCCGGGGGGGACAGCCTGCTCTCTGTCCTCGTCCTCATCCTTCACTCGGTAGGACACTGGCAGGGACTTTTTCCTCCTCTTCACCAAGAAGCCTTTAGGCATGTCTGTGGCAGAAGTGGTGCAGGCTTTTTACGGGGCCTTAGAGCAGGCCGAGGGGCAATTGCCCACCTGCCCCTGGGCCCACTCCACCCCTGCCCATGGTTTGATGAATTTGGGGTGGCGTATAATGCGTAGTCTGCACAGAGCCCTGACCTCAACCCTTTGGGATAAACTGAAACCCAGATTACAAGCCAGGACTTCTCATCTAGCATATGTACCTGACCTCACAAAAAGTATTTGGCTAAATGGTCACAAATTCCCACAGATACACTATAAAATGAAATGCTTTTCCTTAAGAGTGGAATTAGCAAAGACAGATTTTTTTAATCCCTGTCTCGTTGCATTGATTCAACAAATTATTAACACAACTCCCTTCAATTGTAAGCTATTTAAAGCCCTACTCTGCACCTTGGCATGCTGGGTGTCTTTTTAACCCCTAAGAGAAGCAACACTGGAACAGTTACTGGATGAATCTGTGGGGGACAGCATCAGTGATAGGATGAGCAGTCTGAGCTGCTTTTTTATTTTAAGGGCTGTTGATGAAGTATTTTCCCCCAAACTGAAATGGAGTCTTCAAGTGGTTATAAAGGCTCAAGGTTTTTTACCTTCATGCAATCTATGCATGAAGGTAAAAAAAAACTCCTCTGTGTAGCTACCTCCACAGCCCCCCTAATACTTACCTAAGCACGAGAGCCTCAGCTCTCTGGGGACTTTCCGTCCTCATTGGCCGGAACAGCAGTGGGAACCAATGACTCCTGCTACTGTCAATCACAGCCTGTGAGCCAATGAGAAGAGATGAGGGGGGGGGCAAGTCACAGCTCTGTGTGTAAATGGACATGCAGAGCAGTGTCTTGGGAACGGGCCTGCTCGGGTGCCCCCTCTGCAAGCTGCTTTTTCTGGGGGCACTTGGTAGGAGGGAGGGGCCAGGAGTGCAAGAGGGTGACACGAGAAGAGAAGGGATCGGGGATGCTCTGTGCAAAACCACTGTGCAGAGCAGCTAAGTATAATATGTTATATATATATATATATATATATATTGCGAAGGACTAGCATCAAGTGTAGAGCTTGAAGGACACCAACACTCACTGGTTCTTCTTTTAAGGGGTATGTTTGCCCATTTTTATTAAAAGAAGTTCAAAACAAAATCAAAGGTTTCCCCTGGCAGGGGGTTTTCACTGTCCATACTGGTAATGATTAATTCAGCCTCCTGGCTTATACATACAGCAGTGCTGCTCAGGCCTTCCACTTCAGGCTCTCATCTGTCTCCTACAAATTATTTCCTTGCCAATACTGTCCATTTAGATAGCAGCCCCTCACTGCTCTGATCCTCAGACTTCTCAGGTCTCTAGCTTCCACTGTGCACACAAGCACCCTCTGTCTTCCCCCGTGCACACCTGCACTCGTCGGGAGGGTGGAGCCCAGAACCCTGATCCTGACTCTACTATCAGGTCCACACACACCTGAACAATCAGTGTGCTGTTGAGTCTCAAAACCTGGATCCAGGACTGGGGATTTCATCCCATCTCTAAGATATCCCCAGGCTCCAGGTCCCAAAGTGGACTTTAGTAAATAATGAGGAAACTGAAAAGCCAGTTTCCTCCCAAATAAGCAAAAACACTGGAGCCCAGTGGCAGTGCGTCCATAGAGGGCGCCGGAGCGCCGCCCCCTCTCTCTTTCGCACCGCCACTGATACAATGCATTGCATGAATCTATGTATTGCCGCTGCCGCCGACTATTCAGATGGCCGGCCCCCTGGTGAATGCCGGCCATCTGAATGACGGCAGCTGGTTGGCTGTGGAAGTGCCTATCAGAGCCAGCCGGTCTGATAGGCTTTCCGATTACAGCCCTCAGGCTGTAATTGCCTTCCAAAAATGTATCCAAGGGACGCACGGGGGGTGTGTTCCTTGGATAAGACTGACAGGCGTCTCAGCCAATTATGTTCACCGGTTCTGATTACCAGTAACCTGATTGGCTGAAGCGCCATCGAGGGTGGGAGAAGACATAGAGGGACCATGGAAGGAGGATGGCCGACCCCAGAAAGGTAAGTGCCGGGCGGGGGGGGCAGCATTTTACAGGGCACAGTGGCGATAATTACTGGGGCACAGTGACGATAATTGGCACAGTGGTGACAATTGGCACAGTGGTGACAAAGGGCACAGTGGCGACAATTGGCACAGTGGCGACAATTGGACAATTGGCACAGTGGCGACAATTAAAGGGCACAGTGGCGACAATTGGCACAGTGGCGACAATTATAGGGCACAGTGACGACAAAGGGCACAGTGGCGACAATTAAAGGGCACAGTGGCGACAATTGATGGGTACAGTGGCTGCGCTTGATGGCATGGCACAGTGGCTGCGTTTGATGGCAATGCACAGTGACTGCACTTGATGGCATGGCACAGTGGTGACAATTGATGGCACAGTGGCTGCGTTTAAAGGCATGGCACAGTGGCTGCGTTTGATGGCATGGCACAGTGGTGACAATTGATGGCACAGTGGCTGCGTTTGATGGCATGGCACAGTGGCTGCGTTTGATGGCATGGCACAGTGGCTGCGTTTGATGGCATGGCACAGTGGCTGCTATTGATGGGCCCAGTGGCTGCATTTGATGGGCACAGTGGCAGCATTTGATGGGCACAGTGGCTGCATTTGATGGGCACAGTGGGGCTGCAATTGTTTTTGTTTTGTTTTTTCGTTTGTTTGTGCGCCCCCCCCAAAAAAAAAATTGAGCACCAGCCGCCACTGCTGGAGCCCCTCAACCTGCCTGGTTGAGAACCCTGTATTCATACACTGGTGGGGTACCACACTACCACAATATATATATAAATATATATATATATATATATATATATATATATATATATATATATATATATATATATATATATATATATATATAAACATTGATATCACTTTAAATATGAATGTGGAATCATCTATTTTGTGCCTTCATTCACTTAATTGTAGTCTGTACCCTTCTGTTATTTTGTTACACATGCCTGCCTATGTAAAAACAGAACACTTTACCTTCTTTCACCCAATGCATGCAGTGATACTGTTGCTTCACATTCAGGTTTGAAATATGTTCATAAAGGTTCCAGTTTGCAATGTAATTTCTATTTCACAAAGGTCAGGGTTGTTTGCGCAACTTCACTATTTTATGTACAGTACATATGGACTGTGCTTGTAAAGATCAGTATACACTACTGTATATGTTGGTTGTCTGCTACCCTTGTCCCCTAGGACATTTTGTGAATGTGATCTGCTTTTAACAAGTTCATATGGTGACTGAAAATAACTGTGCTGACAACTTTATTGTTAGAAAAAAAAAATCTGTTACATTTCATTTCAAGGTAAAGTAAAAGGAAAATATGCAGAACATTTCTGCTATACATGCACATTACCCCATGTACTTTCCCTTTAAATAGACCCTGTCACCAACTTCCAAAATTGCAGGTAAAAGCTCAGAAACATCAGGTAATTCACATGCTTACTTGCAGTATTTTTCCTTTTCATACATTTTTAATCACTTGCATTTAGCCTTTGAAATTAAAAAAAAATTGCCAAATCAATTTATTAGTACAGCCCTCGTCCTCCTTGACGGTCATAGCCGTGCTCTCTGTGCTGGCCTAGCTCCTCCACCCCTCCCCTTATCTCCCTACATAACCTTTTTTTTGTATTAGCCAGGAGAGGAGTGATAAGCAATACTATACTGTAGAATCACTTTTCTAGAGTGGTGGTGCCTGTAAGCAGTAAGGGCTTTTGAGCAGTGGCGGTTCGTCCATAGAGGGTGCTGGAGCGCCGCCCCCTCTGGCTCCCGCACACACCACTGACTAATAACATTGATTCATGCATTGCATGAATCGATGTTATTGTTGCCGCTGGCCGGATTCAGATGGTCGGATATCAGCGCCGACCACCTGAATAGCGGCAGCTGGTTGGCTGTACGGAAGTGCCTATCAGAGCCAGCGGCTCTGATAGGCTTTCTGAGTACAGCCCTCAGCCTTCCGGATGCTTATCCAGGGAACGTACCGGGGTGCGTTCCTCGGAAAAGACTGTCAGGCGTCTCAGCCAATCAGGTTGACCGGTTCTGGCTATCGGTAACCTGATTGGCAAAAACCGCCCGGGACACACACAGCTGACACCGCCAGTGACACCGTTGCCAGTAACACCGCCGCCAGTGACACCACACCGTTGCCACCACCGCCCAGGTATTGTGTCTTAGTTTCTATTTGTTCTTCCCAGGCGCAGTAATACACAGGGAAGCGGACACAGAACCTAGACGGCCCGGGTGCAGGGGGGGAGGGGGCCCTGAAATCTCTAGGAATGGAATAGCTCTGCTTACATTTTGCTTAGATGTGAATTGTAAGCGATTGATTTTCTAGAAATGCTCGACGTCTGGATTCCCATTGTGTCCCACGATGCCCGACCCCCCCCAGTGTGGTGACGCTTGGGGCCTGAAAAAGATGATGGGCCCCTCTGGGGCAGGATTGGGCATTTTCAGTCCCTATAGCCCCTGAAAAAGGCACAAAAATGCACCCAGTTTATTGTCTCTTCTCCATCTGCCAGGATGGCATTTATTGTTTATAGAAAATTGATGCCAGTTATAGAATATAGAGGGCATTTATAGTTTATAGCATATAAATGGTATTTATTGTTTATAGAATATCAATGGCATTTATAGAATATAGAGGGCATTTATAGTTTATGCTGGCATGGCACAGTGACTGCATTTGATGGCATGGCACAGTGGCTGCATTTGATGGCATGGCACACTGGTGACAATTGATGGCACACTGGTGACAATTGATGGGCACAGTGGCTGCGGGCACAGTGAGGCTGCAATTTTTTTTTTCGTTTGCGCCCCCCCCAAAAATTTTGAGCACCAGCCGCCACTGCTTTTGAGTGTCTACACAAGGGAGTTTTTACCGATAAATAACATATATAAAATATGTTAAATGCACATATAATCTTATGGATTTTTTTTGTTGAAATTAATGGTCTGCCCACAGAGATGTTTTAAAGATCCATTGCCCGTTTGTCTTTTACTAAACTACATAAACTCACTCACTATCATATCTCTAAAACGTAGACCTCAAGTATTATGTTGTCTAATGCCGCGTACACACCATCACTTTATGTGATGAAAAAAAATGACGTTTTTAAAAACGTCACTTTAATTGACTGTGTGTGGGGGAAAACGTCGTTTTATGTCTTGTAAAAAACGACCAAAAAAAATTTAAGCATGCTTCAATTTTATGTGTCGTTTTTCAAAAGTGCACTTTTTACTTCACAGAAATTGACCGTGTGTAGCAAAAAAACGTCGTTTTCTAAGACGTTTTTTCATCCACGCATGCCCAGAAGCTACTTATGAAGCAAGCTTCAATGGTAAAACGTGGTGGAACGTAACCTCACTTTGCAAGATCATTGTGAGAAAACGATGGTGTGTAGGCAACTTCGTCTTTGAAAATTGAAGTTTCAAAAACGTCATTTTTTACTTCACAGAAAGTGTCGTTTTTTTTTCATCACATAAAGTGATGGTGTGTACGCGGCATAAGAACTAGGAGGGACATTATCCTTGAGATGTGAAAGATATATACTAATGTGCACACCACTATAAATTAAATAATGAATAATAAGTAGCTGCCAACATGAAATATGTTCTCATACACTGATATAGAAAGGTAAATGAATGTGACGCTTACTCATAAGATGAAACAGCTGGTAAAGTGCAAATATTCTTAACTTACAATATAAAAACATGTATATATAAATCTTCAATATGATAATCAATAAAACGGTTCTCATCAATTAATAAAGTACTCTGTGCCAATGCTTCTCAGTGCATCATAATTAATATAACAAAAGCAACAACTGTAATAAGAAGTGCAATAAAAGTCCATAAAGTGCTCAGTGTAAATACAGCTTCAGCAAACACACAATGGGGGTTATTTACGAAAGGCAAATCCACTTTGCACTACAAGTGCAAACTACAAGTGCAAAGTGCACTTGAAATGGAGCTGAAAGTGCACTTGGAAGTTCAGTCGCTGTAAATCTAAGGGGTAGATCTAAAATGAGGGGAAGCTCTGCTGATTTTATTATCCAATCATGTGCAAGCTAAAATGCTGTTTTTTATTTTCCTTGCATGTCCCCCTCAGATCTACAGCGACTGCACCTCCAAGTGCACTTTCGGTGCAATGCCCTTGTAACTTGCACTTTTAGGGCAAAGTGAATTTTCCTTTTGTAAATAACCCCCATAGTGTCAGCAATCACAGTGCACCGTAATTACATAAAATATCCACAGTAAAAATATAATATAAAGTGCAAAAAAGTGCTCAGTGTGAATCTTCAGTGCACCAAGTGCAGACCCATAGAACGATTTCTCTAATCATGCTTCACCATCCGTGCATAAAAGTGTGCGAAGCCTCTCACCTCAAAGGAAGACCCCTAAGGGTCTAGTCACACCAGTAGGAATATGTTTAGCAGGATCCACGAGTGAAGATTCTTTCCTTGGAATCCTCTCCTAAGCAATATGGCAGTGATCGCAGGACTGGGCAGACGTTTCAAACAAAAAGAGCTATTTCCCCCAACTCCTCCACATCTCATCAACCTGGCTCACATGCAATAAAAATAGGCTTCCATGTGTGGTATCTCAATAAACTATTTATTTAAAAAACAGTATAAATGTAAAAATACATCAAACGGCTTCCTTAAACGACAAGGACTTCCAGTCTCGGCCGCCACCAGAAGTGATGTTCACCCGGCTCCTCCCTACACGTTACATCACCACTCATGTGACTTTGTCAAGACCCTTGACAAATATAAACTTTGACTTCTATCATTTCCTACTAAAGCTTGTAGGAGAAATTTTCATTTCTCCTACAATTGTCTTATCAGGATCCAAGACCAACTGACCCTGTGTCTGAACAGTGCTGATGGGCCCTGTGCTGATCACATGCACCCTCCCAAGAAAGAAAAAACTCTATAGCAATACACACCAAACTGAGCATGTGCAGCCTGACTCTATAGACTGCAAATATCAGGTTATTTTTTTAAATCAGTGGAAGAAGAGGAGGATCAGAAAAGACAGGATCGAACAGCCTTTTTACACAATGCAGAGGATTAACCCCTTAGGTTCCACACTAAGGAGTATAGCAAGCATGCTTTACTGCATATATACACTGATTTAACTTTTTAATGTTTATTTGAGAAGAAGTTTATCAGGAGAGGGGTTTAGGTGATACTCCAAAATGATCAATAACAATGACAGTTGGACAAACTCACTAATCTTCCAAAAGCAGCTTTTCTGGAGGTAACAGGGAATGGCCAGTACAGGCGGTCCCCTATTTACAAACATGAGGCCCCGTACACACGACCGAGTTTCTCGGCAGAATTCAGCCAGAAACTCGATTGGAGCTGGATTCTGCCGAGAAACTCGGTCGTGTGTACACTTTTCAGCGAGGAAGCAGACGAGGAACTCGTCGGGCCAAATAGAGAACATGTTCTCTATTTCCTCGTTGTTCAATGAGGAAAGTTGGCCCGCCGAAATCCTCGGCGGCTTCAACACAGAACTCGATGTGTTTGGCACGTCGAGTTGCTCGGACGTGTGTATGGGGCCTAAGAGTTAATATGGGGAAAATGTATCTCCACTGATGCTTTATCACCAGTCCATGTTTTCCTAACAATCCAAAATGTTCTAAATCTAATTGTCATTGGGACAAGAAGTGTGGTGAAATCGTCTGAACAGTACACAGACAGCAAAACTAATGTTACAGGGGTGATAACCCTTCCCTATGATATCCAAAAAGCTTAAAAAAAAAATTTGGGCTGAAGCTACACTTAAAAAATGTACATTTCCCGACTTACAAACAGATTTAACGTAATAACAAACCTATAGTCTTGTCTTATCTTGTTTGTAACCCGGAGACTGCCTGTATATCTAGAATCCTACAGCAGCAGTACATATAGCCTCTTCTGGCACTTTGCTGACTTCTGGCACTTGCACAACTACAGGTACTAGTCTCCAAGAAGGTCTTTACTCATAGTGTTCCAGGAACTGCCTGCCAGCAAGCATCCACAGGTAGATCTTCAGTGAGGAAGATAAAAAGATTCTACTTCAGACCAAGAATTCAGTGCATGTAATCCAATGACAATCTTCTACAGGACCTCAGCCTAGCAGTTGCTCTGCCTCTAGGGGCAGCAGCCCTAAGAGAACTGGAACTCTCCCTAGAAGAAAAAGAACACACTGGTGAGGCATACCAAACATTTATCACTTCTCCAGCCACCTTCTGAGCACTTTTTTAAGGAATTTGTTGGGGCATAATAAATATTTATATTGGTCATTTAAATTTCCATACCCTATATTTTGGACTCTTCTTCCAGAAGCTGGGAGGAGAAATCAAACTCCCTTTTTAAAAAAACGCACTAGCTGAAAATGCACAGATGTGAACCAGGTCCAAAGGAAACCATGTTAAATGGACTTTTTTTTGCAAAACGCAAAATGCACTAATAAATTGCATAGGTGGGGACCAAGTGTAAAGCAAAAGTGAAAACAATAGGCAACTTTTTTTTTTTGCTAAATATACAAAAGATGACACACTTACTCTAAAATTTTCAATAAAATGTATACTTTTTTCTACTAAATGTGGGCTTGGTTTTTCAAAACACTTTTAAATGACATTTCAGTTTGCCCATTAATTGCTTTTATTGATTGTAATTATTTCTCAATTATGTTGTCTTAAGCCTCGTACAAAAGATCGGATTTTCCAACGGAAATTGTGTGATGACAGACTGTTGACGGAAAATCCGATCGTTTGTATGCTCCATCAGGCAATTTTGTCGGTTTTTCCGCAAACAAATGTTTTATGGCAGACAATTGTCTGTTGTCGCATTTTCCGATTGTGTGGACAAAAGTCCAAAGTACAAATACGCATGCTCAGAAGCAATGCTCACCAAACACATCATTTGCAGAAGGTGCCCAAGGGGTGGCACTAAAGAGCTGAAAAAACACATAGTTTTGTGTTTGTTGGCCAACAATTGTGTGCCGTTTGTATGCAAGACAAATTCCTGGCCAACGCCCTTCGGACAAAAGTCCTACGCTTTGTCCACGGAAAATCCGATCTTGTGTATGAGGCTTTAGATAAGCCATTTTGACTTCATTATTTCACAGCTACAAATTTAAGACTTTGAGGTTTTTGAGGTTTTGGCTTCCGATTTGTCATAAGGTGTGTGTTCCATAAAATCTATGAATAATCAAAGTATCTCTGTGTTTCAAAAGTGTTAAATAAATGGAAACCTTAGTCACGGCACTGGTATACATAAGAGACCTCAGAACTTATTGCTATAAAAACACTTAGTCAGAGCTTCCTGTCTGAATGATGGAAGGAAGAAAGCCTTTTCCTGGTGGGAAAAGAAAATAGAGATCATAACTGTACACTTTTTTACATGTCTAGGTGACCTAATGATTTGTTTTTTCTCTGTATTTCAGTAACATGGAGCCCACGTAAAAAAAACATATTTTTTCCGTTTTGGATATAGTAGGGACAGGCAAAAGCTGTAATAAACCAAAAAGTAAACATTTATTTTATTGCAGCTTACCAAATCTTAGATGTGATGGCTGCATTTGTTTTCTATTTTAGGCACTCTTTCTTCTATTTTCATCTGGTGATCCAGCCATCAAGTCAATATAACAAGCTCTCTTACATTTAAGCCTAGAAAAACAACTGTAGAGCTTAAAAGGGTTGTATGAGTTAAGATTTTTTTTTTAAACAAACATGTTATACTTACCTCCACTGTGCAGTTCGTTTTGCACAGAGTGGCCCGATCGTCCTCTTCTGGGGTCCCACGATGGCTCTCCTGGCTCCTCCCTAACCCCCTCTGGGAAGCGTTCTCCCGAGGGGGTTACCTTGCAGCACGCTCCTGTGTAATACACTCACTGTCCCCCCAGCACACCGTATCATTGATTTGATTGACAGCAGCGGGAGCCAATGGCTGCAATGCTATTAATCTAACCAATGAACATGTCCTTTCACGGTCACATTCCCCAGTTGGCTCTGGGTGGAATCGAACCCAGGACCTCTCCATTGCTGGTCCAGGTCTTTGCCTCTGAGCCACTGCTCAGTGTTATTCTTCTTGCTGTCCGTTGGAGCCTGGTTCTGAACCTGTGCTACTTTGGACCAATCAGTGGCCTGAGCGGCCTATTTAAGCCAGCCCCTTCCTCCTTGCAAATTGCTGGTTCGTTGTCAGTGTTTGCTGCTGGAAACCTTATCTGTGGATATCCTGTTTACCTGACCCTTGGCTTGCTCTCTGGATTGCTGCTCTCCTCAACCCTGTGACCCCGGCTTGAACTTTGGACTGTCTGACTTCTCTACCCCTGACCTTGGCTTTGAACTTCGGATACCCTACCTGCTCCAACCCCTGACCTCGGCTTGTTCTCTGGATTATTCTTCAGTCTTGTTCCTGTTTGAGCACCTTCTGTTTGGACTATCTCCTGTGTGCTTCTGAACAGCCTCCAGTGAGCTTCGGCTATCCAGTTCCCGGTCCACCTTGGATTCCCTCCTGCCACTGGACCCGGTGCCTCTTGGTGCGTCCTTTCTTCTGTCTCAAACCCCAGCGGGTGGATCGCATCGAGTCGCAAAGGTGAGCCGCCCTTGGCATCTCGGCCTCGGTAAGTAACGTTCCTGACAATACGAACCAGCCAGATGTCTGAGGCCGACAGGGCACGCTCACCCTTTGAAACCCTGTGTCAACAGGTGTCTGTATTGACTGTTGCCGTTCAAAAATTGCAAGAAGGTAAACCCTTACATAATGGACTGACTAATAATATGGAGTCCGCAGACTTGTACAAAATGCTCACCTCCCTGGCTCTGCAAGTCTCCAGCCTGAACCATACCACTCTGGAACTACAACAAGAAGTTCAAATATTTAAAGGGACAGCACGCCCAACCCCGGAACCAGCATATTATGAGCCATTTGTTGTCATGCCAGAGAAATTTGATGGTAGCCGTGCATCCTTCTTGTGCTTTAAAACTGATTGTGAGCTGTTGTTTACCCTTAAACCTAGGACCTATGCCATGGACTATATTAAGGTTCGAGCTTCCATCAACTTGCTAACAGGGCAGATCAAATCGTGGGCTCATCTGCTGTTGCAGGAAAAGAGTCCAGTCTTGGACAGCTGGGAAACGTTCATGTCTGCTCTGGACTCATACATTCCTGTTTCCAAGAGGACCAGCGCTCCCAGGTCTGCTCTCAGTTCACGGGGCCTACGGGTACCCAGGGACAGGAAGCCCCAGTACAGTTATGACATCCAGCCAGCCCAGTGTGTGCCAAGTTATGAAGCTCTGTATGTGCCCAGCCATGAAGCTCCCCCACCACAAAGTCTTGACATTCCTGTGGATGCACACACGCCTACCTTGGAGGAGGAGGAACCCATGCAGATCGGGGCCATCCGGTCCAGCCTATCTGAGGTAGAAAGAGAGCGGAGGAGAGGATATGGACTTTGCTTTTATTGTGGTGCTAGCGGGCACCTTATATCGCTCTGCCCAACTCGCCCACCTCGGCCAAAGGTTCTTCAGGTGGGTACTATTGGGAGTTTTTTCTATGCCTCAGAATCTGTACCTACCTTCCCAGTTGAAGTTCCGGCTCCAGTGTCCCCAGTTCCGGCTCCAGTGTCCCCAGTTCCTGTGTCTCCAGCTCCAGTTCCTGTGTCCCCAGTTCCTGTGTCTCCAGTTGAAGTTCCTGTGTTTCCAGTTCCTCTGTTTCCAGTTCCTCTGTTTCCAGTTCCTGTGTTTCCAGTTCCTGTGTTTCCAGTTCCTGTGTCTCCAGTTCCTGTGGCTCCAGTGTCTTCAGTTCCTGTGTCCCCAGTTCCAGTGTCTTCAGTTCCTGTGTCCCCAGTTCCAGTTCTTGTGTCTTCAGTTTCTGTGTCCCCAGTTCCAGTTCTTGTGTCTTCAGTTTCTGTGTCCCCAGTTCCAGTTCTTGTGTCTTCAGTTCCTGTGTCCCCAGTTGAAGTTCCAGATCATATCTCCCCAAGTGAAGTTCTCCCTCCAGACTGCACATATGCCTCAAATGGTACCATGGTTCGTAAACAGGATCTGGTGACATTTGAACGGGCTTTACAAGCGATGAGGGCACCCCCTACCAGAACTTCAAGATCAACGAAGTCCAAAAAGAAAAAGTAAAAATCTACATGCTCCCTGTTTAATCTGAGCTTTCCATCAGGAGCATCCGGAACTGATGGACAGTTTGGGCGTCCGGAGTCCGCCCCTAAGGGGGCGGCACTGTCAGGGCACTAACCTTTCACGGTCATTCCCCAGTTGGCTCTGGGTGGAATCGAACCCAGGACCTCTCCATTGCTGGTCCAGGTCTTTGCCTCTGAGCCACTGCTCAGTGTTATTCTTCTTGCTGTCCGTTGGAGCCTGGTTCTGAACCTGTGCTACTTTGGACCAATCAGTGGCCTGAGCGGCCTATTTAAGCTAGCCCCTTCCTCCTTGCAAATTGCTGGTTCATTGTCAGTGTTTGCTGCTGGAAACCTTATCTGTGGATATCCTGTTTACCTGACCCTTGGCTTGCTCTCTGGATTGCTGCTCTCCTCAACCCTGTGACCCCGGCTTGAACTTTGGACTGTCTGACTTCTCTACCCCTGACCTTGGCTTTGAACTTCGGATACCCTACTTGCTCCAACCCCTGACCTTGGCTTGTTCTCTGGATTATTCTTCAGTCTTGTTCCTGTTTGAGCACCTTCTGTTTGGACTATCTCCTGTGTGCTTCTGAACAGCCTCCAGTGAGCTTCGGCTATCCAGTTCCCGGTCCACCTTGGATTCCCACCTGCCACTGGACCCGGTGCCTCTTGGTGCGTCCTTCCTTCTGTCTCAAACCCCAGCGGGTGGATCGCATCGAGTCGCAAAGGTGAGCCGCCCTTGGCATCTCTGCCTTGGTAAGTAACGTTCCTGACAGAACAGCCGAAAGAGCCATTTGGATAGCGAAGTTTGGGGCTCAGGTAAGTAAAACGGGGGCACGGTGGGGCCGGAGAGTACAAGGTGTTTTTTCACCTTAATGCATAGGATGCATTAAGGTGAAAAAACACGAAGCTTTACAACCACTTTAAGAGGAGAGCCTGTACTAGCAATCTGATGTTAGTGCAGCGATCTTCCAGCTGAGCTATTGTTTTCTGACAAGGGGGGCTGCCCCCTGCCAGAACATACCGGTCAGCGTGCTTAGCCGTTGGCTGAGAGCACTGTTCGGGAGCCAGTTGGTAGACCTTTTTCAGTAATGCCTCTTCGACAGGCTGTCTTCTGTCAGACAGGCTGCGGTACACACGGGCCGAATGTCACTCTATTAAACTGGCCGATTCGCCCAATATTCAGCCCGTGTGTACGGGGCTTTAGAGTGTTTAGACAAACCATTTAACAATGGCACGGGTGATAAAAATTTTTAAATTTTTTTATTTTATTTATATAAAACCTTTATCCCAAAAAGGTAAAAAAATACGTTGCTGTAAATTTTACCGTAACTGAATATTAGCTGGACTTCAGCTTTGATTTGTTACTGTATTTAAATTTGCTAGCACATCTAACACTCCCCTCCCCCAGACTGACAATGCTGTGCTTATTCATCCAGAGTGGTGTCTCTCTAATACAGGAGGTGTGTTACTGGCCAGATCACCAAGGGATGACAGAGAGGAAAAGTCTAAAAAAATAATCCTAACACAGCCACCACATTTACGGATTGGTAAACTGCAACATATAACATTTTTGGTTTGGGTTTTAATGCAGCTTTAAAACCGCTGTCAATTTTTTTTAGCTTTTATTTTGCACTTTTGTTTCACTTGCTGTCCCAAAGACATGAGCTAAAGAGTCTGATGCTGAGATCAAAAATTCATCACTAAGGCTGCGTACACACGATAAATTAAACCAATGAGAACAGTCTGATGGACCGTTTTCATCGGTCCAAACCGATCGTGTGTGGGCGCCATCGGTTATTTATCCATCGGTTAACCACTAGCCGACCAGCCACCGTCATTATACGGCGGCAGGTCGGCTCTCCTGGGCGAAAGCCCGTAGCTATACGTCCTATCGTATAGCCGCCACTAGGGGGCGCGTGCGCGCCGCCGGAGGCGTGCGCGCCCCCCGCTCGCCCCCGACTCCCGTGCGTGTGCCCGGCGGGCGCGATCGCCGCCGGGCACACGCGATCGCTCGTTACAGAGCGGGGACCGGGAGCTGTGTGTGTAAACACACAGCTCTCGGTCCTGTCAGCGGGGGAAATGCTGATTTTCTGTTCATACAATGTATGAACAGAAGATCAGTGTTTCCCCTAGTGAGGCCACCCCCCCCCACAGTAAGAACACACCCAGGCATACTTAACCCCTTCCCCGCCCCCTAGTGTTAACCCCTTCACTGCCAGTGGCATTTTTATAGTAATCTAATGCATTTTTATAGCACTGATCGCTATAAAAATGCCAATGGTCCCAAAAATTTGTCAAAAGTGTCCGAAGTGTCCGCCATAATGTCGCAGTACCGAAAAAAAATCGCTGATCGCCGCCATTACTAGTAAAAAAAATATATTAATAAAAATGCCATAAAAATACCCCCTATTTTGTAAACGCTATAACTTTTGCGCAAACCAATCAATAAACGCTTATTGCGATTTTTTTTTTACGAAAAATATGTAGAAGAATACGTATCGGCCTAAACTAAGGAAAAAACATTTTTTTTTATATATTTTTGGGGGATATTTATTACAGCAAAATGTAAAAAATATTATTTTTTTTCAAAATTGTCGCTCTATTTTTGTTTATGGCGCAAAAAATAAAAACCGCAGAGGTGATCAAATACCACCAAAAGAAAGCTCTATTTGTGGGAAAAAAAGGACGCCAATTTTGTTTGGGAGCCACGTCGCACGACCGCGCAATTGTCAGTTAAAGCGTCGCAGTCCCAAATCGCAAAAAGTGCTCTGGTCTTTGACCAGCAATATGGTCCGGGGGGTAAGTAGTTAAAAAAAAAGCCAACTTGTTTTAAATTTAACCGATGGATTCCTAAACGATAGAAAAAAAAACGATCATTAGTAGGCACAACCATCGGTTAAAAATCCACGCATGCTCAGACTAAATTAGGGAACGGGAGCGCTCGTTCTGGTAAAACTAGCGTTTGTTATGGAGATGGCACATTTATCACGCTGTAACAGACAGAAAAGCGCAAATCGTCTTTTACTAACACGAAATCAGCTAAAGCAGCCCCAAGGGTGGCGCTATTGGATTTGACCTTCCCCTTTATAGTGCCGTCGTACGTGGTTTACGTGTCCGCCTTCTGACACGATTGTTTTTTAAACCGATGGTGTGTAGGCGTGTCTGACCATCAGTCAGCTTCATCGGTTAACCGATAGAAAAATCCATCAGACCGTTCTCATCGGATGGACTGATCGTGTGTACGTGGCTTAAAGCGGAGTTCCGGACACAATTTCACTTTTTAAATATAAATACCCCTGTACACAAGCTTAATGTATTCTAGTAAAGTTGGCCTGTAAACTAAGGTCCGTTTTGTTAGGTTGTTACAGCATTTAGACACTTTATAAAATAGAAATTGACTGGGGCCATCTTAAGTGTGGGCATCATGAAGCCAGACTGTATGACTTCCTGGATTTCAGCCTTGCAGATCTCGCACATGCTCAGTGCTGCACAAGCAGTGTCAGATCAGGTTTCAGCACCTGTGCTGTCCAAGTCACATGATTCTTTGAGACTGGGGATTGCACAGACTCCTGGAAAGTTACACCCACTACATTCCCAGGAGTCTGTGCGGTGTAGGTTAGGAAGCATTAAGCACCTAGGTGCAGGAAGTGGGAAGATTAACTATTCTGCTTAGCAACAACACTTTGAAGGCATCTAAAAAAAAAAAAAAATTCGTAAAGGACTAATGACATTTTTTTTAAAACTACTGATGTAATGTTATATTTATGGGTGGAACTCCACTTTAAGTATTAAAATTGTATCTATGGTCAAAATGTTAAATAATATACCCGTTTCCACATTGTACTTCATTTAATTCTAGCATACGTTTATTGTTCTTAAAGATTTTGACGTTTGTAAGCCTAGTTTTGACTTCCTTGAATGCTGTGACTATTCATTAGGCCCTTAAAGGGGTTGTAAACCTTCGTGTTTTTTCACCTTAATGCATCCTATTAACCACTTGACAACTGGGCACTTAAACACCCTTAAAGGGTCACTAAAGGAATTTTTTTTTTTATCTAAATAGCTTCCTTTACCTTGCTGCAGTCCTGGTTTCATGTCCTCATTGTTCGTTTTTGCATTCATGTTGCTGTAAATCCTCTTTGTTCTGGACACTTCCTGGTTGCCTGTTTCCTGATGACCACAGTACTGGGAGATTTCCCACGGTGGTCACTAATCAAGGAGGTGTGTGTAAAACTAAACTGGATTGGTGCTGAGGAGTTTTAGACAAAGTATCACTGCTCTCTATTGGCTGACTGCCCTCTAGTGGCTCTCTGTACATCAGAGAACCAGCAAACAACAGCAAAAACGAAACTACACTGCAGGCACATTATATGATTGTTTTTTTATCTATTTTTAATCATTTTTAAAAGGAATCAGTTAACTATTATGTCTCTATGCCCTGTAAACAGTCATTTCAGCAAAAAAAAAAATTTCCTTTAGTGACCCTTTAATAACCAGACCAATTTTCAGCTTTTGGTGCTCTCACGTTTTGAATGACAATAACTCAGTCATACAACATTGTAACCAAATGAAATTTTTGTCCTTTTTTTCCCACAAATAGAGCTTTCTTTTGGTGGTATTTGATCACCTCTGCGGTTTTTATTTTTTTCGCTATTAATGAAAAAAGAACGAAAATTTTGTAAAAAAATGAATTTTTCTTCATTTCTATCATATCATTTTGTAAAAAAGTAATTTTTTCCTCATACATTTGGCCGAAAATGCATACTGCTACATATTTTTGGTAAAAAAAAAAAAAAAAATTGGATATTATTTAGTCTGGGTGAAAGTTATAGGGTCTACAAGCTATGGTACCAATTTCTGAAAATTGAACAATTTGATCACACCTGAAGTACTGACAGCTTCTCTCATTTCTTGAGACCCTAACAAGCCAATAAAGTACAAATACCCCCCAAATGACCCCTTTTTGGAAAGTAGACATTCCAAGGTAGTTAGTAAGAGTCATAGTTAGTTTTTTGAAGTTGTCATTTGTTCCCACAATTCTTTGCAAAATTAAGATTTTTTTTTTTTTTTTTTTTCATACCAATATTGTCATTATAACAGGTTATTTCTCTCACATGGCATGTATATTCCACAAATGACACCCCAAAATATATTCTGCTGCTCCTCCTGAGTATGGCGATACCACATGCGTGAGACTTTTACACAGCGTGGCCACATACAGAGGCCCAACACCGAAGTAGCAACTTCAAGCATTCTAGGAGCATAAATTACACATCTAATCTCTCAACCACCTATTACACTTTTGAAGGCCCTGGAGCACCAGGACAATGGAAACGCCCACAAAGTGACCCCATTTTGGAAAGCTAACACCCCAACGTATAATCTATGAGGCATAATGAGTCTTTTGAACAGTTCATTTTTTTCCAGATGTTCTTGGAAAATGTGGAAAAAAATAAAAACGCATTTTTTTTTACAGAAAGTTGTCCATTTATAGGATATTTCCAACACATAGCATGTACATAGAAAAAATTACACCCCAAAATATATTCTGCTGCTCCTCCTGAGTATGGCGATACCACATGTGTGAGACTTTTACACAGCGTGGCCACATACAGAGGCCCAACACCGAAGTAGCAACTTCAAGCATTCTAGGAGCATAAATTACACATCTAATCTCTCAACCACCTATTACACTTTTGAAGGCCCTGGAGCACCAGGACAATGGAAACGCCCACAAAGTGACCCCATTTTGGAAAGCTAACACCCCAACGTATAATCTATGAGGCATAATGAGTCTTTTGAACAGTTCATTTTTTTCCAGATGTTCTTGGAAAATGTGGAAAAAAATAAAAACGCATTTTTTTTTACAGAAAGTTGTCCATTTATAGGATATTTCCAACACATAGCATGTACATAGAAAAAATTACACCCCAAAATATATTCTGCTGCTCCTCCTGAGTATGGCGATACCACATGTGTGAGACTTTTACACAGCGTGGCCACATACAGAGGCCCAACATCCAAGAAGCACCATCAGGTGTTCTAGGGACATAAATTACACATCCAATTTCCTTACAATCTATCACATTTTTGAAGGGCCTTCATATTTCTAACACATCATGTACATACCAAGAAATACACCCTAAAATACATTCTGCTGAGTAATGGGTAAAAAAAAAAGAAGATTACCTGTGGTTTTAGTAGTGCAATTGTCCACAGAAGGAGAGCCCCGATCCAGGCAGCAGGCAGGGACGTGGTCACTGGTCAGCGACAGTGAATGGAATTGTCCAGGCAGCAGGCAGCAGGCAGGAATATTGTCCATAGTCAGTACAGTGCCAGCAGTGGCAAAATATTTGTCCTGGTAGGAACATGGTCCAAGTAGCGGGCCATGGGTAGGGGAATGGGGACAGGGGTAGAGGCTTCTCCCACCCAAATCTCTTTGAAGCCTCTGGGCAACCAGACCCTAATCCGGGAATGAGAAAACTAAAAAATTAGTTTTTTCATCCAGAAAAACAATTCTGGAGCCCCTCACATATGTGAGACCCCTGTGTTCCCACTAGTATAGCAGGGTAAAAGATCAATCCAAGGGGCAGGCAAAAAACGTGGTCAAACAGTCCAGGGTCAGTTCCAGAGCAGGCAGAGGTAGGTACAGTTTAGGGTTAGGCAAAAGAGTGGTCGTATAACAAGCCAGGGTCAGTTCCAGAGAAGGCAGAGGTATGTTTAGGGTTAGGCAAAAGAGTGGTCGTATAACAGGCCATGGTCGGTTCCGGAGAAGGCAGAAGTATGTTTAGGGTTAGGCAAAAGAGTGGTTGTATAACAGGCCATGGTCGGTTCCGGAGAAGGCAGAGGTATGAGTGCAGTGGCATAAGGGGTGTGGGGGGGAAATTACAGGAAATTAGAATTGCGTTTACCATACGTCCCTAATAATGAAGAAACGTATGGTAATGGCGGAAACATGTTCCAATACAGAGGCCTGGTTGGGAAGGACAATCGGGACAGTAATATGTGGTGTCTTTTCGAATTCCTCTTCTGGAGCACACCCGGCACCTCTTCTGATGTCTGTTGCCTGTTTCACGGGAGGGGGTTTGCTCAGGAAAGTGACGCTCGTGCAGTCTGCTCACAGAATCAGAGCGAATATTATCCGGTGGGTTTTCAGGGTACAAAAGGGCGGTGATGACTTCTTCTTGATAGTCCAGATATGATACGGGGTTCTCGGATGATTTTTTGTAAATTACATAGGAATTGTAGAAGGCCAAACTAAAAAAATAAATGGACACTTTCTTATACCAGTGGCGGGATTTTCTTGTGGGCAGGTAGGGTTCTAACATCTGGTCATTGAAGTCCACTCCCCCCATGAACAAATTATAGTCATATATGCATTTTGGTTTTTGGATTGGGCCGGTTCTTTTGGGGACTTCCACGTGGGTGTCATTGTGGATTGATGAAAGCATGTGGACGTTCCGTTTGTCCCTCCACCTGACAGCCAATATCTCCTGGTTCCTCAATGCTGCAGACTCCCCTCGTCTGAGCTTTTGATCCACCAGTTTTTGCGGGAAGCCTTTCCTGTTGGGTCTTATTGTACCACATGCTGGGGTATTCTGAAGGTAAAGACAGCGAAACAGGGGCAAGCTGGTGTAGAAATTATCCACATAAAGGTGGTATCCCTTTCCAAAGAGTGGATACATCAGATCCCAGACCACTTTTCCGCTGACTCCCATATACTCTGGACATTCAGGGGGATGCAGTTGGGAGTCCTTTCCTTCATACACCATGAATGAGTAGAGGTACCCTGTGGCTCTGTCGCAAAGCTTGTACATTTTGACCCCATATCGGGCCCTTTTGCTGGGGATGAACTGCTTGATGCCCAGCCTGCCTGAGAATTTGACAAGGGACTCGTCCACAGATATGTTCTGGTCAGGGGTATATAATTGGGGAAATTGTTGAGCGAAAAAATTTAGAAGTGGCCGAATTTTATATAGCTTGTCAAAAGCAGGGTCATTTCGGGGAGGGCACTGGGCGTTGTCGTTAAAGTGGAGGAACCGCATAATTATTAAATATCGGGATCTTGGCATAAGGGAGGAGAAGAGTGGCATGTGGTGAATGGGTTTGGTGGACCAGTAGGAGTACAATTGTTTTTTTTTTGAAAGTGCCATAGTAAAGGTTAGGCCTAAGAACATTTTAAATTCGTCCACGGTTAGCTCTCTCCACTCAAAGGGGCGGGCATATCTGGAACCAGGGTTACTTCTTACGTACTGTTGTGCGTAGAGATTGCACTGGGCCACAATGGAGGAAAGGAAATCTTCGGTGAAAACTAAATTAAAAAAATTTATCATAGAAAAGTTTTCTGTGTTCACCTGGACACCTGGCTGGGCAGTGAAGGGGGGGATATTTGCTGCTCCGGAATTGGGGGGAAGCCACAGGGGGTTTTGAAGGCCATAGGGAAGGCTGGCATGGCCCCTATCCCTTTGGGGCTGAGATGACACCCTACTGGTGCCTGGGCTTTGTTGCAGTGGCACATCGCTTGAGGTGGACGGCACAGCTCTTGAGGTGGACGGCACAGCTCTTGAGGTGGACGGCACAGCTCTTGGGGTGGACGGCACATCGCTTGGGGTGGACGGCACATCGCTTGGGGTGGACGGCACAGCGCTTGGGGTGGACGGCACATCGCTTGGGGTGGTAGGCACAGCGCTTGAGGTGGACGGCCCTGCGCGTCTGGGAGTAGGCCGCTTCTCCACGCCAGCACCCCTTTTTTTCCTGGGCACATGTTCTTCTTCAGACTCTGAATCGGACCCACTGTCTATAACGGGTTCATAGGCCGAATCAGAATCGGACAGAGACTCCTCGCTGCTCTCATCGCTCATGACAAGTAGAAGATGTACGGCCTGCTCGCCGGTAAATAATTTTTTTGCCATACTGGTGGCTGGTGAGGCTGTACTGCAGAGTACTGTGGTGGCACTGGTGGACACAGGTGGGCACAGGCGGCACTTATGTGCACTGTAGTGGCACGGGTGTGGCTCTGGTGGGCACAGGCGGCACTGGTGGGCACAGGCGGCACAGGTGGCTCTGGTGGGCACAGGTGGCTCTGGTGTGCACCGATTAGCAGCACTGGTGGACACAGGCAGCACTGGTGGGCACAGGCAGCACTGGTGGGCACAGGCGGCACTGGAGGGCACAGGTGGCCGTGGTGGCACAGGCGGCACAGGCGGCACTGGTGGGCGCAGACGGCACTGGTGGGCGCAGACGGCACTGGTGGGCGCAGACGGCACTGGTGGGCGCAGGCGGCACTGGTGGGCACAGGTGGCACTGGTGGGCACAGGCGGCACTGGTACGGCACTGTTGTGGCAATATTATAGGACTCTGGTGACTGGTGCGGCTCTGGTGACACTGGTGCGGCTCTGGTGACACTGATGCGGCACAGATGTGGCACTACTGGGCACAGATGTGGCACTGTTAGGCACAGATGTGGCACTGTTAGGCACAGATGTGGCACTGTTGGGCACAGATTGGGCACTTTAGGGCACAGATTGGGCACTTTAGGGCACTTTAGGGCACAGATTGGGCACTGATGTGACACTATGGGCAATAGAAAACTCACAGTTTATCTCCTCTTCTCTCCCGCTGATACTGTGTGAGGAGAGGAGAGGAGGTAAACTTTCCCTGACCTCCTGTGTTTACATTGTGATCGCGCCGTCATTGGACGGCGCGATCACAAGGTAAATGACCGTTGTTGCTGGTCATTTACCTAGATCTGTGTAGCGCCGGGTCTCATAGACCCGGCGCGCACAGAAATTTCTTTGTGCGCGCCCGAGGCGGCGCGCATTGCTGCTTCTGCGGGGCGCCGTTTCAGAACGGCGACCCCCAGTTAAGCAACCACCTTGCCGCCGTTTCCAGACGGCGGCTGGTGGCGAAGTGGTTAAAGCGGGAGTTCACCCGAAAAAAAAAATTAACATTAGATTCATGCTCATTTTGTCTAGGGGAATCGGGTAGTTTTTTTAAAATTGAAGCAGTACTTACCGTTTTAGAGAGCGATCTTCTCCGCCGCTTCCGGGTATGGTCTTCGGAACTGGGCGTTCCTATTTGATTGACAGTCTTCCAACAGGCTTCCGACGGTCGCATACATCGCGTCACGAGTAGCGGAAAGAAGCCGAACGTCGGTGTGGCTCTATACGGCGCCTGCGCACCGATGTTCGGCTACTTTCGGAAAATCGTGACGCGATGTATGTGACGGTAAGTACGGCTTTGATTGTAAAAAAAACACCCGATTCCCCTTGACAAAACGAGCCTCCATCTAATGTTAAAAAAAAAGGTTTTAGGGTGAACCTCCACTTTAATAAGGTGAAAAAACACCTTGCACTATCCGGCCCAGCCGAGCCCCCATTTTACTTACCTGAGCCCCGAATTGCCGTGGGCGTGATCCCACGTCGCTCTCCCCACTGCTTCTCTGCTCTTCATTGGATAGATTGAAAGCAGCGCAGCCATTGGCTCTCGCTGCTGCCAATCAAATCCAATGATGCGGGGGGCAGGGCCGAGTCATACAATCAGTGGCTATGGACGCCGACTGTATGTCACGGGAGCACGCGCGCAAGGTAACCCCCTTTAGGAGAGAGCTTCCCAGATGGGGTTATCTATTGTGGGGAGGAGCCGCGAGAGGCGCTGTGGGACCCAAGAAGAGGACGATTAGGGCCACTCTGTGCAAAACTAACTGCACAGTGGAGGTAAGTATGACATGTTTGTTATTGAAAAAGAAAAAAAGTGAACATTTCGGCCGCGTACACACGGTCGTTCCAAACCGATGAGAATCCATGGGTTCACCGCTGAAGTGGCCTGATGGTCTAATGTGCGTACACACCATCGTTCCAAAAACCGATCGGGTTAGAACGCGGTGACGTCAAACACACGACGTGCTGAATAAAACGAAGTTCAATGCTTCCAAGCATGCGTCGACTTGATTCTGAGCATGCGCGGGTTTTGAACCAATGCTTTCTGTACTAAACATCGGTTTGGACCGATCGGGCAGCGGTCCATCGGTTCGATTTTGAAGCATGTTTGTTTTAAAATTTTGGACCGAAGGAAAACAGACCGATGGGCTATACACACGGTCGGTTTGGACCGATGAAACTGAACCTTGGTTCATTCTTATCGGTTTTGTCTGACAGTGTGTACGCGGCCTCAGTGTCGCTTTGAGTAGACACTGCTGTGTCACAGAGATGTGTGTCCCTACAGAGGAGGAATTTCAGGAGGCGGAGTCAGTACAGAAATCACTGCTTGCAGGGAGCAAGGCACCATGGGCTATGTAGCCCTTAGAACCGGAAAGTAAACAGCAGAGCAGAAGCTACAAAGCATGCAGGAAATAATGGAAGTTCTGAAAAGAAATGGTCAGCAGACAGGCAAAATTCACAATTAAATGTTTTGGAGATTTTTCATGTGTGTTTGTTTATATTGGATTTTCAATAATAATCAATGTTTATACTGCTATTACAATATTGTTATAAAATGATAGTATATGCTGTGACTATAGATATGTTTTAAAGGAGAAGTATTGGCAAAGCTCTTTTAGCCATACTGCTCCTGTGGGTCACAGGAGTACACTTAGTTCTGGTTTCCTCTGACCCAGATTCAGTCGACAGCAGGCTTAAAGTGGTTCAAAAGGTAGGAGTTTTTTTTTATCTTAATGCATTCTATGCATTAAGATAAAAAAAAACTTGTGTGCAGCAGCCCCCTAATACTTACCATCTCAATCCATCAATGTTGTACGAGAGACTTTCCCACTGCTGTCAATCAAAGTCAGTAAGCCAATGAGGAGGGAAAAGGGTGGGGCCGAGCTGTAGCTCTGTGTCTGAATGGACACACTGAACAGCGGCTCGGCTTGGATTCCCCTATAGCAAGCTGCTTGCTGTGGGGGCATATCGGCAGGAGGGAGGGGCCAGGAGTTCTGGTGAGGGACCAGAGAAGAGAAGGATTTGGGCTGCTCTGTTCAAAACCAACTGAACAGAGGAGGAAAACCAACTGAACAAAGGAGGAAAGTATAACATGTTTGCTATTCTTAAACAAAAAAAAACTGAGACTTTAGTATGACTTTAAAGGAGTTGTAAAGGTACAATTTTTTTCCCTAAATAGCTTCCTTTACCTTTGTGCAGTCCTCCTTTACTTACCTCATCCTTCGATTTTGCTTTTAAATGTCCTTATTTCTTCTGAGAAATCCTCACTTCCTGTTTTTTTGTCTGTAACTCCACACAGTAATGCAAGGCCTTCTCCCTGGTGTAGAGTGTCGTGCACGCCCCTCTCTTGAGGGGGCAAACAGGAGAGTCAGGACGCCCACTAACACACAGCTCCTTTCTCTATCTGCAACGTAGAGGGCGTCCTGAACAGTGGCGGCTGGTGAAGTTTTAGGATGGGGGGGGCGCAATACCCCGCCCTTCCACATTTGGTCCCTCCCACTTCTCATAAGCCACACCCCTTATAGAATCCACCGCTCCGTCCCCTGTATTCCACTTGCTTCCACTCAATGTCAGGAGTATACAGCTCAGCGTCACAGCACAGAGTATACAGCCCCAGCATCACAAATCATGGTATATAGCGCAGCCTTACAGATCGGTGCAAACAAACTAAAATATGACACTGTTAGTAATGAAGGACTCGAAATGGGCAGGAGATTACTAGAGACTGCGGACATACTGCATGAGATTATCAGAGACTGCGGACATATTGCACGAGATTATCAGAAACTGAGGACATACTGCAAAAGATTAACAGAGACTGCGGACATACTGCAGGAGATTATCAGAAACTGCAGACATACTGCAGGAGATTACCAGAGACTGCAGACATACTGCAAAAGATTACCAGAGACTGCGGACATACTGCAGGAGATTACCAGAGACTGCGGACATACTGCACAAGATTACCAGAGACTGCAGGCATTACTTGTCCTGCGACTTGGGACTTAAACGTTGCATGACAAGTCGTACCCCATGATTTCCAATGAGAACCGTTCATATCTGTGCGACTTCAAAGTAGTCCCTGCATTACTTTGGTCCCACTTTGATGCAACTTGAGGTCCATAGACCTCCAGAATACACAGGCATTGCTTTAAATCGCATCAACATTGCAGTAGAATTGTGCAACTTTCAGACTGCATTAGCCTGAAAGTCGCAAGATTCTGCCACAATTTTTTGGTGCGATTTTGCAGCGACTTGAAGCAATGCCTATGTATTCTGGAGGTCTATGGACCTCAAGTCACATCAAAGTGGGACAAAAATAATGCAGGGACTACTTCAAAGTTGCACAGATATCAACAGTTCTCATTGGAAATCATCGGGTCCAACTTATCCCGCAACTTTCCAGTCCCAAGTCGCAGGACAATTTGCAAGCGAGGGGTGGTGTGGTGTTGACGGCCGATATTTTCCCTGCACATTAAGTATAAAAAACGTTTTTTTTTTTTTAAAACGGGGGGGGGGGGAGTGGTCTGGTGGGGTAGTGTTACCGGCCGCTATTTGTGCTGTAATTAATTTTTACATAGAAAATAAGTGTTGTTAATAAATGGGTAAATGAATTATAAAAAAAGTTTTTTTTAATAACCGGGGTGGGGGGCGGTTATTGAAAAAACTTTTTTTATAATTCATTTACCCACTTTTTGCTAAATTGAATCAACTATAATAAATAAACTGTTAATAAGCTTAACTGTTAATAATATTAAATCTAAAAAAAAAACATTGATTGGGGGGGGGGGGGGTTGTTGCCTGGCATTATTTTCACTGAATATTAAATATATAAAAAAAATTGGATTAAGCAGGGGGAGGGGGGGGGGTGGAGGGTGGATGCCAGCAGCCCAATATTACATGCAAAAACGTTTTTTTTAAATAAGCGGGGGGGTGGGGGGATCCGCCGAATATTAGATAAAAACGTCTTTGCATAAGCGGGGGGGGGGGGGGGGGGTGCCGGCCGTCGAATTAAAAAAATATTTGTTGAATAACGGGGGGGGGGGGGGGGGGTGGATTGTTGGATGCTGACACCGACACCGATGCTGGTGTTGTGTGGGGTGTTGTTTTGTTCCATACGACATGGCAGGCAGGCATGCAGACATAGCTCTGCTTACCTGCTCCTCGGTGCACTGAGCTCAAGCAGTCCCGACGTCACTTCCTGTTTCTGTTTTGCCAGTGACGTCGGAACGAGCACAGAGACGAGCGGGTGCACACTGAAAGCGGGTGCACCCGCTCGGCGATAACAATACTGTCGATCGCGCCGGAAGCAAGTGGCACGATGGAGAACGCCACAAAGGCATATTTTGGCTTCCAATGTAGCGCCGCGTCTGCAATCCCGTGATTGCACAGACGTGGCACTACTCTTTCTGCACTGTGCCCGGCGCCCGGACACAGTGCACATATAAGGCCCTTTTTTTTTTTTAAAGGGACAGGTTTAAATGGACGGGCCGCCACTGGTCCTGAATCTCCTGCTTCAACCCCCCCCCCCCACACCAGAGAGAAAGCCTTGCATTACTGTGTGGAGTTACAGACAGAAGAACAGGAAGTGAGGATTTCTCAGCAGGGCCAGTGCTAGACTATTTTGTGCCCTAGGCGAGACCAGCTACTTGTGCTCCCCCCCCCAAAAAAAATAATCAATAATCAATTCAATAGTTTTAGCACCAGAACTGGTCCAGGTGGAGGGATAAAGCCAGGTGGACAGGAGGGGGGGGGTGCAGGAAGGTGGAGGGATGGAGCCAGGTGGAGAGGGGAGGTGCAGCCAGGTGGACAGGAGAGGGGAGGTGCAGCTAGGTGGACAGGAGATATGGGTACAGCCAGGTGGAGGGATGGAGCCAGGTGGACAGGAGGTGGGGTGTACCCAGGTGGAGGGATGCAGCCAGGTGGACAGGAGAGGGGTGCAACCAGGTGAAAGGAGGGTGTAGCCAGGTGGACAAGAGAGGGGGTGCAGCCAGGTGGAGGAAGATTATAGCCAGGTGGACAAGAGAGGGGGTGCAGCCAGTTGGAGGGAAAATATAGCCAGGTGGATAGGAAGGTGCAGCCAGGTGGAGGGAGAGGGGGTGCCGCTAGGTGGACAGGAGGGGGGATGGAGTCAGGTGGACAGGAGAGGGGGTGCCGCCAGGTGGACAGGAGAGGGGTTGCAGCCAGGTGGACAGGAGAGGGGGGTGCAGCCAGGTGGACAGGAGAGGGGAAGTGCAGCCAGGTGGACAGGACATATGGGTACAGCCAGGTGGAGGGATGGAGCTAGGTGGACAGAAGGGGGGGTGCAACCAGGTGGAAGAAGGATATAGCCAGGTGGACAAGAGAGGGGGTTCAGCCAGGTGGAGGGAGGATATAAACAGGTGGACAGGAGAGGGGGTGCAGCCAGTTGGAGGGATGGAGCCAGGTGGACAGGAGGGGGGGCAGCCAGGTAGAGGGAGGATCTATCCAGGTGGACAGGAGAGGGAATGCAGCCAGGTGGACAGATAATATAGCCAGGTGGACAGGAGGGTGCAGCCAGGTGGAGGGAGAGGGGGTGCCGCCAGGTGGACAGGAGGGGGGGGGTGCTGATAGGTGGACAGGAGAGAGGGTGCAGCTAGGTGGACAGGAGGGGAGTGCAGCCAGGTGGACAGGAGAGGGGAAGTACAGCCAGGTGAAGGGATGGAGTCAGATGGACAGGAGAGGGGGTGCCGCCAGGTGGACAGGAGAGCGGGGTGCAGCCAGGTGAAGGGATGGAGTCAGATGGACAGGAGAGGGGTTGCCACCAGGTGGTCAGGAGAGGGGGGTGCAGCCAGGTGGATAGGAGAGGGGGGTGCAGCCAGGTGGATAGGAGAGGGGGGTGCAGCCAGGTGGACATGAGAGGGGAAGTGCAGCCAGGTGAAGGGATGGAGTCAGGTGGACAGGAGAGGGGATGCTGCCAAGTGGACAGGAGAGGGGGGTGCAGCCAGGTGGACAGGAGAGGGGGGTGCAGCCAGGTGGACAGCAGAGGGGAAGTGCAGGCAGGTGAAGGGATGGAGTCAGGTGGACAGGAGAGGGGGGTGCAGCCAGGTGGACAGGAGATAGGGGTGCAGCCAGGTGGACAGGAGATAGGGGTGCAGCCAGGTGGACAGCAGAGAGGGTGCAGCAAGGTAGACAGTAGATAGGGGTGCAGCCAGGTGGACAGGAGAGGGGAAGTGCAGCCAGGTGGACAGGAGATAGGGATGCAGCCAGGTGGAGGGAGAATATAGCAAAGTGGACAGGAGAGGGGGTGCAGCTAGGTGGATGGATGGAGCCAAGTGGAGGGGGTGACACACCAGTGATAAGATCTGACTGGAAGCTCTCATCCCCAGTGCTTCCCCCACCACCTGACAAGTTCTTACCTTGGGGCACTTCTTTCCATCTCCCGCCACATGTCAGGCAGCAGGCGGTAGTTAGTGTCACCAGTCACGCACGGGAGACCTCCTCCAGCTCCTTCCCCCTTCAGTTGATAATTCGGTTTCACCCCTGGGCTCCGGAGGCTGGCCGCAGAGAGGCTGGGTAGGCTGCAGGCCCCGTTTTTTTTTTGGATTCCTCACTCCTCCAGGACAAGTGGCTCAGCGGCCTCGGCCTAGCGTGTGTCCTGTGGCCAGTCTGGCCCTGGGTGGATCCATTTTGGGTGTCTTTATGCACAATGCCGCCCGCCCTGCTCCTCCAATGGCTGCACAACACCCAGGGAGGGAGGCGGGGCGGACATCAGCATGGTCACCCCTGGCTTAGTCCTGTGAAGGGGAAGATCTGCCTGCTCCTTCTGCCCATCCAGCCACTCTGCAGCCAGTCATATAGAGCCTCCTTCCGCTACACTCCGTATCAGCCACCACCGGCTGAGGGGGAACCGATCCTCTGTAGGGGACCCAGCAGCTGTGGCTGCGCCCCTAGGCGGCAGTGCTCCCTAGGCGGCTGCCTAGTTCGCCTAGTGGGAGCGTCGCCCTGTTCCTCAGAAGAAATAAGGACATTTAAAAGCAAAATCATAGGATAAGGTAAGTGAAGGAGGACTGCACTAAGGTAAAGGAAGCTATTTAGGGAAAAATTGTTTTACCTTTACAACCCCTTTAAGTCCGCTGTCACAGAGCCGATCTACACTTTGCAGGAATACTGACAATAATGTCAAGATCCACCAAGATGTCTAAATAGCAGCTGCCTCATGCTTTCAGCAGGCTGCTAAAAGCCTGAACCAGCCGCTCCCAACCCCTCCACAGTATGACACTCCAGTATCCAGCTGGAGGGGCAGAGCAGAGAGACTGACAGTCACCGCTCTGTGCTCAGAAAAGACCCAATTACTGAGCGACCAGCGGTTTTTGATCGCTTAGTTCTTGGCATAGAGCTATTGGGGGGACTAGGTAAGTATGTATGTTTATTTTTTTTAAATAATGCGCTTTTCTTTTAGGGTGCTCTTACAGAGATCATTATCAGATGGTGATATTACTTTTTGCTGAAAGATTTACCATTATAACGAAAAGTGATAGTTGGCTTTACTATGTTTAGCCCCTTTAACAAAAAGTTAATCTCTTCTGTGAAATGTGACATCTATTCCCCAAATATCCTTGTACATTCAAAAAATTTGGAAGTTTTATTCGTAGATCTATATAAACAGAAATCTTAAACCAGATAAATCAAACAATCCTCCAGTTAACATGCTCTGATCAGATCTTTAAACAGATTCAGATAATGTCCAAAGTGGTCAAATAATTTCAATTCACTGGGCCAGATTCACAAAGAGATACGACGGCGTATCTCCTGATACGCCGTCGTATCTCTGAGATCCGACGGTCGGATCTATGCGACTGATTCATAAGAATCAGTTACGCATAGATCTCCCTTAGATCCGACTGGTGTAAGTGACTTACACCGTCGGATCTTAGGCTGCAATCTTCCGCTGTCCGCTAGGTGGCGTTTCGTGTTTTACTCGCGACGAATATGCAAATGAGGAGATACGCCGATTCAGAAACGAACGCCCGCCCGTCGCTTTTTTTTTTACGTCGTTTGCGTTCGGCTTTTTCCGGCGGATAGTTACCCCTGCTATATGAGGGGTAGCTAATGTTAAGTATGGCCGTCGTTCCCGCGCCGAGTTTTGAATTTGTACGTCGTTTGCGTAAGTCGGACGCGAATACGGATGGCCATAATTTACGCTAACGGCGAAAACAATGACGTCCTAGCGACGTCATTTGGAGCATGCGCACTGGGAAATTTCGCCGGCGGCGCATGTGCAGTTAAATCGGCGCGGGGACGCGCCTGATTTAAATTGTACACTCCCCCTAGCCGCGGAATTTGAATTCCGCTGGGGGAGTTACGATCCGCCGAAGCAAGTTTGGAGGTAAGTGGTTTGTGAATACTGCACTAGCCTCGCAAAATTGCGCCAGTGGATCGTAAATCACATAGATTACGCGGATCTAAAGATCCGCTAATCTATGTGAATCTAGCCCACTGTGCCTGTGTGCAGACACCCATATCCATAAGAGCTCATTCACACCAGCCCAGTCCAATGTGGTGCTAAACGTACACACATGCATTGTATTGCATATTAGAAAGCATTGTGTCCTTGTCAAGTCCACCACATGCAGCATTTTTGTCAGCGCACCACGCATGCCAGCCTAACATTCCTAACTCTAACGTTTACTTAGCCATAGTGTGAAAATTTGAGTCCTTGTTTTAACCAAAGCTAGGACCTACCTCCAATCTATAAATAATAATAATAAAAATAAAATAAAAATCACAGCAGAAAGTGTCATGCTGATTGGCTTCTCTGCTTTTTTTTTTATGTGATCAGGACTTTTTTAACCACTTGACAACTGGGCACTTAAACCCACTTAATAACCAGACCAATTTTCAGCTTTCGGTGCTCTCACATTTTGAATGACAATAACTCAGTCATACAACACTGTAACCAAATGAAATTTTTGTCCTTTTTTTCCCACAAATAGAGCTTTCTTTTGGTGGTATTTGATCACCTCTGCGGTTTTTATTTTTTTCGCTATAAATGAAAAAAGAACGAAAATTTTGTAAAAAAATGAATTTTTCTTCATTTCTATTATAAGATTTTGCAAAAAATGAATTTTTCTTCATAAATTTGGCCTAAAATGTATACTGCTACATATCTTTGGTAAAAAAAAAAAAAAATTGGATATTATTTAGTCTGGGTGAAAGTTATAGGGTCTACAAGCTATGGTACCAATTACTGAAAATTGATCAATTTGATCACATCTGATGTACTGACAGCCTCTCTCATTTCTTGAGACCCTAACATGCCAGAAAAGTACAAATACCCCCCAAATGACCCCTTTTTGGAAAGAAGACATTCCAAGGTATTTAGAAAGAGGCATGGTGAGTTTTTTTGAAGTTGTCATTTTTTCCCACAATTCTTTGCAAAATCAAGGTTTTTTTATTTTTATTTTTTTTCCACAAAAGTTTCATATTAGCAGGTTATTTCTCACACACAGCATATGCATACCACAAATTACACCCCAAAACACATTCTGCTATTCCTCCCGAGTATGGCGATACCACATGTGTGCGACTTTTACACAGCGTGGCCACATACAGAGGCCCGACATGCAGGGAGCACCATCAGGCGTTCTGGAACACCCAGACCAATTCTGACATTCCTCTCCTACATGTAAAAATCATCATTTATTTGCTAGAAAATTACATAGAACCCCAAAACATTATATATGCTTTTTTAGCAAAGACCCTAGAGAATACAATGGCGGTTGTTGCAACTTTTTATCGCGCATGGTATTTGCACAGCAATTTTTCGAACGCATTTTTTGGGGAAATAAAACAGTTTTGTGCTTTTTAAAAAAAAAAAACATTAAAGTTAGCCCAATGTTTTTGCATAATATGAAAGACGAAGTTACGCCGAGTAAATAGATACCCAACATGTCACCCTTCAATATTGCACACGCTTGTGGAATGGCGCCAAACTTCGCTACTTAAAAATCCCCATAGGTGATGTTTTAAATGTTTTTACTGGTTACATGTTTTTAGTTACAGAGGAGGTCTGGGGCCAAAATGATTGCTCTCGCTCTAACGTTCGCAGCGATACCCCACATGTGTGGTTTGAACACCGTTTTCATATGTGGGCGGGACTTACGTACACATTCGCTTCTGTATACGAGCACGCGGGAACAGGGGCGCTTTAAATATATTTTTTTTATTTTTATTGTTCATTTTACTTAATTTATTTTAGTTTGACACGTTTTTCCCCAAAAATAAATGTTTTGATCACTTTTATTCCAATTACAAGGAATGGAAACATCCCTTGTAATAGGAATATAGCATGACAGGTCCTCTTTACAGTGAGATATGGGGTCAATAAGACCCCACATCTCACCTCTAGGCTGGGAAGCCTGAAAAAAAACAAGAAAAAAAACGATCCTGGCTTCGATCGCAGCGGTGAGTCAGAAGAAGCACCGGAGGGCGAAGGGAGTGGGGACGTCCCTTTTTGCCTCCCGTATGAACGATCAGGAGGCGGAACAGCCGCCATGATCGTTCTTATGGTGTAGAGAATCGCCGGCTGAAAAAAATGATATCTGAATGATGCCTGTAGCTGCAGGCATCATTTAGATATCCCTGCACAAAGTCAAGGACCTCATATGACGTGGGCGGGAAGTGGTTAAAACACATTTTTTTCCCCAGAGTATTTTCTGGGTATTGCAGAGTATTGGCCGGGGTATTGCAAAGTATTGGTGCGGGGGTATTGCAAAGTATTGGTGTGGGGGTATTGCAGAGTATTGGTGCGGGGGTATTGCAGAGTATTGGTGCGGGGGTATTGCAGAGTATTGGTGCGGGGGTATTGCAGAGTATTGGTGCGGGGGTATTGCAGAGTATTGGTGCGGGGGTATTGCAGAGTATTGTGTGGGGGGTATTGCAGAGTATTGTGTGGGGGGTATTGCAGAGTATTGTGTGGGGGGTATTGCAGAGTATTGTGTGGGGGGTATTGCAGAGTATTGTGTGGGGGTATTGCAGAGTATTGTGTGGGGGGTATTGCAGAGTATTGTGCGGGGGGTATTGCAGAGTATTGTGCGTGGGGTATTGCAGAGTATTGTGCGTGGGGTATTGCAGAGTATTGTGCGTGGGGTATTGCAGTGTATTGTGCGTGGGGTATTGCAGAGTATTGTGCGTGGGGTATTGCAGAGTATTGTGCGTGGGGTATTGCAGAGTATTGTGCGGGGGGTATTGCAGAGTATTGTGCGGGGGGTATTGCAGAGTATTGCGCGGGGGGTACTGCAGAGTATTGCGCGGGGGGTATTGCAGAGTATTGCACGGGGGGTATTGCAGAGTATTGTGCGGGGGTACTGCAGAGTATTGCGCAAGGGGTACTGCAGAGTACTGGCAGGGGGTACTGCAGAGTATTGCGCGGAGGTATTGCAGAGTATTGCGCGGGGGTATTGCAGAGTATTGCGCGGGGGTATTGCAGAGTATTGCGCGGGGGTACTGCAGAGTATTGCGCAAGGGGTACTGCAGAGTATTGCGCGGGGGTATTGCAGAGTATTGCGCGGGGGTATTGCAGAGTATTGGTGCGGGGGTATTGCAGTGTATTGAGCGGGGGTATTGCAGAGTATTGCGCGGGGGTATTGCAGAGTATTGCGCGGGGGTATTGCAGAGTATTGCGCGGGGGTATTGCAGAGTATTGCGCGGGGGTATTGCAGAGTATTGCGCGGGGGTATTGCAGAGTATTGCGCGGGGGTTTTGCAGAGTATTGCGCGGGTGTTTTGCAGAGTATTGCGCGGGTGTTTTGCAGAGTATTGCGCGGGTGTTTTGCAGAGTATTGCGCGGGTGTTTTGCAGAGTATTGCGCGGGTGTTTTGCAGAGTATTGCGCGGGTGTTTTGCAGAGTATTGCGCGGGGGGTTTGCAGAGTATTGCGCAGGGGGTATTGCAGAGTAATTGCGCAGGGAAGGCAGAGCATTGCAGAGTATTGCGCAGGGAAGGCAGAGTATTGCAGGGGTTAATGCAGGGATGGCTGAGCAGGGATGGATGGATCTGTGACTGCAATAGTCACAGATCCATCCCACACTGCTGCTGCCATCCGCGCTCTCCTCTCACACTGTACCGATCGGTACAGCGAGAGGAGGGAGGAACCGGCGTCATCAAATGACGCCGGTTTGTTTACCTGTGATCGCGCCGTCATTGGACGGCGCGATCACATGGTAAAAGACCGCCGTTGCCGGTCAGTTACCGTGATCTGTGTAGCGCCGGGTCTCATAGACCCGGCACGCACAGAATTTTCTGTGTGCGCGCCCGAGGCGGCGCGCATTACTGCTTCTGGTGGGCGCCGTTTCAGAACGGCGACCCCCAGTTAAGCAACCACCTTGCCGCCGTTTGTGGACGGCGGCTGGTGGTTAAGTGGTTAATATGGCCAGATCCAAAGGTGTGCCTGAGAACACCCTAATCACCCTGTGCTGCACAGATCCCCCTGCTGCTTGGCTACATAAAAAGGGGCGGGGGAATCTCTGTCCTTAGTCCTTTCTCTGTCTCAAAAGTGAAACATCATGGGTCTGTTTTTCTCCTAAAAAACTGTAAAAATTAATAAATAAAGAATTATTGTAAATAAAATGGTAAAAAATGTAGAATATAAAAAAAGATTAAAATTAAACCACTGACACCAATCTCTGCCCTACTGACCCCAACCACTGCTCTACTGACACCAACCTCTGCCCTAATGACATTGCCTACTGCTCTACTGACACTATTTGAGCTTTGGGGTGCACACCCTAATGCAATAGGCAGAACACAGTATTAATGCATACCTCTGCAATGAAGGATAAAATACCATGTTTTTGGCCCTGGATTGTTCCTATATAAATGTAGAATACACCAGTTTCTCTTACTTCTTTTCCAGAGTCTTGTAAACAATTCAACTTCTTGTACCAATAGATTACACAGTACCTTTACATATCTTGTATACCCTGCTGAAAATACCTAATTAAAAAATAAATGTAGAAAAGATTATGAACTTAAAAATGCAGAAAACGGACCAGGGGGATCTTTTCCCCTTGTTTGGAGTAAATTTGGTTAAAAATACTGTCTAACTATTGCATAAAATACTTTGATTTCCTATTTGCAGGACAGTCCAAATTTAGGAATTCTTCAGAATTTTTCTTCCTTTGTGTTTTTACATTTTCCCCTTGCTCAGGGTACCCTCGGTACTGGGCCTTCAGCTTCTGAACGATTCTGAGAACCAAGGAAGGTGACCATCATTCTAGAAGAGGTTGGTGAGTGACCTTTTGGATTTTTTTGTGCATCATGGCAGACAATACTACCGGGGTCCACTTCAAATTTGTCACCCACAATGTTAAGGGGCTGAATTCTCAGTTAAAACGGAAGATGGCCTTTCAACATTACAAATCCTTGCGGGCAGATGTTCTCCTCCATCAGGAGACACACTTTCCATCAACCTACAACCCAAACTTTTTGCACCAGTATGACCACAATTTCTACTTAGCAAATGGCCCAGGGAAGACAGGAGGTGGGGTGATCTGCTTTTACAAGCAGGTATCTTTCTCGCTGGAGAAGAAGATTTGCGATCTGGAGGGACGTTACTTGATGCTAGTAGGGCATCTGGAGGGCTCCCCAGTTTCATTAATATCTTACTACGCTCTTAACTAAGGTCAACTTCCCTTTTTTAGAACTTTACTTCATGCTGTGTCCCCTGACTTGAGGGGGATGGTAATTTTGCAGGGGATTCCAATGTAGCCATAGACTCTAGACTCTATTTTTGATAAGACCAGAAGACCATTGTCTTCTGCTAGGCATTACCCCAAAATTTAATCCAAACTGGCTACATTACCAAAATCTGATTGGTATATGGCAGGAACTCAACCCTTCCAGGAAAGACTATAGGTTATTTTTCAATGTTCATCTCACCTATTGTAGAAATCAATCACTTTTTTACCTGTCCTGAAGCGGTGCCCCTGTTCGGGCAAGTAAAATAGTAGACATGACATGGTCACACCGCTCTTTGATGTGGACATCGTGTGACACTTTACTAGTAAACAGGGGTCCTGCCCCTTGAAGACTGAATGAATCATGTTTGAGTAATCCATTAGTCTGTTTTGATATAGAACAACATTTTAAAGAATATTTTGCCTCAAATAAACATGGAGACACCTCTCCAGTGATCAACAGGCAGCTCACAAAGCCACAATCAGGGGTTATCTGATCCAAATAGCATCTCACCTCAAGAAGAACTTGAATGCTCTTATTTGCGATAAAGAAAACGAGTTGTCTGACTCACTGACCCAACACAAACAAAACCCAAATTTGGACCTTAGAGACAAAATAGACTCTATCCAGCTGGAACTGAATCTGTGTCTGACGACTAAGGAGGAAAAAAATCTAAGATGGACTCAGGCCTCCTTTTACACGCTAAAGGATAAACCAGGCACCATGTTAGCCCATAATCTAACACCTCGATTCCACCGAATGCTACTCCCTAATAATAGACGTACGAATGGCACTCTGACACAGAATCCACAAACCGTAATGAAATTGTTTCATGGCTATTATTCTTCATTGTATGGTAACCAGGAGAATGCATCAACTGGAGCCATAGACAATTTTCTTAAAGATATCGTCCTCCCTTCTCTCTCAACCTCCCATTGGGAGATTTTGGAGGGGGAAATAAAGGTAGAGGAGGTACTGGTGGTAATTAAACAAGCTAAGACTTCTAAAACTCTGGACCCGATGGCTTCTCTACAGCATATTACAACAAATTTCCTACTCAGTTAGCACCCTATCTCCTCCAGTTCTTTATGGCAATACGGGATGGCATGGCCCTTGACGCAGACTCTAATAAAGCTAAT